>NC_143136.1:5472045-5775075 GCF_059928025.1 Delphinapterus leucas | reverse complement strand
CGGCCCGTCTCCCAGAGGCGGCCCGTGTTAGTGGGCTGCAGGGTAGACACTGCCGATGTTCCTCAGTCCCCCGAGTTCGCCCTGCGTTGTCCATATTCTGCATTCTGTACGCGCCTGGAGAGCATGTACAGGCGGCTCTGTGTCTGCGTGGAGCCTGCGCGCCCCGCAGCCGGGCAGGTGCTCTGGTCCTCGGTCTCCGGTAGGGCAGTGGTGCCTGGTCTCACCATTACCAGCGCTGCTCTGAGCCGGGTCCCGGCCCCGTGGCTCTGCACGCTTGTCCCTGTTCGTTCCATGACAACATTCTGCGAGCTGTAGGAGCCCTCTGGAGACAGGAGGAGCCAGCATTGGCGCATGGCAGTGGGTGTCACTTCGGGGCGTGCAAGGCCTGAGAATGACAGGGGATGCCTTAACAGCCCTGCTGGTGTCAAGAGCTATCACTGCAGCGACCAGACTGAATAGCCCTGTTGGTGTGTATATACTCTCCTCACCTCTCTGAGCCTTGGATTTCGATGTCGGTTTTTGTTTTGTTTCATGAAGGCAAGAAACGACAGAGCACGTTCCTCTGTCTTTAGGGCATTAATGTTGCTTCTCATACACTTTGTGGTTTGGGGAAGGGTTTTCTGAGTGTGGTCGAAAGCCCAAGCAGGAGACGTTGCTATGTGTTTGTACCAGGACTTAATGACAACGCTCAGCACTGAGGAGAGAGGAGGATTTGGCTCGTGCTGTAGAGCTGCGTGGATTTGGGTGATGGCCATCTCGTGTGTGTGTGCGTGTGTGTGTGTGTGTGTGTGTGTGTGTGTGTGTGTGGAGGGTGGCAGACAGAACCCTGAGGAACCCAGGTCTCCGAGAACGGGAAGTATTTTCGTTCAACAACACGCTTTCAGTGTAAGAGATTATTCCCAACTTTGGGGATTACGAGAGGCACAGTGTCTGTCCTCCTGGCCGGGAGGGAAGGAAGGAAGGAAGGAAGGATGGATGGATGCTCTGGGCTCTCGGTGAAGTTTCTCTGAAAAAGGGAAAGTTACTGTAGGATATAAGTCAAGGTGGGTGGTTGCTTTAGGAGTGAGGTGTGGGGTGAAATCAACACCGAGAACCTTGAAAACTAATGGAAATAAGGGGGGATGTTGAGATCGCGGAGAGCTAGGGCTGGAGAGGACGGTGTGGAGGGATTCTCTGAATCAGGAGCAAAATCTCTTTATCCCCCAGAAGAGGAAGGACACAGCTAACTACCTGCTGTGCACTTAGGGAGGTTCCTGGGGACTTCCTGCCAGGTGGTCCCACAGCCCAAGGCTGCTACTACAGGGAGGAGCAGGGTTGCCATGGTGACTGCCCTTCTGGTGTTTCAGCATCCCAGGAATGGGAGCACGACTGGGGTGAAGTGAACATACAGCAAAGTGATGTTTTGTTGTATTTTCATAAGAATGTCTCTGCAAACAGGGATTGACACACTGGCCCGCGGGCCACCTGCTTTTGTAAATGAAATTTTACTGGAACGCAGCCCTGCCCACTCGTTCAAGTGTTGTTGTGCCGTTCTCACGCCCCACTGGCAGAGTCAAGTGGCTGAGGCAGAGACGCCATGCCCGCAAAGCCAAAAATAGGTCCTGTCTTGTCCTTGGAACAGACTTGGCCACCCTGACTTAAGTCATGGGTCACTCCAGCTCGTGAGAGTCCAGCTGGAACCAGCCTTGTGCTTTATTTCTGGTATCACCTGTGTATACTGGTGTGTGTGCAGGAATTAAAGAGGATGCTACAGGGAAAAGGTTCCAGCACCGTATCCCTGCCCCTGAGAAATTTTCTATTGCTGAGACTTGGTGGGCACCCAAAATGTGCCGTTCAGAAAAAAAAAATGCATGAACTCCCCCTTGGCGGTGGTGTGGGCAGCGTTCTGCCCCAGCTGTGACCGCTCGGGGCCAGAGAGAGGGTTTGAGTTTCTCAGGACCTTTGTGCCTGCACCCGGTGTCCTGGGAGAGAGCAGCTTTGATCGCCCCCGCCAGGGATACCCGAATCAGAAGCAGGTGACTCTGAAGTGTTCTGTTACCTAGAAAACAAGGCCACCTGCGGAGTCTGGTAACTGAGCACACAGACACTGCTGGGACACTGTGAGGAAGCCTGGGTGGGACCATTGTCACGGGAGGTTGGCCAGACGCCTTCTCAGGGCACCAGGCGTGGCTGGAGGGCACCCTGCCTCTCCTGTGTGTCTGGGCTCAGACCACACCACGCCAAAAGAATTTTTGTTTAACTTTTTTTTTTTAATTTATTTTGTTTAATTAGAGTTGAATTACATTGTTGTGTTAATTGCTGCTGTACAGCAGAGGGGCTCGGTTATGCATATATATACATTGTTTTTCACATTCTTTTCCATTATGGTTTATTACAGGATATTGAATATAGTTCCCTGTGCTATAAGTAGGACCTTGTTGTTGTTTTTTATTCAGGCAAAAGAATTTAAATCCAGAATTCTACCAGTTTATCACATGTCTCCCCCATACCACAAACACACCCCTGTATACTCTTCACATCTTCTGCACCACAAATCTAGTAAACATTTAAGTTCTTTCAAACAATTTCACTTGAAGATACCAAAGTTCAGAGACCATCTTCTGAAGTCTGTAAATCGTTGAGGTGACGCCTCGTGCTCGGTTCCTGATGTCACGTGGTGCCCACACAGTTGGAAAGGCCATTGGCCTGAGCACCGGGAAGTCTGGGCCTGCCTCCACTTCTGTGCCCTCGAGCTGTGGGACCCTGGACAAGCCACCCAGCCTCTTCGGGGTCTATAAAACAGACACCGTGCAACCCACACGGTGGGTAGCAGCTGGGGACAGGCTGCCTGGAGCCCCTCACCAGGTATGGGAGCCCCTCCCTTTCCTTCCGATTTTACCTGCAGATTGGGGTGAGCTTGGCTTCCCTTCATGGGGGTTCTGAGAGGTAGATGCGCCCTGCACCCGGCTCACTGGAAATACTCAATGAAGATAGTTTATTTAAAATCAAAAACAAAAATCAGAAAAGGACCATGTGGTCCTCAAGCTCCCTTTTGCCTTCCCACCTTTATGGCCCCCTCGGACCCAGGACGGCCTCAGATTGATCTTATGTTTTAAAGGCAAAGATTGAGATGCTGGGGCATCAGCCTCTGCGTTCAGGGACTCCCCCCAAAAGTCACCATTTCTTCATTTGTTAAGTTCCCCCCAAATAAACATAAAACGCAGGTGAGAATACTCAGAAATAGCGGCGTTCTTTCAACTAGCAGATTGATGCTGCACAGATGCCAGGCCGCCTGCGTCTTCACGGGATGTTTGAAGGGAGCGCGTGAGCGGTGTGTTTGGCTCAGCTGCGGGGGGGCTTGCTGCTTGGTCAGTTGCTGTTTTTAACACTTTCTCTTCGGAGCCTTGAAGGGACGTCAGGTGCTTGGACAGAGCATAGAGGGACAGAAAGAAGGCCGGGCCCGGTGACCGGTAGCAGCATCTCTTTGGTTGCATCCTCGACGTCCAAGGACCCAAGGGGGTCTCAGACCCTGTCGCTTCTGCAGGTGTCAGGCTGTAGACCGAGGATGTGCTGGACGGCAGAGGCTCCGCGGATGAGAGTCTGGCTCTCACCGCGCCTTCTCCCCCTGCCTGGGGCTCCATCCTGGCCGCCCAAAGCTGCACACTCATTGTACCGGCTCTCACCGGACCCGCAGCCCGACACCCAGCAGCCGTCCGTGTAGCTCGTAGCTTGGGGTGATGCGTGCGGACAGGAGGGCTGCGGGTTTGTGCTACTGATGTGAGCCAGAAATGCTAATGTGACACAGCCTCCAGCCTGGGGCCGCACAGAACCCACAGGACGTCGAGCCCTGTGCTGGAAGCCCACCTGACTGACCAGCCCCTTTCCTGGATGGGGGATCGAGTCCAAGGTGGCCCTGTGCTGCTCGGGCCGAGCCGGGACTTGGGCAAGGCTCTGCCCGTTGCCTCCTTCCTGGCTGACGGGCGTTTGTTTCCCTCCTGAGCCCCTGTCCCTCCATAGTTAGTGATCCCCATCCTAGAGACACTAGAAGGCTCTCGCAGCTTTGTCAAGGGAACAGTCCCATCAATTCTGGAGACTTTCTTGATGGTCCTGTTAGCCTCCCCTCCACGCGAGGCCTTCGTGTGTCTCGAGAACCTGAGAGGCCTGGATCTGAGCCCTCACCTGCACCTCTTCTGCCCGCTGGGGCTCCCCACCTGCTGACATCAGCTTGTCCTGCCCTGAGCCCCAGGCCATGCCGAGCTGCCTGTCCGGGCAAAGGGCATCACCTCTCCAGGTGCCCCAGTCGGGGAGGGAACAGATGAACAGCTGTCATCCCACGCACCCTGCCTGTCAGTGTCCCGGGGCTGCCGCGAAAAAGTACCACAAGCTGGGAGGCTCTGAGCCGCAGAGGTTTATCCTGTGACAGGTCTGGAGGTGTCAGCAGGGCTGGCTCCTCCTGGAGGCTCTGAGGGGGTCTGGCCTGTGCCCCTCTACCAGCTCCTGGTGGCTCCAGTGACGTGGCTGCATCACCCCATGTCTGCCTCCATCTTTACGTGGACTACTTCTCTCTGTCTCTGCATGTCTGTTTCTCTCTTTATGAGAGCACCAGTCATTGGATTAGGGACCCACCCTAGTCCAGTGGGGCCTCATGTTAGCTAATTACATCTGCAAAGATCCCTACTTTGACATTCGGTCACGTTGGGAGGTTCCAGAAGGACGAGAATTTGTGGGCGGGGGACCCAGTACCTCCCACAGATCGTGGTTTTTCCTGCACCTGGGAGTCCCGGCAGTGCTGGCGCTCAGGCCTTGCAGTGTTGAGGGTGCTGGCTCGTGGCCTCTGCGGTGCAGGCTTCCCGTGAAACCAGAGCCTGCCCTGTGTCTTGCCTCACGCCTGCTCCTTCCTCCTTAGGCCTTACTGAAGATGGACTGCCAGGGCCTGGTGGTCAGACTCATCCAGGACTTCGTGCTTCTGACCACGGCGGTCGAGGTGGCCCAGCGCTGGAGGGAGCTGGCTGAGAAGCTCGCCAAGGTGTCCAAGCAGCAGATGGACGCATACGAGTCTCCTCACCGGGACAGGAATGGGGTGGTGGACAGCGAGGTGAGTGGGGCTGCCCTTCCCTCCACCTGTAAAATGCAGTGATGACAATGTCTACTGTACAGCGTTTTTACGAGGACAACATAGGTAAAACGTGAAGGCAGGTGCTTGGCACGTAGCAGGCTCTCGCTGAGCGGGAGCGAGTCTCATCCTTCCTGGGATCCTTAGTTGTGAGCCCGGGCCCTGGCGGCGGCAAGGCCACTCTCCCGTCAAGTGGGGCGTTGGAACAGCATCCTCGGAGCTGCCCATCCGTCCCTGATCCTGATCTTACATTACCTTCCGCCCGATGGTGCTTGACGGAGCCCTTCGTGATCAGTTCTGGTTGGGGCTCTGCCCCACACGGTGTGAAATGCATACCTGGGATGTTGTCAGCTTCGGCCAAGGCTGGTTGGGTTCCTGCTCAGGGAGTCTTTGTTTTCTCACTTGTCTAGTGGTGGTCACTTTAAGTTTCTGGAAAGACAGTCAGGCTTGCAAGACCTCGGAAGCTGGAGTCCCAAGAATAAGGGCATCCTTGATGGATGTGATGAGTTTCTAAATAAACGGAAAGTGCTACGGGAGGTTGGAAGGAAAGAGAAACCTTTCTATTTGTTTGGTCACTACTTGGTACTATACACCTGCTCTCACACAAGGTGTGTGGTTCTTGCCTCTGAAATATGCTGGCCCGGGACGGAGGCGGCTTCTTTGGGTTCATTTCACTCTTTAAAAAGTAGCATCAGGGGACTTCCCTGGTGGCGCAGTGGTTGAGAGTCCGCCTGCCGATACGGGGGATGCGGGTTCGTGCCCCGGTCTGGGAGGATCCCACATGCCGCGGAGCGGCTGGGCCCGTGAGCCGTGGCCGCTGAGCCTGCGCGTCCGGAGCCTGTGCTCCGCAACGGGAGAGGCCACAGCAGTGAGAGGCCCGCGTACTGGAAAAAAAAAAAGTTGTGTCAGTGATGAACAGAGATACTGGTACTAGGAGAGGTTCTAGGACCCAGTCTCTCAGTGTCCCCTAATCTTTTCTCTCTCTTTTGGTTTTGGACAACTCCACTACCCAGGCCATGTGGAAGCCTGCGTACGACTTTCTACTCACCTGGAGCCACCAGGTCGGGGACAGCTACCGGGATGTCATCCAGGAGCTGCACACTGGCCTGGATAAGATGAAAAACCCCATCACCAAGCGCTGGAAACACCTCACAGGGACCCTGATCATGGTCAACTCCCTGGACATCCTGCGAGCGGCCGCTTTCAGTCCCGTGGACCACGACGACCTCGTGATTTGAACGGGTCTGCGACCTTCTGACGCCCTCCCAGAGGGCTGCTCCGGGGTGCGTGCCCTCTGTCTGCCCCGGATGCCCAGGCGGGCACTTAGAGCTGGGGAGGGAGGGAAGGTCAGCTCAGACAGACCCAGGGTCCCTCCTGGCTGGATCCACACCCAGGACCGAGCACACGCGATGTTCCACCTGCCTCCTCTGTCACGGGAGAGACCTGGAGGGAATTTCTACTGCAGGTTGTTGCCAATCAAATAGCTTTCTATTTGTTAAGTATAAATTTATAACTTTTTTTTAAAGTATGGGGGGGCGTACGAGAAAGGTGGTATCTAATTTTTTAATGGACCATAAAGGTAAAAAAAAAAAAAAAAAGAAAAAGAAAATACTTCATAGGGGCAGATACTGTTGAGGTTTTTATGTTCTATAAAGACCTTTTTAAATTATGTTACAGATGTATATATGTATTTAAGGGTCATGGGGGCATTTCTGATTGCCGGATTCTCTTTGCATTTCAACACTTAGCACGGAAAGACACTCGTTCAGATGTTGGACCTTTTTGCCTCTGTAATTGTAAAAAAAAAAAATAAGAAAGAAAGAAATCAAATAGGAAACGTGGTGTTTCAGTAAATGAGTGTGGTCCGTGCGCATTCTTTCTGAGGCTGTCCTAGGCCTGCGATTCCCTGTGATTTTTATTACCTTCTGTACCTTGGCCTCGTGTTGCAGTAAAGGAATGGCCACAGCACAGGGGAAGCTTTTTTGAGCTTTAGCAGGAGGAGTGAAATCCAGCAGGAGCGATTGGGTGCACTTGAGATGAGAAGGCGGCGGGCAGGTGGCATTGTCTACGGCCCCTGCCTGTGCGCCCTTAATGCAAAAAAGAGCTACGCCATGTGGAGAGAGGTGGCCCCTGCAGCTCTGAGAGGTCCTGCTTCTCCCCGGGGACAGGGGAGTGCTCACTGCAGAGCTCGAAGCCTCTCCTCTGGGCACGAAGAAAACGTCACCACAAGCACACCCTACGCTGACGCCCAGAGGTGCCTGCTGCCACTTGCCAAACTCTCTACTTCATTCCACCTAAAACGTAACCCCTCTCCCCTCCCGGTATGCCTGTCTCTCCTTGGAAATAAATAGCATAGAGGAATCTCTTTTTTTTAAACAATATGGAGATTATCTGAGCAGGATGAATGTCATCTGAAAATGTTTCCCACATAAAATCTGGGACTTGGCGGACTGTTGCATTGATAACCTTGATGGTCGGAGATCAAATTGCGCTGAATTCTACAATTGCGTTGTGCGTGCATCTCGGAAGGGAGTGAGGGACAGGGATGAAGAAATACGGGCAGATCAACAGAGCTGATCCCCAGGAAGGGGCCAGGATATGCGCTGTGCTTACATGAGTGATACTGGGCCATCTGGGGTTCTGGCATCTCATTCTCTAAATCTGCTTTCTGGAAACATGCTAATTACTTAGTATAATCAATGTAAATCCCTTACTGGGCTAAAACATTCTTATATATCTATTGATTCAAATACGGAAGGCCAACTGACTAGAAAACAACAACAACAATAAAAAAAAAACACTACATGTTTTGTGCTGCAAGAACCAAGATACACAATTCCCCCAAATCGTCACACGAAGTCACCTTACGTACTGGTTCTTCACTCTCCACCTTCAGTCTTCCCAGAGAGCGTCTCTCGCTCTTCCCCAAAGAAGAAACAAAGCCAGTCGCACCTTAAATACTGAGATTTTTTTTCCTCAGGGGCTTTAAATAGTTTCCTATGCAACGTGTCTTGTAGCACAAATTCAATTCTACGAAAGTTGCAGTAAATTTTCTTTGGATATTTTAACATAAGTGTGTGTGTTTTTTTTTCCTGTACGCACCCAGACTTCTAGTAAAACACAAAACCTAGTGCATGGAACCATGGCTCCGTCCCAACCCGGTCTCCCCTAGGTGACAGTGTGACAGTTGGTTTAGTGGGTATCTGTTTTCTTGCTATTGATTTAATTGTTCTTGAAATATAGGGATCTCAGTCGTCAACTAACTAATGGGAATCAGTGTTGCCTAGAGCACCCAAAGGGTGCAAGTGGGTGGCTTTCCTTTTTCTTGGTCCTGTGTACCTGGAATTGGCCAATCCCAAACCCACAATACACAGCTGAGGGCCGAGCCATTTCTGAGGGCCGGGCACCTTCATCAGGTTACAACAAGCCGGACTCCCACGGGCCCTGCGCTCACCAAGCCCTCTGAACCAAGCCCAGGGAGAGAACAGGATGAGGGTAGGGGGGCAACTGATGGAGACCAGCCCCACCTGCAGGTGGTAGGGAGGAGTGGGGCTAAGGAGAGCCCCCTTGAGAAGTAACTTTAATCCAAGGCCAAAGGCTGAGTAGGCACCAGTGAGCCCAAGGCCAGGCCAGACCTGGGGAACAGGGTGTCTGCAGCACTGAGAGAGAGTACAGGGACCACAAAAGGCTCAGCCCCTCCCCACCACGGGCCTGGGGCGTGTTGTACAAGCAAGAACCTCGGGGTGCACCTGTACCCTCCGTGCTTCTCAGTTCCAGCCCCGCCAGCCATATCCTGACACCCATTTTGCAGTTGACTGACTTGCACGGCCAGTGGCAGAAGTGGAGGTTTTCATCCAGAGCTGCTGTCTCAAAGTGCCACATACCGGGTGGCGTAAAATAACAAATCTATTTTCTTGAGGTTCCGATGGCCAGAAATCCAAGATCAAGGCATCGCTTGGCCGTCTGCCCTGTGTCTGCATCCAAACCTCTCTTTTCTTAAGGACCCCAGTCATGGATGAGGGCCCGCCTGAATTGAGTGTGACCTCATCTTAACTCGATTACTTCTACAAAGACACTATTTCCAAATAAGGTCACATTCACAGGTTGGGGGATGGGACCTCCAACAGATCTTGAAGGACAGGGTTCAACTCACAGCCCCGCCTCCTTCTCCGAGGGCTTTGCATGTGGCTTGCTTGGGGGAAGGTAGGGAAGGAATCCAGCTGGAAGTATCTGGAGGTCTCTGCCCAGGTTAATGCAAAAGTCAGAGGGGCAGAGGAAGGTAAATCTTTAAAAGGGGAAACTACTTGGGATGGGACTGGCTAGGTCACCAAACCTACTTTCTTCCTGAGCAAACAGCTCAGGTGTTTTCCAGCTTCCCTTGCAAGTAAGTGCGGCCGAGTGACTCGGCGAGTGGTACATGAGTGTTGGTGATACAGGCGCCATCAGGCCGGTCCCATAGAACCTTCCGGGCAGCCCTGCACTGTCCCAATTGAACAGAAGGAATTCCAGGGACCTAAAGGTGAGGAAGAGTCAGGCAGCAAAGCCCAGGTCCCCGAATGACCCCTTTGAAGGCTTTCCTTGCAGCAACCAGAGTTTACCTCCAGGCCCCGGAGGCTGTGGCGTTATGGCGGCCGGCATCCCTTTAATCTCAGGTCCCGGTATTCCCAGATTACTGCTGTAAACGGGAAAGCTGGAGGGATGACGGGTTTGCTCTGAAAAGGGAAACATCCCGCTCACACCTGGATGGTGTCAGGTAAAGATGAAGAGAACTTAGTCACACTAGTTTTCCTTGGCTTGCGCACGTCCGGAATTGGGCACTACTAGTCTGAACATGAACGACTTTTCTACTTGTACTGAATATTCTCTAGGCTACTCCAAGAAGCTTGGTTAAAATTGCCAGTCCTTTATTGATGTTGATTTTGACATTGATAATGGTAATAATTGGCATATACAGTTATGATATTTGTAAGTGTTTTTGAGGACCACACATTCAGAAGAAAGACTTCGTTGAAAAAAGCTGTGCTCTGATTTCCCAGGAAAAGGGCAACTTTGCGCATGGTCAGTTCCTGCCTTGGCCTTCGCCTGACTGTCGAGCAGTCACATCAGACGGGACGTGCACCAAATCGTTTACTTTGTGGTCACCAAGACCTCACCCCTCGGGTAGTCTCCGGTCACCTGGCCACAGCCGCCAAGCCCCGTTTTAGTCCTGGGACCCTCCCCTCCAGGGGTCTGGTCTGCAGATCCCCGCAGCCCATAGTTGGTCCTCCAACCATTCCTACTGCCATGCCTGGACTTAACGACCTCTGCCTTGTGTCTCTGCTCTCATTCCTTTTTATGGCCAAGCTACTCCAGCACCCTCTCACCTAAGTCCACCTGCCCAGGCTCCTCCCCCCTCCATGGGATACAAAGGAAGACCCAGAGACACTCCTAGTGCCCGTTGTACAGACAGCTCTGGGTTTCCCCACCCCCAATTGCAGAGCTCCCTTGACTATCTCCCCTTCTCAGAGCTCCCTGCTTTTGCCTGGGCTCTTCTTGAGGTGAAACACCTGTCCTTCCTTCTTCAGCCACACTGAGCTCCTTGGGGCAGTGACCGTGTCTAAACTCGTCTCTGAGTCCCCAGAGCTTTGTGCAATAAATGAGTGTTGCATGAGGGAACTACCCATATCTCTGCCATAAGAATGCATCTCAGAATGTGGATGACTTTGGCTACTGGAGTGCGTAGAATGGGCTTTGTGCTGGGTTTACAACCAGTGTTAAAAATAAGTGGAACTTGTCCAGCAGTGAAGGCATCAAACCCAGCTCATATTTTAAAAAGAGTTCAGGGACTTCCCTGGTGGTCCAGTGGTTAAGACTCCACGTTCCCAATGCAGGGGACACGGGTTCGTGCCCCGGTCCGGGAAGATCCCACATGCCGCGGAGCGGCTGGGCCCGTGAGCCATGGCTGCTGAGCCTGCGCGTCCGGAGCCTGTGCTCCACAACGGGAGAGGCCACAACAGTGAGAGGCCCGCGTACCGCAAAATAAATAAATAAATAAAAAGAGTTCAAAGGGAAAAGCATGGCAGGGATGGAACCCAATGGAGTGTACACCAACAACGACACGCCCTAATGATTCATTTCCTGGCACAAGGGCAACGTATATTTGGACCTTGGTGTTTGCTGTAATAAAAATTGAGTTTTGCATAGAATAGATTGAAATGACCTCATCCTAAATAGTCAAGTAACCTGAATGTTGGGGCAAAAGGGAATGCCAAGTGCCCAGGCTTTGCTTAGCGCCTGTGCTCTATGAAAGGTTGGTTCTCTTTAACCCCCCGGACCACCTTGGTTTCACAAATGGGAACCCTGAGACTCAGGGAAAGCGAACAGGCCCAGCTGGCCCAGCGGCCAACGCCCAGCTCTGTCTACCCCCAGCCGTGCCACATCAGAAGCAGGAAACGGCGTAAAAGCCGTTGCTTGAGAAGCAAATGCCCAAAGCCAGAGCCGGGACAGTTTCACTGACAACCCGGCTGTGTGTCAGGGTTAGACGGGTGTCTCCACTCTGCCCTCACAGATCTCTGGCGGGATGTGTGTGCACGCTGGGCATTACTATTTTGTGGCCGTTTCCCTAAAATCAGGAGTATTTAAAATATTTGCACTTAGCCAAAGTTTTCCCTTTTGGGTTTGTTTTTGGAATTTTAGCTTTATTGAGTTACAGTGAACATATAAACAAAGTTTTCCTTTTTTAAGATTCAGTCATTTCCACCCGAGAGCTCATCCTTGGTGGGTTACACAGCAGTATGCGTGTGCTTGACGCTGCTGAAGTTAGGGGACCACTTAAAAATCAGGAAGATGGTAAATGTATGTTCATTTTACCACAATTTTTTTAATGTGAAAGAAAAAAGTTATAGCTCCAGTTCCCTGCACCCCCAGGGTCTGGTTATGAAAACTAGGGAGTGAGATTCAGGGCTCTTAACCCTTTTTGTGCCATGACCCCCTTGACAGTTTGTTGAGGTCTGTAGACGCCTCAGAATCACATAAATGCATCAAGTGATGTGCATTCGTGACCTGGGACCGCAAATGAAAGCAATTGTTCTTACATACAGTTACCCAAAGATTTTTTAAAATTGTGATGTGCTTTATGTACCAAAGAGCACTGTCTAGTAGCAGGTCTCGTATCCCCCATAAGCTCCAGGTAGTGACGAGGATTTTAATAGCTGCAAGAACATTAATGGACATAAAAATATCTGAGATTTAGAAGTTGTTCACAAAATCGCAGGAATTTCTAATATTACAGAGGTTCGTTGCCTCCATGCTTACTTGAAGGAAATGCTAATGTTCAGTTAAAAGTTCATGAAAATAAAGATGCAATTTTTTCCCTTATTTAAAAAAAAAAAAAAAAGCTCCTCCTAAGGAAAGTGAATCACCAAGATTTGCTATACCTGTTGTTTGAATTGCTTGTATTAATATTTTCTGCTCCAGGTTGGCAAGAATCGCCTTTTTAAAGCTTTGCTTCTCTGAGCCAATAGCGTACCTAACAGGGGAGAAGAAAAACTGGAAGAAATTAGCTGGTTGTGTCTATGACTTAATATCTCAAGTCATTTTTCTCAACTTTCTATTTCAATTGGTTTACTTTTTATCAATACAAGAATATCTATATTCATGTCATATGTATATGGTACAATTTTCAAGGCAATTTCCACTTTGGGGACAGCAAAAGAACCACCAAAACTGAGGGAGCAACATGGACCTCAGCGGGATGCAGGCAGCTTGGCAGAAGGGCCAGCAGGCTGCTCATCGGTATATGTGGTCTGGGTGTCGTCATGGGCACGCAGAGGCTCAAGGGCGACCCATCAAGGGAGAGGAGTCAGTTCCTGGGCTTCCAGGAGTTTGTAACCCAGAGCAGGGGCAAATATTCAACACTCAAGGGAGACTGAGGCACTGTCATGAGAGTGGACCAAGAAAGAATTCCAGGGAGCGGGGAGCCTGTTGGGTGACGGGGCTTTGAATGAGAGTGTGGCTGTATATTTGGGGGTTCTGAGAAGAAACCCCAAGGTGGAGGGGAAATCCTGAGAAGATTCTGGAAGGGCAGGGGAAGGGGGTTACTAAGAGATGCTGATTGAGTACCTTCTGTTTGCCCGGCACTGTTCCAGGCCCTGGGGGTGTAATCCGTGTCCCCATGGAGCCCACGCGCTAGTGGGGAAACAGCCGGTAAACTAGATCAATGTTCAGTGTGAGGTCAGGTGGAGGTTAAGTGCTATGAGGGACACTGAGAAAACCGTGACCTTAGGGGAAGGAGCAGGTGTAGATCAGGACGGCCTGGAAGGCCTCTGATGAGGCGAAGTTTGGGGACAAGTGAGGGGATCAGAGGCGCTGGGGTTTACGCTGCTCTACGAAGGGTCGTGTGCAGGCTTGATGCCAGGTTAGACCCAGAGGGAAGGGAAGGCTTCGGGGGATTGGGGTGAGGAGGTGACAGACCCGGACAGGAGGTGTTGGTCGGATTAGCCGCAGAGAAGCCCGGGGTCCCAAAGCCCCTGCACTGCCCTGGATGTCAGGGGCCGGAGGGTGTGGGCGACGGAAGGGGGAGATGGACTCGGTGTGGCTTTTGGTTGAGCAGCAGCAGCGAGGCCAAGGGGGGCGTCTGAGAACACGGCGGGTCAGGACTGGGGGCCCCAGGCGTTGACGAACGGCTTCACTGGGAAGTGGGGAGGGGTTGGTTAAGCATCGTGGTCGGGGAGGGAAGCTGTGGAGGACGTGGCTGTCGTGGGGAGCAGTGAGGGGTGAGCAGTTCTAGGCTCCAAACAGAAGAATGGAAGGCGTCACTGAGATATTTTAGACCAAAAAAGCCAGTGAGAAGCTGGAGCAGACAGTGTGGAAACCTTAACGGACACCCTCCACGGGGCTTCCCCTCCCAACACCCGTGCCATCACATGGACCTCTAAGGCTTCTGGGTCGCGCCCCCCCATTTCCTCTCCTCTCTCTCCGGGGCTCCACCTTGGTCCTGGCCACCATCACCTCTCCCTGTACCTGCAACTCCAGCCCCGCCCCCTGAGCTCATCCTCCACACAGCCGCCAGCATGGTCCTTGTGAACTAGAAACCCATGCCCATAACCCCCACCCTTTCGGGCTGACGAAGGGGTGTCTCCCAGACGCTGGCGCACAGGTTCTTGTTGGCCCTGCTAAGCTTCCACCTGTCCCCCCAAAATGAGAGGAATGAGGACAGTGCCCGGAGGGCTTTCATGAAAGCCAGATTTACAGAAAGCAGATCACGCTCCCTGATCCTGAGATTAAGCCTTTTTAGTGTTAACGTGCCCTTTATTTGGGCAACTGATAAAGATAGTAAATTGTCGTAGTTGTTTTAATGCCTTTCTTGGCAAAGTACAATGTTGGCTGATGACAAACACCCGTGCATCCCTCACGACTCAGATCGTTGGACAAATAAGGGAGATACAAGGTGAACTGTTTCCGTGGCTCTTTGCTCTCGTGGCTGTTTCGACCTCACTGAGCTAGCGGCTTTATTATGCTTTCCAGGTGGTCAGTTTGTCCTCCTCTTGAGGACACTCTTGCTATGCGTGGAACCCAGAAAACGCAAACCCACGTGCCAGCCCTCTGCCCTTACCACAAATATAACCTGAATCTGTCCGTGTTAGAGCCGTGTGTTTGCTTGTTGTGCCCTCACAGACTGTAAACTGGGCAAGGAAGATGCGACAGTGTCCAGCTCACGCTCAAGAAATGCACACTCACACTCAATACATTCTTGGATGAACGGCTTGTCGAATAAACAACTTCCCAATGACCACTGCTGACCGATTCTCTTGGGAGGATGGAGGCCAAGTACCAAGTGCCTGAACAGGTTTGCGTGTCATTGTAACGATGTTTAAAAATCAAACAAATGTAAGTTTTGTGGCGAGTCCATTTTGGATTTTATTCTAGAAAGTTCTATCTCTACTTGTTTTAGTTCACTATAGCATTACATATGTTCAGCTCAGCTGAAGCTCACACTTTAGGGCAAAAAAAAAAAAAAAAAGTGTTTGCTTTATTTTTCACACAACAGCATACTTTCTACACTCCAAGCACAAAACCAGGTCACACCCAAGGTGTGGATGATCGCACCTAGGTGAGAATAGCAGGCGTGGGTACACAAGGCCAACACCTGCAGCCTCAGGTGAGCTGTCCTGGTGTCACAGGCCTCCCTGGACGGTCACCTGAGTAAAGCAGGCAGGGTGGTTGCCTGGCGACTCTAAGGAGTCACAGGGCCGTCCTAGAAGAGAAGGGGTCTGGAGAGCGGAGTCACTTTCATTTTTGACCCTGAGCCTGGTTAGAATCACCAACTGCAGGATGAAGGATTTATAGTAAAATCCTCGCTGCCAAGTCAGCTTAATGACGTGTGAGGTTGAAATGTACAAATGCCACCTCCTGTGTGTAGAGGGAAGTGCTGTATGAAAGTGTATTCTTTGTGCAACTGGTGAATTAATAGGAAAACACTTATGGGTTAAAATAATTTGGAAAATCATATTCCAGTTCTGCAAGTCATTTTTCAAAACACCTTTACATATTTCTAATTATCACATTTTCTATGTGGTAGATGAGTTGAGAAATTAAAGACAGAAAAGGTGCTGAATGTGTACTGAGGGACTCGGGGCACTTGACCTAGTTAGAAATAATTTACACAGACCTTGGAGGTTTATGTATTTTTTCCCAGGACCTGGGCGACAGGGATCATTTTTCAAATATTAGCTTTGTGGAAAACGCATAGAGATGTCCTGGTGGCTGGTGTCACGATGCCATGCACGGTGTATCTAAAACTATCAAAACAAAAATAAATTGGTTGTGCGTTCCGAAATTCATACCCAAGTAAAAGCGACTCCATTTTCTGTTTGCGACGTCATATATTCCAAAACCCTGCTGGAAGTATGACTGGATACCTTTGATGTATCGGGTAGAACTCTGTCCCTGAAAGAAAGAACTTTGTACAGTACTCATACATTTCACTTCAAACAAGGTGGTTTATTAGTATAATTGTTCTCAAAATGCCTTCAAAATATATATATTATTCAAAGGTTTATAGTATTTACTCTCACTTGGGTATTTTGCAAGTCAATCAGATCAGAACAGAGCTCTAGCTAAAATATCCTTATTATTCGGGATTCCCATAGGTTTGGAGCCACAACTCTGGGAGGAAGTGAAGTGGGTACCAGCTTGGTAACCTTGAGAAAATGAAATAACTCCACTATTTAAGGACATTTTTAAAAACGTAATTGCTGTGACCACTGACCTGATTTTTTTTTTTTTTTTTTTTTTTTTTTGCGGTACGCGGGCCTCTCACCGTTGTGGCCTTTCCCGTTGCGGAGCACAGGCTCCGGACGCGCAGGCTCAGCGGCCACGGCTCACGGGCCCAGCCGCTCCGCGGCATGTGGGATCTTCCCGGACCGGGGCACGAACCCGCGTCCCCTGCATCGGCAGGCGGACTCTCAGCCACTGCGCCACCAGGAAGCCCTGGCCTGATGTTTTATGTGCGATCCACAGGCCACCTGAATAGGCCTCTCCAGCAGGCATTTTCATCTGTATTAAAAATGCAGGTTCCAAGATTTCCCAGGGCTTTTGAGTCAGATGCTGTGGGACCTGTGCAGGAAATCTGTATTTACCAAGCTTTCCATCTGATTCTTGGGTGCTCTGAAGCATGAGGACAAGCTCAGTTTTTCATTTTATGGTGAAACAGTAGACAGAAAAGAAATGTAAATGATATCTGAGTAGGAGGGGATGGGTATGGATTCCGCTTTGTGATTTCTAAATATTTCCCAGCTTTGGCCCCAGACTCCTCTCCTGGGCATCCCGGCTTCTCCTCACTGGCCCACTTTTCAGTCACCTCCTGCTGAACCTTAATTAAAATCCAGGCAGTTATTTTCAGGGAGGCTTCTCTGGTACGAACGATGTCTCTAGGGCTTGTTGGACCGTCCCCGATGGGAGGAATAAATGGGGCAGTGCTCAGCCATGGGCCCACCTCCCTCAGTCCTGGGCCTTCTCAGACCTCCTATTCATCAGGGGTAGTGATGTTTATCCCCGCTGGTCACTGTGCCCCCCAGGCCAGGCCGCGGTTTGGGCCTTACCCCGTGTTCTGCATTCAGGGGCTAATGTCTAGGGCTGTAGGGATTTCCCGTCCCCATGGGAGGCACCGTGCAGGCAGACGCACAGTCTCTCGTTTGGTTAATGCTGGTCCCCAGGAGGACTTTGCAGAAGTCCCTCCCTCCTGCACACCATCCCTGGCTCAATAGACCTCGGATGGGCCTGGGCGGTGTGTGCGGGGTGTACTTATGTGTGCACAAGTGTGCAAGCACACATGTGGGCCTCTGCGCCAGAGGTCAAGGAGGCTTCTGAGACAGACTCCAGGCATTCCTTACCGTGGGCAACACCACCACTGCAGAAGCCACTGACCCCTCAGTTTTATTCCACGGCCACCTAGGCAAGTAACAGCCAACGCTTAGCGCTTTCTCTGTGTGTCACAGTCCTAAGAACTTTAGAGATTTTAACTCATTTGATCCCCTTGACACCCCCATGCAACCGGTAAAATCATTATCCTCACTTACAGATGAGAAAGTAAGGCACAGAGAGGTTAAGTAACTTTCCCAAGGTCACATAGCTACAAAGTGTGGAGCTGAGATTCACACCCAGGCAGTCTGGCTCCAAGGTCTTTGCTGAACCCCATTCCTACCATACCCAGGTGATGTTTTCCTGTGAGTCAAAAACCCCAGCAAGAGGAGGAAACGGGGACTTGCATAACTGGAAGTGGTAAAGAGCAAAAATTGTATTTCTGACTTCAGAATGTTCTACATGGACATGATGAAAAGTGGGGAGGGGTTTGTAACAGCCTTCTTGTTTTTAACCTCCTTTGGTTAAGCAGGTGTGACTAGTTTGTGTTCTCCCCACGTGTTTTGATGGCTGGCATGGAGACAGCACAGAGCCTGCTGAGCCAAGAGTGATTTTAAAACCTGCCTCAGCAGAAATGTCCATTAATACCGAGGTGGTTAAGTAAGTCACAGTACGCTTACATGGTGGAATACCGTTCGACCATTAAAAGGAGTAGGCAGATCTATAATAATTGGTGTGAAAGGATCTCCAAGATATACTAAGTGGAAAACAAAATAGAACAGTGACTATAAAATCTCCCATTTATGGAAGTTACACACAAAACATTCCTGGGATGACACCCAAGAAGCTCCGTCATGGGGTTGCTAGGGCCTGGAGTCCTGCCTTTGGGGGAAGAACTCAGTTTTCATTGTATATGTTTTTGTGCCATTTGATTTCCTACGCTGTACCAGTGATTTTTTTTTTTTTTTTTGCTATAGATAATGATTTCTGAAATGAGAATAATTTAGAATTAGTAAATTGCAAGGAATAAAACGAATACCCCAATTTGCAAAATTAAAAATCAGACAAGTACCTAATTAGCATCCTGTTAATTAGCACGGTGAGCCTTTAGAGAGGGATCATCAAAACTGATTGAACAGAACAGAACGTTTGCAGCCAGCACCCCTCGATGGGTTTTAGGAAGTTCTCTGAAACCCTCAAATGGTGCGCTTATTTTTTCTTTACTTTGGTCTGTGTGTCCTCCGAGGAGGATGTCCGGAGGTTTTCTTTTTTAGATTCTCACACAGGTTCATGACCCCCAAAGTTCAACAACCACTAGCCTAGAGGCTGTGAAAAAAAGGCGATGTCCATTTAAAAGACTCTCGTATGCAGAGCATTAATGAGTATGAGAGGGACTCATAGGTACTGGCCTTGATCAAATGAAGCCCACCTACGCCCAGGGCACGCCCTTCCCGGATGTTTCTAGCAACTGCGTCTTGTGCATATCACATATATGACATGCATCATTCTATCAGTCTGCCGGGACCACTTTTGGCTGAATGCAGCTGAAACCTGGCGGAAAGCGGCTATGCCGAAGAAGGGGTTTATTTTTCTAACCTGACCAGTTCCCAGGCTGAGTGCACGGTCCAGGGTTGATGCACAAGCTCAGGGAACTAGACTTTCATCTCCCTTCACAGCCATCCTTAGGCTGTGGCTTCATGCTGCATCTCTGGGTACCAGGTCCATTTTCCAGTCAGCAAGAGGGGGAGAGGGCAAAGGGTATGGGATCTGCCAGTTGTCTTTTTCTCACAAGGGAAACAAGAACCTTCCTGGCAACTACACTAAGTAGAATTCCTTTGTGTTTCATTATCGCACACTCAAACAGCCCCCCGCCCAGCTATAAGGGAGCCTGGTGCGGGGAGCATTCTGTTCACTAATTGGTTGTCGTGTAACCATAAACCAACTAGAAATCCTGTTATAGGATGGAGGAATAGGGACCAGTGCCAACTGCACGACCCCAAGTGGAGCCCGTACATATGCACGGGAGCATGTGTGTCTGGACCTATTCCTGCACCGTGAAGCAGCAAGCATGCATTATTCGGTCAGTTGGGCCTGAAAACTGGCCTAATACTTTCATTGTGAAAGTACAGCCTGGGGCTGTAACTTACAGACCTGCATCCATTAATGCCATTCGAGTCAGAGCTGAATATCATATGATTTTAAACTATTCCAATGTAACTCCAACAAAAGTGCATGACACAGCTTGGGACGTGGTGAAAAATTCC
The DNA here is from genome assembly GCF_059928025.1 of Delphinapterus leucas. Taxonomy (NCBI): domain Eukaryota; kingdom Metazoa; phylum Chordata; class Mammalia; order Artiodactyla; family Monodontidae; genus Delphinapterus; species Delphinapterus leucas. Next base: position 5,755,380 of record NC_143136.1, on the reverse strand, counting down.
TGATGGAAGCAAACTGCATTTCTTTTTCAGTTTTATTGAGATATAATTGACGTACAGCACCGTCTAAGTTGAAGGTTTATGAGTTTAGCGAGTTAAGCTTATAAGTTTAATGGAAAATACATTTTAATAAAAATGACCTACAGGGCTTCCCTGGTGGCGCAGTGGTTGAGAGTCCGCCTGCCGATGCAGGGGACACGGGTTCGTGCCCCGGTCCGGGAAGATCCCACGTGCCGTGGAGCGGCTGGGCCCGTGAGCCATGGCCGCTGAGCCTGCGCGTCCGGATCCTGTGCTCCGCAACCGGAGAGGCCACAACAGTGAGAGGCCCGCGTACCGCAAAAAAAAAAAGACCTACAAGAATAAATGAAGCAACCACCTGTGCCTGATTCAGCCAAAGTTCCAATTCTGCGCAGACTCTCCAGGGCACCTCTGTTATCAACAAAAAATGCCGTGAGCCTCCGAACTAGGACCCTACGCCTGGGGCTGGGGCCGGCAATGATGTGGGTCACCCGCGAAGAATTTTGATGGAAGAAAAGTGGGTGCCGGAAGTGATGAGATGTAGGTCTTGGACCAAATGACCAAACGGGTGTATAAATGCACAGAGAGTGACTGTTCAGACGGTGATATAGAATTTGAGTTGAAGGAAATAATACTGACATTATCATTGTGATGATGCCTCGAATTCTAACTAAAAGCCTTCTCCGCACAGGATAACAGCAGCCTCCTGGGATCACACCTACCATTGCCCGTCTCTCTCTCTGTTTTGGGGGACGTTTTGTTAAGAAACTTTTGCAATGTGGTGTTTTTCCAAAGGCCAAGCACCCACTAATTAATGGTAGCATTTCACCAGAAACTAAGTATGAATATAAACTTGAAAGCATTCTCTCCCTTGGGAAACTTCCATTTTCTTTACATTAACTCTGAAGTTTTAATTTGAAAACCTTGTATTTTAAAGAGATGCTCCTGGAAAATATAGTGTTCAGATTTTCCCTCCTGTTTATGACTATATAATAGTTGTCCTGAACATGGTAGATGTGTCTGGATCAAAATATAATATATGAGGAAAAAAATGCCGAGTGTAATATCCTTACAGAAGTACCCACAGCTTAAGAAAAAAGAGTAAGATTTTCTTTGTTTCCAGAAGAGAAAACTCAAAATACATGAATATTTGCTCAGGCTTTTAGAGAGATTATTGGAGAACGAATTCAGATCATAGCTTCTCTTTCATGGTTACACGTGATGGTATGTTTTAAGTCTTCCAAAGTACCTTTGATTTATGTTTTCTCTACATCCAAAGGAATAACTGTAAAGTGATTCCAAAGCTGTAATTTTGGGAAATGTCAGGCCTTTCATTTAGTTTCTGAGGATAAATTTAAATCCCTGTTTCTTTAACATAAATATTCTTTGTTTATCACGGCTCTAAAATATTTTTGTAGAGGTAGATTTCATGTAGTCTGATTCTTTAAGAGTATTTCGAAGCATTCTACGACAGCCTGTGAATCTTTAAAATGTCCCGGTGGGAGCTGCACACGAAACTAAAGAGATACCCGGGAAAAAAATGTAGGCGCCGTGAGTGCCATGGGTGAAGTCAGCCCACGAACATGTGCTGGGTGTCTGGCACAGCTTCTCCTCAAGATGCTCCGGTCTCTCCGATGAGAGACAGCCAGAATTTCCTTATCTGGACAGACTCAGGAGGACCAAAATAACGCATTGTCAGGCCATAGAGTGCCATACCTTAGCAGAGAACTCTTTGGGGACAAGATGAACAGAGGGTCACATTTGAGACCTGAAAAATCACATCTGGAGCTGCTCTCGGTTCTCTGACACCTCCTTGGCATGCGTGGGGTCCCCTCCTTGGAGACAGGTCTCTCTCCATCGTCTCCTTCCTGCCCCGCCCCCAGGGAGCTTCTTCCCCAGCGTGTCCTAGAGATGCTCTTCCATCCCTGGCCTTGGTTGTTTCCTCTGTTAGACCCATGACCCTTTCCTCCAGAGAACTGATCTCACTTTGTAATTACACCTTCTCTAATATGATTGTTTCTGTGACGTCGGCACCCCCATGAGACTCGGGGCTCTGCTCCCCACTGCAGCCCTGACTGCACAATAAACACTTGTGGAGGAAGAAAGGAAGGGAAGGGGAGAGGGTTGCTGGGGACGGGACAGGGTGGGGCGGTGGTCGGGGGGGGCGGTCACATTGCTGAGCCACCCGAATTCCCACATGGATGGTCTGGTCTTACAGCCCCTACAGAGCTCAAAATTGGAACTGAACACAGAATTAATTTGGCTGCGTGCTTTGATTATATCCAAAGGCAGACAGCCAGCCGCTGCCAGCCGGAGAGCAAGAATTTCCCTCGTTTGGAGAACTCGGCCAACCTCCTTGCGGCTCCTGCACCATTTTTAATGTCGCTTTCAAGCAGCATCGTCTGTCGTGCCTAGAGTTGCTTAAAGGAACGAAACCACCATCACGTTTTATAAAAATAATTTTACACCCAGAGATCTGAATGTACGGTACGTTTCTGAAAATTGCCCGCAGGCGTCTGGTTTGAATACCATTGCCTGTGACTTTACAGCTCAACTTCACCAAAATAGAGGGGCTGCCATAGACCAACAGGAGCTCAGCTGAAGTTCCTTTTAGTCTTCTGGAAAAACTTAGGAACTTTAACTGCTCTTACCAGCCTTTTGCTGTGCAAAACAAATATTTTCCACTGCTGCTTTTTCCTCCTGAGTTATCCATACACATCCAGTGGTAAATGAAGAAAGACAAAATGTTGCCTGAGTTCTGCAAAGTCAACCTGAACCTCACATCGGGGAAACGCTTGATTCTTTGCGTTACAAGTGGAAGTCCATGAGGAGGTCAGCTCAGAATGTTGGAGATACAGCTGCAGCTGCAAACATGGGTGGCTGTGGCTAGCTCGTATCCCCCTGGCTGGCCTGAACCACATTCTAGAAAACCCACTTCACCCTGGAAGATCAGATGTGATCTCCACCAGGCCAACCGCTCTCCCAGCACTTAGAGAAGCCTGCTTTGCCCTGCACCTGAGTGCTTGAGAGAGAGAGAGAGAGAGAGAGTGTGGAGAGTGGGGAGTTTCCTAAAGAGAAAATGAGTGGGCATTTCACTGTTCATCCTCCCTTCTTGTTGACTGCTCTCGAACAGGTTCATTGGTTTTGAATTCACACTGTTAGTAAAAGTGGTTTTGTACCAACACCTCTCCACTCAAGCACTGTTGTTGGAAATTCAAAGCCCTCTGTGCCTGCCATGGAGATCAATGCAAGTTTGCAATGTATTGAATCCAGATACTATTATATGTGGGTAGTAGACCAAGTCTTCCGGACTTGCTCTTGGTCAGTGGCTGGGGAGCAAAGGATACGTCTGTTTCTATTTTTGGTTTTGTTTTTAACCAGTGAGCTTGTTGATTATTCATTCTAAGGATGGATTTCTTTAAAAGTCTTTCAGGCATATAGGAACTGATTCTGTCTCCTATTCTGGTTTATTGTTATTTCGTTTCGTCCACTTTTTTTTTTCTTCCTGTAAAGATAACACATGAAGAAATAATGAGTCATGGTCACTTCTTCCCTTCGGTGTCCCTCATATTGGACATAAAACACTGATTCTATTTTTGACTAGATCTCATTTCTGTCTTGGTTCATTTTGTAGAAGAAGCTTCTAGACTGGTTATATGACTTTTTAAAAAGAAATGATAAAGTTGGACTCTTGTTTCTAGCCAGGAGGTGTAACCAGCTCTGAACTTGCCTGCCTACCATAAACAACGAGAAAACTGGACAAAATACAGGAAACAGCAGTTTTCAGACACTGGACCAAAGTCAGTGTGTCAGTGCAGGATTTTGAGAGAAGGAAAACAAATGAGGTGAATGCCACCATGGCCCCAGATTTCCACCGGGAGGCACTTTCTGGACCACAGCACAGGGAGAGGGAATACAAGCAGGTCGTAAAGATCTCGCTGACTTGAGCATCAGGGATTGGAGTTCAGAGAGGCCAAGGAGGCCAGAATTTGTGGAGCAGAGTACTGGAGTGGAATGAGCTACACAGAAAAAAATGCTCTTTGCGAGGCCTCCTTCCGTGCCCTTGAGTCTCTGGGTGAAAATCATAGCATGCCTGCATAGGACCAACTCTCCAAGGTCAGGGAAACAACTATTAGGGGGTTTGTAAGGTTAACCATTTCCAGACCTCACACAGTTCCAACCAGTCAAGTGGAGAGAACTCACAGAACGTACAGGGCATTCAGAAAAGAGCTCAGAAAGGTCATGCATTAGTCATAGATAAAACTAGCCCAACAGTAAAGGCTGCTCTAAACCTGTCATTAAAAACTTAACAGCAAGACTCAAAAATATCAATCTGATTCAAAAATAATTTAACAGACTGCCAAAAAGCCCTGCAATACTATTTAAAGGAAGACCAAAGAAACCCAAAAAAAACTGGACATTCAATAATGCAATAGTCACAATGTCCAATATCCAGTCAAAATTCACTACATGCAAAGGTGTGAAAAAATGTGACACATCACCGTGATAAAGATCACTCATGGAGACAGACCCAGAAATGATGTAGGTGATGAAGAAATGATGGAATTAGCAGAGAAGGACTTTAAAACAGTTGCTATAAATACGCTTAAGAATTTTAAGGAAAATAAGAACATAATGAAGAGAGAAATAGAAGATAAAACCAAAGGAAACTGATAAGCTGGATAATACAGATCTGAAATAGGGCTTCCCTGGTGGCTCAGTGGTTGAGAGTCCGCCTGCCGATGCAGCGGACGTGGGTTCGTGCCCCGGTCTGGGAGGATCCCACATGCCGCGGAGCGGCTGGGCCCGTGAGCCATGGCCGCTGAGCCTGCGCGTCCGGAGCCTGTGCTCCGCAACGGGAGAGGCCACAACATTCTCCACACCTTTGCTAATCCAGAGGAACTAATTTCTTTTTACCTTTTAATATGAAAATATCTCAAACATACACAAAAGTATAGAAAAGAGTATGATGAACTCCCTGAGCTCATCATTCACGTCAACGTTTCACCCAAATTCTACTCTTTGTGTTTCATTTGACCTCTTAAAGCTTTTTAAAAAACTCTGGAGTATTGAAAACAAATCTCAGATAGCATATCATTCCACTCATAAGTACTCCAGTGTTCAGCTCTACCAAATAGTTGATCAAGGCTAAACACACACACATAATACCATTATTACACCCAAAAGTTTAGCAATAATTTCTTTATATTGCCTGATAACCAATCTACCTTTAATTTTCCTGATTGTCTCAGAAGTGCCTTTATGGTTCATTTGCCCTACTCTTTGCTTTCAGATAATATGACTCTTAATTCTTTTGTAATCTTAACAGTTTACCTCCTCTTCTGGTTTTTCCATGCCAGTTATTTCTTAGAAACAATCTGATCATTTTCCGGGTCACTTGTCCAACAGAATGTCTCACTTCTGGCTCTGGCTGGCTGACGCATTGGGGCATCATTTAAATCTCTTCTCAACTTCCCATTTGCTGTGAATGGGCAGTTAGGTCTAAAGGCTTGACTGGGTTCAGGTTCGATCTATCAACAATAGTACTTCTCAGGTGGGTCTGAGACCTTCCTATTGCAGAGCTTCAGGGGGTACACGATGGCTAGTGGCCCCACTTTTGGCAACATTAAGGTAGATGAAAGGCATCAGCTGTTGTCAGCCTGTCAACTCTTCACCTAATGGTTTTAGCTGCCCCTTGGAATGATCATTTTAAATTATCTTTGCCACTTGGATAGCTGAGAAATGAGAGCCGTCTGTTTTAGTTGGTTGATGTTATTTGTTGCTTAGTTTTCAAGTCAAGGGATTCCTCCATGATTCATCTCCCTGCCTCCTTGCCAGGTCTCCTTGCTGGGTCTTGATCATCTCTGGCCTATTCCTTGTCTTGCCCTTCTCCTCAAGCCCTTTGAACTGCCTGATGCAGAAACCATTCCATGCACAGCTCCTAGGAATTGTCTCCACATTCTGAGCCACGGGTAGGTATGAGATGTCAGCCCCTGATTCCAGCTCACTGATGGACAGGCTGCAAAGCCACCAATTCTACATCCTGTCCCTGTCATGGTCCACACTGCAGAATGGGAGAAGTTTAGTGGAACATTAAGTCTGTTCATTCCTAGCTCACTTCTTAATTTCCAGATCCTCTTTCTAAGACACAGGCATGAGTCTGTATGGGCTGGGCCATGAGCAGTTTGTGGAATAGACACTGTCCTGCATCACAGTGGCCCCTCCCCTCCCGAGTTGGCTTTGGGTCACCCTGTGCTCTTCCCCTTCAGACGACTTATCTCCCAGGAAGCTCCAAAGGCTCTCAACAAACATGACCTTGGTGACATCAGCCCAGAGGCCACAGAGATATGCCCAAATCTGTCTGACTCTTGGGATGAGCACAAGTTAGCCTGCGCCTCGGGAACCCTGTCCCCACTAAACAGTGACATAGAGCAATGTGGTCGGTATTCTCAGAGCTATGAGGCACTGCTACCAAAAGATTTTTTAAAAGGAAAACAATGTAAAAAATCTTCTTAGTAATCCAGGTATCTTTGTGAAAAATGTTGAAAATCCCCCGCGGGACTTTGTAGGAAAGAAAGACCTGAGAAACCCTGTTTTGACTGCTGCCACACCCACCCCTCACGCACGGGGAGCGTGTAGAACAACTACGAGGCAGGCATTTCCGTTCCCTGCCACAAGAAACTCTCTTGAGCTACAGGCCCTGATCGAGGACATGTTTTGGAATTTGGTGTATTTTGTTTTTTACCAGTTTTTGGCATCTACTGGTTTGAGGGGATTCCAATACAGAGTCCCCGCTTGAATGGTGAAGGGCACAGGGATGGACTCCAGCTAGTGACCACGGCAGCAGTAACATTTACACATCCACGGAGCACAGAGGGGGATAACGGTTGAGTCTGGAGTGCTGTTAAGGCAGGATTTTGTCACTGAGTGGCCCTGGGTCCCAGACTCCTCTCTCAAAAAGGCCCCCAAGGGGAAATTATTTGCACTTTAAAAACAGCAAAATGAAGGACACGGGATTCTCTTACTAATCATTCACATAGATGCTTATTTTATCTTTGGAAAAGTAATGTAGAGGTGTTGGTTCCCATTTTCACAATTAAGAAACGATCAGTTCCCGCTCAGCTCCTGACCCCACGGCCCCGTTGAGGCCACTGGCCGCCCCCGTCCTCAGTCTGTTTCCCCTCTGCCAGCTCCAGCCTGCTTCCTTCTCTCCAGACAAACAGCCAATGGATCCCAAACACTCTTTTGCTAGAGTTGTCCGATTCTCTTCTTTCTCGTTAGAATGGATTTATTCCAGGTAAATCTCAACTCATTTTTTCTTACTCAGGGAGCAGCTGCCAAGCCCCGAAGACAGTGGGGAAGACACTTGAAGAGCACGAGGCTTGGACCCCTCAGCAATTTTGAGTCTGGACAGTCGGTCCTTCTCCCTGTGTGGCTGGATTAAGGGCACTGTGGAGCTGCCCAGCTCTCAGGTTCTGGGAGAATGTGACCAAGGCACCAAGTCTTCAGAGTTCCCCAGGCTGGGCTCCCACCACCCCACCTCCAGCCCACCGTGCTCTCTCCTGAAACTCTCAGAACAGCAGAGCTGCCCTTTCTTTCAGACTGAGCTTCCTTCCCTTGCTGTCTGTGGTTTAAAAATCTCACCAACCCACCCCTCCCATCCAGATGTGCATTCTCTACACCCTCCCCTCGAAGCTACAAGAACTGAAACTGCTTCACCCAGCAGAGTACGGCCAAGTGATGCTGTGTGATGTCTGAAGCGGGACAGAAGGGACCACCTATACTTTCTGCCATTTCTCTGGAACATTTGCTCTTGAAATACTGACCGCCATGTACGGGGTCCTGTGGGGCTGCCATGCTTGCAGGAAGCCCAAGCCACATGGGGGGCCATGAGAAGAGCTCTGGTCAAACATCAGCCTTCAAATCACCCCAGCCCAAGCACCAGACGTGTGCGTGAAGAAGCTTCCAGAAGATCCTGGATTCAAAGATTCTGAGTTCAGAGGAAGTTATGCCATCAGTGCGCTCATGGTGGAATCATTTGCATCAGCCGTGAGTCATCCAGTAAGGAAGGTGGCAGGTAAAGGGCCACATCCTTGCAGTGGACTTTGTGACAACTTTACATGAGGACAGTAGAAACAGGACATGCTGTTGTGTGCATTTCCTAAGGGAGACAGATATGTGCGCACTGAAAATAGTTCTGGATAAAGTAATTTAAAAAGAAGAGAGACAAACCCTGGAGACGGTGCTCGCATACAACAGGAAGCTTTTACAGGAATGTTCATTGCGGCCCTAGGGCCTTAGCAAAGACGTGGGAATGGGAGAGGAGACCTCTTCATTATTACCCAGCAAGGTGATAAAACTATACAGAAAGGAAAGCTGGGGAAAGACGCACCCAGAGTTCAGGGTGATGATCCGCTTCCGGTGGCAGAAGCCAGGAGGATGGGCAGGTGTAGAAAGACCATGTGGTGACATGCAGGTCATTGTCAATGTGCCAGCTTTCATTTTGGGTGGTGAGTTCAAAGGCGCTTAACAATGACTAGTAAGTAAATAAACAAATGCGGGGCAGCCATGGATCGACCACGAGGGTAGACCAGGAATCGGGGACTGTGGTGAATCCGATTCTGTGTCCGCGAGGCCCAACAGAGCACAGAAGGAGACTATGGATATGGGAGGAGAGAAGATGTAAAAAGGAGCTCTTTCAAGAGGCTGGGCAGTGAAGGGGAGAAGAAAACAAGGGAGCAGCCAGAGGAGCAGGTAAGGTCCCCAGGTGGTTTTGTGTGTGTTTGTTTTTAGCTTATTTGCTAATGGGAATCACCCAGTAGCTGGAAACACGGAGGATGCAGGATCAAGGGAGATTCAGGACTGACATCCTTGAGGAGGTGAGAGGGAGTGTGACCTGGAGCTAGGGGAGCAGACCCACTCTCCTTCCTGACGCCAAGCAGCAGAGCCGCCTGCGAAGGAGCCCGTCCCCACCTGACAAGGTGTGGTCCTCCATCAGGGGAGCGTGGTGCCAGGTGTGAACTGAGACCTCACGGCTCCCTTACACACCGGCCTGCGGGCGCACGGCAGGCTTGGCCGCACCTGCAGGGATGTGAAAAGCCCCAGACGCAAGCTATGCCCTCCACCTGCCTGCAGTTCCTCCAAATCCAGCCTGTATCCCCATTCTCCTGGGGAAAGGAATATCTCCCACTTTTCCAAGGAGGGCACATTCAGCCGCCCTTAAGCCACCACCAGCCTTGTGGGCTCCCCCAGCTGTCTGCAGAGGGACCCCAAGGCTCGCTGTACCTGGATCTCCCCCTTCAGAACCCTGAGCTCCAGACACTGGGCCTTCAACTCTCCCATCACGCTGCTCCGGGGGTGTCTTCCTTCCTTCTCGAGGGTAAGAAACAGTTCATGCAACCTCAGGCTTCCTGCAGATGCTACGTCCCACACGCAGGGTCCCCAGGTCCCCACCCACGTCCCCCAAGGACTCAGTGGTGTCCGGTCACCTTGTGGCTCCCCAAACCCTCCTCTACCCTCCCAGGCACCGGGGCCCTGGTTCTCCCTCCGACAGGGCTGGGGCGGCCGGGAATCAGGCCTCACCCTGAGGCAAACTCATCACTCAGAATTGAGCCTGAGGGACCTCCCTGGCGGTCCAGTGGTTGGGACTTCACCTTCCAATGCAGGGGGTGTAGGTTCGATCCCTGGTTGGGGAGCTGAGATCCCACCTGCCTCGTGGTCAAAAAGCCAAGACATAAAACAGAAGCAACATTGTAACAAATTCAGTAAAGACTTTAAAAGTGGTCCACATCAAAAAGAAAAAAAATAAATCTTTAAAAAACCCCAAAAAACAAAATTGAGCCTGAGTGACACAGTTTTACTTTCCTGAAAATCATTGTGCTTTCTCTAAAAAGGGGATTTATGTGTTTGTAAGGAGGCTCTTCACCCTGTGGCTGGAAACTGATGCTTCCAACTCCTTCTGGAACATTCCTTTTGGGCTTCCCTCCCTCCCCTCCCCCATGGAGCCTCCCACCAGTGGCGGCTGGACTCCTCTCCTTCTGGTCTCAGCCCGTCCTGGCCCACTGCCCAGTCATGCCCATTCCTGGACACACATGGCCAGTCGGGTCTCCACACAGTTCCCTCCACTTGCCTCCCTGTCTTCATCCCCACGGGACACTCGCCACGCCCCCCCCCCCCCCCGCGCACCCTGCAGCCCCCTGGAGCCCTGAGGTACCTTCTGATAAGACCAGGGGGACAGGCTGACCTTGACCTCAGTGCTGCACTCCCTCTACTCCCTGGGGAGCTGGGAGCATGGACCGGACCTTGGCTGGAAGGGACAGGGGAGGCTCTGATTGACCACCCCCTCCCCCAGACCTTTGCCTACCACCACAGCTTCTGGGCTGGAGGAGAAGGAGAGGGTGGGACGTGCTTTTCCAGGCTTGGTTTCTATGAATTATCTGGGTAACAGCAAGAAACCTAGAAGAGGGACCCACGATACTACACACTGCATCACCTCCATGTTTCCCAAAAGTTGACACCTCTAGCTGTGCGGGAGGATGGTGAGGAATGAGGGCTGTGGCCTTCGGGGCAGAGATCTCCCACAGCCCTGTCATCCTGGACGTGAGGGCCCCTAACAGGAGGGCGGTGGACTAAATCCAGCGGGTGGAGAGATGGAAACATCTGTGGACCCTCATGCTCGGGGCTGACCCTCCTCTCAGGAATTTTCAGAAACCGTCTTGCTCCTGGCATAAGAATTTCCATTCCGTCCACTCCCGAGTCAAAATAAGAGACAGGTTTCCTAGGCAAGCAAGGAAACATCTCAAGAGAAGGGTTATACTGTTTTGAAGTGTTTTGAAATCTTATCAATGGTTTCCAGGGAAACCCGGGATGATGAATCACCCTCTTGCTAGGTAACTTGAAGAAGAGGCACAGGGGAATTTATTTGAATTCACAGTATGCATGTATTCAGTTATTTATTAAGGCAGAAAAGCATATTTCACTCACATCTGACATTTTAATTTTATTGTTGTATGTGCAGTAGCTCCTTGGGGAGGTCAGAGTTATTTGTATCACAAAGTTTAAAAATTATGGAATTTATGAATCACATGAGAATCGAAATCTTAATTAATATTACGTATCACACTTTGGGAAAATAAAGATGTAAGGTAGTCACTGAGTTGCCAAATTTTTGTCAAAACAATTTGTAAATCGAAAGGCAGCAGCGTCTCCAGCAGAAACAATGCAACAGCATATTACATCAGTGGAAAAATGACCCAAAACATTGATGTTTCATACAGACCATCCTCACTGTGACCCTATCTTGTCAGTTACTTCTATACCTCATTTACCAGTCAAAAAAAATAAAAAATGTCTGGCAAGTCTTAATATCCAGTGCATCCTAGGGTTTATTTTATTTTATTTTATTTTGCATCCATTGAGATTACTAGGCGCTTGTGTATTCCTTCAGCAGACACTATTTTTCCTTTCTCGGTTGGTCCATGATCATCTTTTAGGGTTTACTCCTGCATCTCAAATTCGTCTTTGCCCTCGTTTATTGTGTGACTACTTAGGAAGCGTCCCTGCGCCCCCAAAGATAGTCCAGCAGAACAGTGACGGAAAAATACATCCTCCAAGTCTGGTCAACCTTATGTTACCAGATCTCTTGAGAAATGTCTTCTGTTTACTTGCAATTAATTTTAAATTCCTGAATAACATCTTTCATTGTCATGGTGCTGTATACATGTTTTATATAAAGTGATTCTATTTTTCTGGGCTTTTGTTATTGGGATCAAATACAATTGACTACAAGCAGAAATGATGAGTCTCACTATAGATCAAATCGATATCATAACCACATTAAAAGAAAACAGTGAATTCAAGTAACCTTTGAAAAGTTTTCTCTGACTATGGACCCTCCAGTGGGATATATTTTAAGGACAAAAGAACCACAGAAAAGTTGGAATTTACTTAATAAGTTTGTTTTCAGTAGTGATATTGGGGTAGTAATTACAAACCTATTTTGCATATATTCTAGGACTGGGCAAATGAGTTAATATATAAATGTCGGAAACAAGGATTCTTTTTTTTTAAATAAATTTATTTATTTATTTTTGGCTGCACTGGGTCTTCAGTGCTGTGCGTGGGCTTTCTCTAGTTGCGGCAAGCGGGGGCTACTCTTCGTTGTGGTGCACGGGCTTCTCACTGCGGTGGCTTCTCCTGTTGTGGAGCTCGGGCTCTAGGTGTGCGGGCTTCAGTAGTTGTGGCACGTGGGCTCAGTAGTTGTGGTGCACGGGCTTAGTTGCTCCGCGGCATGTGGGATCTTCCCGGACCAGGGCTCAAAGCAGTGTCCCCTGCCTTGGCAGGCGGATTCTTAACCACTGCACCGCCAGGGAAGTCGGGAAACAAGGATTCTTGAAGCAAGAATTCTTGCTGTGATGGGAGATAAACTAATATGAGGTGTGGGAATGTGAGGACAAACCCTCTGACATTGCATTGGAGGTAAAGGCACCATCAGTATGAGCTCATGATTTTTAAAAAAATATATACTTTGGGGCTTCCCTGGTGGCGCAGTGGTTGAGAGTCCGCCTGCCGATGCAGGGGACACGGGTTCGTGCCCCGGTCTGGGAAGATCCCACATGCCGCGGAGCGGCTGGGCCCGTGAGCCATGGCCGCTGAGCCTGCGCGTCCGGAGCCTGTGCTCCGCAACGGGAGAGGCCACAAGAGTGAGAAGCCCGCGTACCGCAAAAAAAAAAAAACAAAAACAAAAAAACCCAAAAAACTATGTATCTATCTATTTATATATATAGTCCTTTTCCATTGAAGAGATAAGGAAACAATGACACAGCTGCAGGGAGCACACCTAGTACCCAGATCTTGGTTTCTAAACACTTTTCTCCACCAAAGGGAAAAATGAGACTCCAGGCCTGGATCAGGGAAAGTACAAGGTCAGTCCGAAATCTCTTACAATGTCAGAAAGAAGGAAGTGTCCAAAGACGTATGAGGGCACATGAAAATAGCAGACGTGAAGGGTCTCTCACTGTACAAATTTGGAATGATTTGGGTGTAAAAAGATTTTTGATCGTAACACATTGAATTTTTTAGAAAAGTACACATGATTCCAAAATAATACCTTTAAAAAGTGGTGAAGGGACAGGTCTCCTTTAAGGAATAAAGCCAGCTAATTAATAGAGAAGAAACAATAGAATTAGAAAAAGCGCCGTTTTAGAGCCACTGAGGTAATAACCCGTTCAGGTGCGATCATAATAGATGCTTAAGCCATTAGGTAGAAGGCTTTTGAGGAACAGGATATTCACATCATCTCAAAATGTCACTTCACTAAAGGATAAGGTATATTTTAAAATGGTAATTTAACATCTCCAACAATGGGACAAACGCATGTCATCGTGTGTGTCTCCTGGTGGGGTGCACTTGTCCACACACCTTATCCATGTGGTATTCCTGCCGAAAACGTCCATCCTCAAATCTATCATGAGAAAACAATGTCCCAAATTATGGGACACTAGGGAAAAAATGGAGCCCAGCCTGGACTCTGAAAATATCATTCATGAAAGACAAGAGAACAGTGGGCTGCTTTAGATTAGAGAAGATGAAAGAGCCGTGACAACTGAATATAATTCATGATTCTTGATTGAATCCTGGATTTTAAAACGATCTATAAAGGACATAATTGGGACAAATTGAATATGGATTGAATATTAGATAGTATTATTATATTAAAGTTAAACATCTTGCGTGCAACAGTAGTATAAATGGTGATAACAGATAATGTCTTTATTTTTAGTTTGGGTTGGCCAAAAAGTTCGTTTGGGTTTTCGTAACATCTTACGAAAAACCCGAACGAACTTTTTGGCCAAGCCAATATTTAAGAGTAAAGCATCAGGATACCTGCGACTTCCAAATATCAAAAGTTCAAGTTCATACAGATATATAGGTACAGACATACGTACGTGTACATATACATACATAAGATATATGCAAAATAATGTCTGTATATATACACACATACAGGGAGAGAACAAATGAGGCCAAATGTTAAGTGATGAATCAATGTCAAGATTATTCTTTCAACTCTGCCGTAAGTTAGAAAATTTTCAATACAAAAAGTTGGGAAAGTTGAAAGCTATCTTATCTTTCATATCCCTGACACAGCGTCCTACAGGTCACAGAAGAGGTGCTTTCTCTGTAACTCAGATTTGTGGGAGCTGGTGCCCACCCTCAGGCTGGCCGAGAAAGGACAAGGACGGCAGGGCCCAGGGATGAGAAGCTTCTGAGCATGAACTGAACTGGCCTCCAGCACCTCCTGGTGACACCCTGCTCCCCCCACCCCACCCCCATATACACGGGCAAGTGTGATTCGTCACATGCACAAGAGCTTTGTATGTGTGAGGGCTCAGTCATGCAGGTCAGAGGTGGGAGGATCACATCACTGATTTCCCCATCCTAAGAGTCCTTGAAAACGGGCACAGGGACAGATGGCAGCCCTCCCCACACACAACACCAGGAAAGCCACGCGGCAAAGAAGCCCAGAGCTCAAATGCACAGAAAACTGGGTCTGCGGGTGCCACTGAGGGCTTGGAGTCAACTCAAGGCCCAAGAAGGGTAAGGGAGCGGCCACAGGCCCCTGACCCATTTGCCCCAGAAGGAGGACGTGAAGACTCTACCCTGAGGATCCTCAGCTGACTTTCTCCAGGCCCGTTTAGAATCCCCATTCCAATTTTTTAGTTTTTCTTAGGACCCCGTGTTGGCAGAAGAGGGCCCAAATCGCAATATATATCTGCTGGACACTGTGCAAATTTCACAAGTTTAATAACTTTGCAAAGACACAAACTTTTTTTTTTTTTAATTTATTTGGTTGCACTGGGTCTCAGTTGCAGCAGGCGGGCCCCTTAGTTGTGGCATGCGAACTCTTAGTTGCGGCATGATGTGGGATCTAGTTCCCTGACCAGGGATCGAACCCAGGCTCCCTGCATTGGGAGCACAGAGTCTGAACCACTGTCCCACCAGGGAAGTCCCAAGACACAGACTTTTGATGGTGTCCACCAGCACCCTACCCCATCCCCAGCTCCTGTTCACACCCACCAGCAAACATTTTCCAATCAGCAGGAAGGTCATGTAGACAAGGCAAATTACATTGCTTCTGCTGTTGCCCTGCACGTCAGGTCAAGGTCAGGAAGACTGAGAACGTGCAGGGCTTTCCCCGGGTCACCCCGAGGAGAGTGGGCCCCGATGCTCAGACTCTAGTCCCAGCTGCAGAGTGACCTTGGGCAATCTTTTATTTAGTCACAGTGCCCTACTTTCTCGCATGTGATGGATACTTTTGTCTGCCCTTTGGGGCGCTTGTAAACTGAGTGAAATAAGTTAGTGAAAGAGCATTTGAAAATGCCTCCTTCTCTGCACATAGAGCTGCAGCCGGGCCACAGGGGATGCCTGTCTCTGGCAGAAAGTGAGTGATAATCAGAGGTGAGTCTCCTCGCAGTGTGAAGCCTTCCTAGGAGCCATCCTATCCGGATTTGGGGTTAATGGCCGGAATTCTTCAGCTGCCCGGCGCCAGAGTGACTTGACATAAACAAGGAAAAGTGTTCGCCAGGTAACGTATTGGCACCTCCAGAGCGGGCCGGCCCTCCTGTCTGTCTGCACCCCTGTGCTTCTTCCTTCTCAGCCCGTGTACCTCTTCTTGCTTTGGAACGAGGCGTACGGATGAATCCCTAGAGGTCCACACATGGCGGTGAAAAAGAGAAGAGAAAGTGCTGTTATAAAGCTCACAGCTTCTCCAAAGTCTCAATTTTTCTTTTTGAAAAGCCTATCCCAATGTAATAGAAACCCTGTGTGTCAATCTGTAGCTAGAACTCAGGGCTGCGCTGACACGGTTTCCTAAAAACCAGGGGTCAAGCTGGTCAATTCCCTACACTGGACATCACCAGCCACTGAGGCAGCCAACCTGGAGGATCGCCCAAATCGGAAGGAAGATGAGCTGGGAGACACTGGCGGTGATGCTGGGGAAGCGAGGCAGACCAGATTTTAAGTTAAGCGACGGAAACCTGATGAATTGTATCAGGCCGTGTCAGAGGAAGAAAGCTGTTGATCAGGCATAGAAATCTGGTCTCAAACATGGGCAGGGCCACGCCAGCCCCGCCGGGGGTGAGGGGAGCTTGGCTAAGCGTTCTCGGTTCACTGCCCAGGAGTGGGTGAGAGACCTTCCACACCCCCAGACCGGCCTGGCTTCAGTTCTATCTGGACAGAGCAGTGTGTGTCATCCAGCTGCCCTGGGACCAGTCTGCAGAAGAATGAGCCTTGTAAGTTGAGACATGCCACCCCTTCAACAATCCCATCTCCCATGATTGACGGAGAAAGCAGTTTCAGGTTTATACATCAGTCGCTGTGAGTCTAGTTAACTTGTGTCTGTCCTTGCGAGATAGAACCACTCTCAGGGCAGTAACAGAATCAGGTTTCTGGAAACTAGAACTGGAAACCAAGTACAGAGAATTCACCAGAGTCAGAGCCCCCCAGGGGCACCTGCTTGTGTGGCCAACTCTGTAGCCCTGGAGGCTTGCTCACTCGCCCTTGAAACTCAGTGTCTGATCACTGAAGAATCATTTTTTTAACATTTCCAATTCTTTTTGTAAATATCTGTCCTTTTACTTTGCTTCCTGTGTCTATTTTCCCTCTTATTTCACTGTAAGCACAAATAAAGTGTTCACTACATGCTCATTTAATAAATGGATGGGTGAGTAATAGCCTCAATGTTTTTGATTGAAAATATCTATGAGAGCAAAGGCAGATAGTATATGAAAGCACTTTAGAAGTGTGCTTTATAAATACGGGAGGATTGTAAGCACTGTAGAAGTGTGCTTTATAAATACGGGAGGATTGTAAGTGACCCGGGGGGATTCCATTATAACACTGACTGACCACACACGGGACTCACAACAAAAAGAACTCCAGGTCTGCTAAGGGCTGTATGGTTATAAGTTAGTTTCTCATACATGCCCTCAATTTATCCTCACAGCACCATAAGTGGGCAGGGCAGTGGCAGGCAGGAATTAGGGTTAGAATGTTGTGTCATTTGATTCAAGAATGCCTGAACCATTACCAGCTAGTCACCCCTTTTTTCCGCTCCTCTTTTCCCCTTCCCACCCCTTCATCCCACCTTCCACCCTCCTGACCCTCCACGCCACACGCAGAGCAAGGGGTTTTTATGGGAGTGAAATACAAAAGGAACACTAACAGGACAGGGACCAATTATTAAAAGTTAGCACAGAGCAACTGTGGACATGAAAACCAAAAACCCAAACAAACCTCTCCCTAAACCTAACATCTTATATAATTAACTCAAAGTGGACCATGGACTTAACATGTAAAATTTAAAACATTTTAGCAACATGGATGGACCTAGAGATTATCACATTAAGTGAAGTAAGTCAGTCAGAGAAAGACAAATAAACTATGATATTGCTTATATGCGGAATCTAAAAAAAATAATACAAATGAACTTATTTACAAAACACATAGACTCACAGACATAGAAAACAAACTTATGGTTACCAAAGGGGAAGCGGGGAGATAGATTAGGGGTTTGGGATTAACATATACACACTACTATATATAAAATAGATAAGCCACAGGGCCTACAGTATAGTACAGGGATCTATACTCAATATCTTATAATAACCTGCAAGGGAAAAGAATCAGAAAAAGAATATATATATGACTGAATCACTTTGCTGTACGCTTGAAACTAACACAACATTGTAAATTAACTATACTTCAATGAAAAAACAATCTAAGGGGCTTCCCTGGTGGCGCAGTGGTTGAGAGTCCGCCTGCCAATGCAGGGGACACGGGTTCGTGCCCTGGTCCAGGAGGATCCCGCATGCCTCGGAGCGGCTGGGCCCGTGAGCCATGGCCGCTGAGCCTGCGCGTCCAGAGCCTGTGCTCCACAACGGGAGAGGCCCGCGTACCGCAAACAAACAAAAAAACAATCTAAGAAAGAAAGAAAAAAAAATTTTTAGAAAAAACCTAGGTGAAAGTCTTCAGGATCTAGAGATGGGCAGAGATCTTAGCCTTGACATCAATTGCACAATCTATAAAAGGAAAAAGTGATAAGTTGGACCTCATCAAAATTTAAAACTTTTGCTTTGCAGAAGACACTGTTAAGAGATTGAAAAGACAAGCTACGGACTGGGAGAAAAGATTTGCAAACCACATGTCTGACAAAGGACTTGCATCTAGAATAAATTAAGAACTCTCAAAACTCATTAGTAACAAGACAGACAATCCAATTGGAAAATGGGCAAAAGACATGAACAGACATTTCACAGTCGAGGACATACAGGTGGCAAATAAACACATAAAAAGATACTCAACACCATTAGCCAGAAAGATGCAGACTGAAACCACAATGAGTTAGGAGACTAAACACCAACCAGAATGGCTAAAACAAAAAATAGTGACAGCGCCAAAGGCTGATGAGGGTGAGAGGAAAGCAGGTCACTCACACGTGGCTGGTGGGAATGTAAAATGATACGCGGCCACCCTGGGAAAGAGCGTGGGCAGCTGTTTAACAGAACTCAACAGGCACTCGCCGTATGACCCGGCATTGTACTCTTGGGCATTTATCCCAGAGACACGAAAACTTCTTTCCACACTCATGATTACATAAATGTTCATTGTCGATTTATTCATAATACCCCCAAACTGGGAACAACAAGAATGTCCCTCACAGGTGAATATGGTTAAAAAGCGGAGACACGTCCATACCCTGGAATCCTACCCAGCAATAAAGAGGACCCAACCATTGGTACCCACACAACTTGGAAAGATCCCGAGGGAACCACGCTGAGTGGAAGAAGCCAGTCTCAAAGGTTATATGCTGTGTGAGTCCATTTATATTGCATTCCTTACAGCACACAGTTATGGAGATGAGAACAGATGAGTGATTGCCAGGGACCGGGGTGGGTGAAGGGAGGGAAGTGGCTTTGGCTATGACAGGGCAGCACAAGGGATCCTTGGGATGGGATTTTTCTTCGACTTTTCTTTGTCTTGTCGTGGTGGTCACACGAATCTACACACGAAATAAAATTGCACAAAAACAAGCACACACACAGCGCATTTCACAAATGAGGAACCCTGAGTGAGGTTAGCATCGGTTTCCTAGGACTCTGCTGTGACAAACCGGCAGAGTCAGGTGGCTGTTCTCTCCTGGTTCTGGTGGGCAGAAGTCTGCAATCGAGGTGTCAGCAGGGCCGTGCTCCTTCTGAAAGGTCTCGGGGAGAATCCTTGTCTCTTCCAGCTTCAGGTGGCCACAGCTTCCTTGGCTTCTGGAAGCATCACGCCAACCTCTGCCTGGTCTTCCCAGGGTCTTCTCTGTGTCTCTGTATCAGCGCCATATTATACTATAGTTATGCAAGGCGCTACCTTTGGGGAAATGGCTAAAAGGTTTACAAGGTCTCTCTGTCTTATTTCTTGCAACTGCATATGAGTATGCAATTATCTCAAACTAAAAAAAAAATTTTAAGTCGGCACAGGGAGAGATGGAGAGAGGAGGAATCCATGGGTCCTGGCATCTGATTGGCTCTGGGACAGAGGGAGACGTTGAAGGCGACATCCCAGTTTCATGCCAGGATGGTGGGAGATGGTGGAACCAGAAGACAGAGGACGGGGAAGAGGAGCTAAACCCAGCCCCTCAGGGGACTAGCGGTCAGCATCGCAGCCTCAGGGACTGGGTTCTCTTCCTTTGGGATGCTGGTAACATCCGTAACATCAGGTAACAGGAATGAGCTTCAGTGGAAATGGGCAATTTCCTGGAAGGCTAGAAGGGGGACCATGGAAGGTAGAGGCAGAAATGCAGTTGGGCCTCAGGAAGAGCTGGAGCTGGGACCAGGGTGAACACACTCTCCAACTTTCACCTTTATTTCAATCCTCTTCCCTAACAGACCGGCTTTCTCTGTTCCTTAGCTCACACGGTGGACTTTCTATAGAAAATGGCTGTGTCAGCTCCCAAGTTCACAGGCTATCATTGCTGCTGGGAGAAGCTGACCTCTTGCTATTGGTCCTAGTCCCGAATTCCCAGGGAAAAGGTTCTGCCTGGGTCTCCTGGGTGGATACTTGCTCCACGCGACCAGAGGCCAAGGTCATTTCCGCAAGCACGGCCAGAGCTCACCAGGGTAGGACAGTGTAAAGCGGTCCTTCTGAGCTGGGAAGACATCCTAAAACGTAGCTATCACAAAAGTCCTTAAAGGGCTCCTATTCAGTCCAGTAAACTTGGGAGGCAAGAGAATTAACCACCTTTTCTTTTCCAAAAGGGGAGTGTTTACGTTTTCCAACCGTCACATTTTAGGAACGGTTTCCACATCAGCACTGAAACAAATATTTAGACTGGCTTTTATGTCACCTGAAAATTAAATTAACCAGAGCATCAAATCAGAAAGCATTCTGAGAATCAGAGTTTGATTTTATTATCAATCCAGAGCTGCGCAATAAAAATCAGTCTCTTTTTTTTGCTGTACGCGGGCCTCTCACTGCTGTGGCCTCTCCCGTTGCGGAGCACAGGCTCCGGACGCGCAGGCTCAGCGGCCGTGGCTCACGGGCCCAGCCGCTCCGCGGCATGTGGGATCCTCCCGGACCGGGGCAGGAACCCGCGTCCCCTGCATCGGCAGGCGGACTCTCAACCACTGCGCCACCAGGGAAGCCCTAAAAATCATTCTTTTATGGATTTATAATGGCTGCTCCCCACAATTCCTTAAACTTTCTAAAATCATTGCTTAATACTCCGTTAAAATAATTTTAGCTGGAGATAGTTTATGGTAGAATAACCACTTTAATAGAGAAATACAGTTTCTTCTTAGAGACAAACACAAACAGAAGCCACTGTAGTTGTTTATAAGCTGCGTTATTCTCGGGGGCATTTGCTGTGACAAGCTGGGTCATCAGCTGAAGGTAGGGACACAGAGCCAGGGAGTTTGCATCAAAGGAACATCTGGGAAGCCGGGAGGGACAGGAGAACAGACTCTTCTTTCCCTCTCTTGTATGAAACCCTCTTGGTGGAGGATTTCCCCCTCTTGTAAGAGCGTTTATGGAGCGCAGTCACAAACAGCACAAAGGCTGAATAAATAAATAGGTTGCCCAGGCATCTGCTTCCTAGATTCGGTATTTGTTGGTTTAATCCCTCAGTTCTGCCTCTTGGTGATTCTTCATTAATTAAGTGCCCTAGAAACAAAACAACTTTGTATTCCTTCCTTATGGAATTTCCAAAACATCAAAGCGAACAAAGAAGTTTTCAGAAGCTCTTTCATTCTCCCCATCTTCCTCGCCGGTCGAGGCCTCCACCAGGGAAGGAGGCTAGAGGTCAACCTGGGGCGGAGGGGCCCCCAGAAGCGGGCAGGACAACTCACAGACTCACAGAGGGGCGGGGGCTCTGGCAAATGTGGTAGAAATGGGTTTTGAAAGTTAAAGCTTTGAGCAGCCCTGAGAGATACCTGTGCTGGTGCAGCAGCTGGGTATATGGATGATATAAAACAAAATCGCATTCCAAACATGCCGTTTCTGGTGGGGAGTCAATGTACTGAGGTTCAAAGAGAGGTCAGCATTAACATCCGCATGGAATGTTGTTAAATTGTTAAATTCTTGCAAAGGTCGACTTAGAGGTTTTCATCAATTTGCCCCCAGAAGTTTTTCTCAGAAATCAGGTAGGAAATGAACTCAAAAGAATCCCGATGAAATGCCACAGAAGGAGAGTAGTTTTATAGCAGGATTTTAGGGTGCCTGCAAGATTCCAGCCCCGCTGGGGTACTCCTGGGTATAACCCCTGTCTACTGAAACAAAATGCACAACATGAAAGCTGAGAATTATGTTTTATTTGGCAGACAAAACTGAGGACTTAAGCCCAGGACACAGCCTCTCATAGCTCTGAGGGACTGCTCCAAAGAGGGAAGGGAGAAGCCAGGAGCTAGAGTTTTTGCAACAAAGACCAGGTGTAGGAACATCAAAAGATTACTGTTAATTAAAGAAAACCAGGGACTTCCCTGGTGGCACAGTGGTTGGGAGTCCACCTGCCAGTGCAGGGGTCACGGGTTCGAGCCCTGGTCCGGGAGGATCCCACATGCTGCGGAGCAACTGGGCCCGGGCGCCACAGCTACTGGGCTTGTGCTCTGGAGCCGCAAGCCACAGCTACTGAAGCCCGTGTGCCTGGAGCCCGTGCTCCGCAGCAAGAGAGGCCATCGCAATGAGAGGCCTGAGAAACGCAGGGAAGAGTGGCCCCCACTCACTGTAACTAGAGAAAAGCCCGCGTGCAGCAACGGAGACCCAACGCAGCCAAAAATTTAAAAATAAATTAAATAAATAAATTAAAAAATAAAACCACAGATACCTTAAGTTAAGGAATTTAGCGCTTTTCTTTGTATGGGAGGATGCAAAACTCTGGGCTCCTGGAAATCATTCCTTTGATATGCAGCTCAGCTCCCTGGGGCCAGTCTCCTGAGCTTTCTCATCCTGAGTCTCCCCAGGGTGCGCTGGATAGGGATGGCTGCAGTGATGCCTCGAGAGGAGAGCAGGCATTCTGTTTCCATCCTGAGCTCCCTTGGGGCTCGCCGTTGGGATGGCTGGAATGTGATGGCTTGACGGCTGCAGCATCCTTTGTTCACTGATATGGCAGGCAACGTTGTTTTTCACTGACACCCCCTCCCGGTGGACGCGTGAGGATGGGGGAGAGGATGGATGCTTGGTTACATTACATGACAAGGTGATTGTGTGACCTTCTCTAAGGCTCCCCACCTCCTGGAAGAAGCAAACCACTGTGAGAAGCAAACAGCTGTGAGCCACATGGCAAGGACCTGGGGGAGGTTCCAGGAGCTGACAGTCAGCGAGAAAACCGGGGCCTCGGGGCTATAGGCGGCTGGTACTGGGCTCTCCCAACAACCAGGAGAGCTTGGAAGAGCACCCTGAGACTTTGTCAGCCCCTGTGGCCATACCCTGAGTTCAGCCTGGTGAGCAGAGAACCCAGCCAACCGTCATCACGGAAACTACGAGATAAGAAAGGGGCTGCTTTGAGCTGCCGAGTGGGGCCCAGTTTCTTACATGACAGTAGAAAAAGAACACAGGTCACATCAGAAAGCCAGCACAATTTATCTCAGTAAGAGTCCTTTAAAAGAACTGTATGCATCTATTATAGGACAGAGAATCGCTGGTGTTCGATTAGAAGCTTGAACAACCTCAATGCATCATATACAACAAACAGCACCGTGTTGAGAGTTTTTAAAAAAACCTCGGTTCTGGCCCTTTCTTTACTGGCAGGCTAACTTGGACCAGTAAGTTTATTACTTCTGGTGCCAATTTTACACCTTATTAAATGAGGAAATGAGGCTAATTGCTCCCTAAGTTTTCTTCTTGTTTTAAAACACTGTCAATAATCCCCTAGCCTGTCTCTTTCAATTGTAAAAGTTATTCCTGTGAACATTCACTCACCTGCTTAAACCCTGGCTGCAGCCAGCTCCTCTGGTTTATTTAAAAGTCCAAATTACGTGGCCTCGTCCGAGTTTCCAGCCTGTCTTTTGTCCGTCCGTTCCCACCATGCGTGTGCCCCTTTCCACACCTGTGCATCCACCGCTTGGCCCTGACAGGTGACCAAGTAGGGGCCTCGGAGAAGCTGCATAACCTCTTTGGGTCTCATTTTTCTCGTCTATAAAATATGCAATAAGGCTGCCTTGTCTTCCTGATAGGACGGTTCATCCATCCAGCGATCGCGTATTAAGCACCTCCACTGGGCAGCTCATGCATGGGATGCTGGGGTTACAGCAGTGAGCAAACAACACCCAATCCCCTGCCCTCTTAGCTTGTGTTCTAGAAAGGGTGGTCCAGGAAGCCCTCTCTCATGAGATGGAATTGGGACAAAGCCTGAGAGAAGTGAGGTCGCAGCCACGCAGACCCCTGGGGAGGGCGTCCAGGTACAGGAGCGGCGTGGACCGAGGCCCAGCTGTGCATGTGGCGGTGCAGCAGCAGGAGGCCGGGTGGGGGGGATGGGCGGGAAGCTCCTGTGATTTTTTAGGAACCGAGATCATTCTGTGCTGAACAGCTTAAAGCAGCTTGGCCTGGGTCCTGGGGACTGTCCCTGGGAGGAGTACTTATGATTGAAAAGGAATGAAGTCCCCGAGTAACCCCCTCTGTTGAGCGATGGTAAGAAGTTGTTACTCTTCAAAGAGGATCAGAGAGCTTTGCCAAATGATGAGATGTAGTTCAGGGGGTGACAGTCCCAACCCATTAGTGATAAGCTATCTTCATTGCCACTGGCTTGCTGTGCAACCCCAAGAAAATTGATGTGCCTCTCTGAGCCTTCTTTCTCCCATTTGTCCAAGGAAGGCATTGGGCTCAAGCAGTGATTTCCAACCTGGGGACGCGGGCTCCACAAACAAAATAGTGATGGAAAGAGACCAGTTGTCAGTGTTGTGAAGAGCTGTTGGGGTCCCCGAGCATTGACTCAGCCCCATGTAAAGCGAAGCCCATCCTGCCAAAGCTTCCACTGAGCTTTGTGTATTTGAGAGGGTCAGTAGGGAAAAGGGACTGCTGTTGAAAGGCAATGGCCCTCGTGCAAGGTGGGTCTTCCCACGTGGTCAGAGGCTGAGGAAGAGAAAAGGCTGAGCAAGACCATGTGCGGGGGTGCAGACCACCGCCTCTGTGGGGAGAGACCTGTAGTGCATGCTGCCTCCAGAAACATATTCTCTTCCTTCAAAGGAACATTAGACTGTACTATCTCTGAGAGTTACTGTTCTTCTGAGGGGTGTGTGTGTGTATACATGTGTGAGTGTGCACATGTATATGTGTACATGGATGTGTACATCTGTGTGGTTATGTGTGTATACATACGTGGGGTGTGTGTATAGTTATGTGTACGTATATATGTGGGGTATGTATGTAGTTATGTGTGCGTACTATGTGTGTTGTGTGCATATGTATGTGTGGTCTCTGTGCGTAGTTGTGTGTGTACATATGGCAGGTAAGTATGTAGTTATATGTGTGTGCATATGTGGGGTAGGTATGTCGTTATGTGTGTATGTATGTGCGGTACAGGTGGTGATGTGTGTATACATATGTGTGGTTCCTGTGTGTAACCTATGTGTGGTCTGTGTGTGTAGTTGTGTCCATATGTGGTGTATGTGGTTGTGTGTGTACATACGTGAGGAGTGCGTGTGGATATGTGTGTGTACATATGTGGGGTGTGTAGTTATATGTATACATATGTAGGATAGGTATACAGCTGTGTGTGTACATATGTGTGGTGTGTGGGTAGTTGTGTGTGTGTGTACATGTGTGGTGTGGGTAGTTGTGTGTATACACATGTGGGGCATGTGTGTAGTTATGTGCATGTGTATGTGTGGTGCAGGTGGTGATGTGTGTGTACATATGTGTGGTCTCTGTGTGTAACCTATGTGTGGTCTCTGTGTGTAACCTATGTGTGGTCTGTGTGTGTAGTTGTGTACATATGTGGTATATGTGGTTATGTGTGTGTACATATGTGAGGTGTGTGTATGGTTATGTGTGTGTACATACGTGGGGTGTGTGGTTATGTGTGGGTACATATGTAGGGTAGGTATGTAGCTGTGTGTACATATGTGTGGTCTCTGTGTATATACATATGTGGGGAGTGTGTGTGTATTTCTAGCTGCCCACAGAAGACAAGGAAAGCAGAGGGAGATTGAGGGGCTGGTAAACCCCCCAGGAGACTAGGCTGGGAGGCCCCCAGCCAGCCGAGGGGCTCCGCAGTGCAAAAGTGCCACATGGCTTCCTAGGTCAGGTACTCAAAGACTCTGGAAATGGCCTGTCCTGGGCGATCACGATCGTGTCCAGACGCACAGCCGAAGGGAGGGGAACTGATCTAGGCGGATTCCAGCCCCAGAGGCAGGGGTGATGTGCCCTAGGGAAGGGAAAAGCATTGACGGCCTCAGAAGAGGCGTGTCTTAGAGGCGGAAGAAAGGAGGAGGTTCCTTAGACTCCTCCGTCACGGCGAATCTCATTTTTCTTGGACGCTGGGAAGAGTGATCCTTAGAATCACAGGTTGGAGCGTCTCCCCGTAGTAGAGTCATGACCAGCGCCCCGTCTGTTATCAGGCACAGCCCAGGGGCAGTGGTGGGACAGTTAGAGAACAAGGGGTCTGTGGCGAGCCCGGCGCCAGGCTCGCGTTCATCCCAGCCACTCGCTCGTCCACGCACCGCACGCCGCGCCCTGTCCTTGCCGGGAAGTGTGGGCGTGTCGCCCTCAAGGGGGCCACCCTGGACTTCCGGGCAACGAGCCGGTGTGACACAGGCAGGGTCCAAGGTGGGACAGGGCAGGAAGCTTGAGGGCAGCTGCAAGTGGGAGACGTTTCTTGCCCCTCCTGACCCTCCATACGGAGGTGAGGGAAAGTGGGGCAGCACATGGGGCTCACATGAGAGAAGCAAAGACATTCCAGTTTAAACCTGACGTTTGTTGTTTGGGGCTGGATCCACAGCAGCTCTGATCTAATGCTGGTTATCTTATTATGCCCTTCATCTGTGTAACTGAGGCATTGAAAACAGACACATAATTATTACTTAACAAGAACGTTTGTCCAGCAGAGGTTCTTTGTAAAAGAAGGACCATGACCAAAGGATCCTTGGGGACAGTGGGCTAAAGAGTTTCCAAGGTCCCTCCAGCATCATCCGGGCCCTTCCTTGTCCAACATCCAGGAATGCTTTGTTCCCTCCCCCTGCAGCACAGCTGACTCACAACTCTTACCCACCTGAGACTGTCTGTCCATAAATGCTATTTATGGGGCAAAGGTACCACTTTGAATCAATGGACTTAGTTCCCGGCATCCTGTGAAACATCAGTCCACCGTAAAGAGTAACACCGCCCAGAGATGCAGGGCAAGAGCTCCCAGCGCGCTACTAAGAAACTGCCCTCCGCCGCGGAGCACAGGCTCCGGACGCGCAGACTCAGCGGCCACGGCTCACGGGCCCAGCCGCTCCGCGGCATGTGGGATCTTCCCGGACCGGGCCACGAACCCGTGTCCCCTGCATCGGCAGGCGGACTCTCAACCACTGCGCCACCAGGGAAGCCCTGCCCTCCACCTCTTAAATGCTGATTTCTGCATTTAAAGAAATGGAGTCTGCAAAGGAAAAAAGGAGGGAAATTGCTTCTAAAACTCCTACCAATCTGCCCTCCCACCTCTTCTGATGAGAAAGAGACCGAGGGTCCTAGAGAGAAAGGCCAGGATAATCAGGGGAGTGGGAGCTCCCGTCAGAAGGCAGCGCTCTGACAGCAGAGCCTTCTCCGGGTGTGAGGAATTGGGGGACACACATCTGTCCTTGGAGGAATTGATGCCTGAATTCATGTTTTTCCAAGGATGCCAAGGGCTGAGTCCTTCTGCCTGGTAACGTGTGTTTCATCTGGCAGTTTTCAGGCAGGCATTTCTCTTGAAGAGGAAATTATTGTGCAGAGAAGTGTCTCAAGCTGGCCTTCTCTTGGGGGTTGTTTTTTTTCCTTCTTTATTTTGTTTTACACTAGACCGATAAACGGGGAGAAGATCTAATCAGGGCATTTCAAGTTACTTTAAACCGAGTCACATAAATATGGGACCTAGTCCAGCTCTCTCCTTGGCCCTCAGAGACAGGGGATCATGTTTGAGTCAACAGAGCTGAAGTTTGGACTTTGTTGATCAGTGTTTCTATTTAAGGCATGCGGACAGGGAGGATGTAAACGCTTATCTATGGAAGAGGAAGATGGCATCCTGGGAAAACTCACTTCAAAGGGAACAGTCTATGTGCGTGGCTTCCAGGGATGCTTCGGGATTCTGGGCATAGGGTGTGGCCCCAGAGGAGCGCTCACCAGCTGACCAGCTTCTCCCAGCTCGCTGGCTGATGCCCAACACCACACTGACGCCCAAGGACACTGCACAGAGGAGCAAAGCCCTGGCTCTTACGGTTTCCGTACTTGAATCATCACAATCCAGTGTGGTTGCTTTTCTTTCTCCCTCTCTTCCTTTCTTACTAATTGCTTTTCCAAAGACAGTTTTCTACAATGAACCACTGCCTGATAATTCTGCTACTGAACTTGTGAGTCACTTACTAATTTGTTCTTTCTTGAACCATCCTGTGAAGGATCCCTATCCTGGGTGTCTTGGTTCCCCCAGACAGCATATGTTGTGTTGACTAACCACAGACTGGTAGTGCCGGGACCCTGTGCTCTGCATCTGGAGCCCATCCCCCTGTTCACAGGCAGCAACTGTATTTTAACCCCAATATTTCAGGTGAGGCAACTGAGTCCTGGAGATGCGAAGACATGAAGACTTTGTCCAGCCTCGCAGCTAGTTGGGATGAGCGGTGAAAAGCTCATCCAAGTAACATTTCTAAAAGTGGGGTCCATGGACCACCTGCATCAGAACCTCCAGGGCTCCTACATGAAGTCTAGGAATTTACACTTTCAACGAATTCCCTAAGTGATTTTTAAAATAAATGTAAGAGTCAGTATCCTAATAGTTATGAAAGAATTAAACAGTTCCTCCTCCCACACCAGAGGCCGCAATTTTTATGAAAGCCAACAACTTTCGACTCCAAATAGCAGTCACGTTTGGGGGGTGTATCCTCTGGGGGAGGGCATCATTTATAATGAGAAATGAATCATAGCCATGCAGAAGGTGGAATTAAAAAAAAAACAATTCTGGGGTCATTTGTAGTGGTGTGGGTGGACCTCGAGTCTGTCATACAGAGTGAAATAAGCCAGAAAGAGAACAACAAATGTCATATATTAATGCATATATCTGGAATATAGAAAACTGGTAGAGATGAACCTATTTGCAGGGCAGGAATAGAGGCGTAGACATAGAGAACGGACGTGTGGACACAGGGCGGGAAGGGGAGGGTGGGACGGATTGGGAGATGAGGATTGACATGTATACACTACCATGCACAAAGCAGAAAGCTAGCGGGAACCTGCTGTAAAGCACAGGACGCTCACAGCTCAGTGCTCTGTGAGACCCAGATGGGTGGGATGGGGGTGGGTGGGAGGGAGGTCCCCGCGGGAGGGGATATTGGTATACAGACAGCTGATTCACTTACTGTACAGCAGAAACGAATGCAACGTTGTAAAGCAATTATGCTCCACTAAAAACAAATTAAAAAACAAACAATTTTTAAACAGGTAATAAAGTGCTGTGGAATAAGTCAAAAAATACAAAAGAGAAAACAGAGAAAGGAGGTCACCTGCCTTGCTTCTCTCTGACCACCCCATCCTCCCTCCCTGGAGGCAACCACAAATACTAGAATCTGTTTGAAGAAAAGACTTGAAAAGTGGGGGAGTCTTACAGGCCATGTTCAACCTGGAAAAATATTTTTATCATCTCAAATCAGTGCGGTCCATAAAATCTTGCTCCAAACCCACTGGGGGCAGAATCCACTCTCCCTCCAAAGATGTCCACACTCTAACCCCTAGTATCAGTGACTATATTACATGACATGGCAAAGGGGACTTTGCAGAAGTGATTAGAGTGGTGCCCCTTAAAATAGGGAGGTTATCCTCGATTATACGGGCAGGTCCAATCTAATCACACGAGTCCTTAAGAGCAGAGAATTTTCTCCAAGGCAGAAGATGCCACAGAAGAGGAAGCAGGGCCAGGTGGAGTGTGATGGGAGGTCCATCCCTGTTACTGGCAGGGAAGCCGCATGGAAAGCATGAGAAGGAATGTGGGCAGCCTCTGAGGGACAGACTGGCGCCTGGCTGACAGCCAGCAAGGAAGCAGGGACCTCCACCCAGCAAGGAACTGCGTTCATCCAAACCTTGAGTGGGTTTGGCAGCTCATTTATCCGGAGCCTCCAGAAAGTCACCTGGCCCTACTGCCACCTGCTTCCGACCTTGGGAGACTCTCAACCAGGCTGGATTCTGATTTCTGGACGATAGAATCAATGGCGGTATCTCAGCCTGTGGGTTTGTGAGAATTTGTTGTCAGTGTTCCTGGAAATTTGCTGTGAGGATGCACGTGTGTGCATCACACGTGAGCGGAGGTTTATACTTATATCCGTGTGGGGTGAGCAGTAGGGAGTGTGACTTTACAGTGTCACACGGCCGCCTGTCACTCCAGGGGCAGGTCCAGCCCCACTGCCGCCCAGTGGTGAGCACAGAACTTCCACGAGGTTTCTGGGGGAGGACTGAGGTTCCAGGGGTGGACTTGGTTGGCAGGGTGACTTGCTTGATGCTGGATTTGCAGCCTGTCTCTAGCTATTTCTAGTTGTTTCTAGTTCAGACTGGAATTTATTTGGTGAGAGGAAGTGGGTGGAGACTGATTATGGGTGGCTTCCCATCAGCATTTTATAGCCCGAGCTGAGTTCTCCTTTTCTTGTTCCTGTGGGCTTGCTGCCGCTATTGGCTTTGCCCGTGTCGTGGTTCTCTCCACATGGAGAACATTAATTGTTAAGAGGATGGGCTTGGATTCCACCTGGGCCATCTAACCAGGTCCTTAAGCTTCTTGAAGCCTGGTGACCTCGCCTGTAAATTGGGGTGATAGTAGCAGGAGGCTGTGGGGGACCCCCCAGGAGAAATGTTCTGCGTGCAGTGCGGGGCGTGTAGAGCTGTTGGCACATGGTTGCTTATCATTACTCCTATGGCCCCCACTGCCTGTCTGTCCGTGGGGGACCCTCTGCAGACCCCAGTCCATGCCTGGGCCCTTTCATATCACTTGAGGGGGGCTTCTGGTGTGACACTCTCTTGGATCATCTGCCTAGAAAGGGGTACCCTTTGGGTCTAGCCTTGGAACCCCACATTGAACACTAGCCCTAGAGGCAGCCAGCCCTGCCTTCCAATTAAAATGGAGTTCTTTAAAGTTCTGTCTTCTGCAAATCTTTCAAGGGACCTGGGCAGGGGGCTCCCACTGGTGATCTCTGGCTGATCTCTGTCTCTGGAGCAGCCGATGTTTGGGTGCAGAAGAGAGACAGGTCTGGTGAGGTCCCCGCCTTAAAATATGCTGCTGGGAGTTTCCTGGATGGTTGAGCAGCCTCTTGGGGGTGAAGTGCAGCAAGGATTTTGACAAGTTAATAATGTGGAAGGTGACCCCCTCCCCCGCTTTCTCCCCGTTTCACTCATCAATGCTCCCCACTTCTGGGCTGGGAAGGGTTCTCCTGGACCGAGGTGGTCAGCCGCCTGGAAGGAGCCTCTGGCTGGAGAGTGAGCGCCACCTGCCGGCCCTGGAAGCCCACCTTTTTCAGTTGGTCCCTTTAAAAGTCAAGGGTACAAAGATCCCACCCCTCTAATTCTCGGGTAAAGATGCTGCTTGATTCTGACTTTGGTCTGGGCAAGTGGTGCTGGGCCCTTGGGCCCCAGGCTTCCTACCCTGGACCAAGAACCTGGTTCCTACCATGAAGGACTCTTGAGGTCTAGCTTTGCAGGGAAACACCCATTTATGAAATACTTTTCGTTCAAAACCACTTGCTAGAAAACAGTATGGCAGTTCCTCAAAAAAATTCAAAATAGAATTACCATACGCTCCAGCAATTCCACATCCGGGCATATACCCAAAAGAATTGAAAGCAGGGTCTCAAAGAGATAGTTGTACAGCCAGCCATGTTCATCGCAGCGTTACTCACAACAGCCAAAAGGTGGAAACAGTGGAATATCATGCAGCCTTAAAAAGAAAGAAATCCTAACACATGCTACAACGTGGGTGAACCTGGAGGACATTACAAGTGAAATAAGCCTTCCCCAAAGAACAACATTGTATGATCCCACGTCTGTGAAGCCCCTAGAGGGGTCAAATTCATAGAGACAGAAAGTAGAGCAGTGGTTGCAGGGGGTGGAGTTCAGAGCCTCTGTTCTGCAAGATGAAGAGAGCTCTGGAGATGGATGGTGATGGCGGCTGCACAACAGCGGGAATGTGTTTAATCCCACTGAATTGCGCATTTAAAAATGGTTAGGTTGGTAAATTCCATAGTATTTTTCGAATTGAAGTATAGTTACAATGTTGTGTTAGTTTCAAGTATACAGCTAAGTGATTCAGCTTGTGTATATATATATATATATATATTTATATATATATATATATACATATTCTTTTTTAGATTCTTTTCTCTTATAGATTATTACAAGATATTGAGTAGAGTTTCTTGTGCTGTACAGTAGGGCCTTATTGTTTACTTATTTTCTATATAGTGTCTATAGTATTTTTAAAACTTACTTGTTGCTAATTCACACATTTGTTCATTCTTTCATTCATCAAAAGATATTTTTTATGAGGCTCAGCAGTGGTGCTGGGCTAGAGCACTGAAGAGAAGAGACCACGGCCCCTGATCCTATGATCCCTTTACTGCTTCTGTAGTGGAGCCCTTTCCAGAATGTCATATAGTTGGAATCACACAGTGTATGGAGCCTTTTCAGATTGGCTTCTTTCACTTAGTGACGTGCGTTTAAGTTTCCTCTGTGTCTTTTCATGTCTCAATAGCTTGTAGTAGGTTTTTATATTTTCTTATAAAGCTTTCCTTCCCTCACTGTGGTCAATATACTTTTTTTTTTTTTCGCGGTACGCGGGCCTCTCACTGTTGTGGCCTCTCCCGTTGCAGAGCACAGGCTCCGGATGTGCAGGCTCAGCGGCCATGGCTCACGGGCCCAGCCGTTCCACGGCATGTGGGATCCTCCTGGACCAGGGCACGAACCCATGTCCCTTGCATCGGCAGGCGGACCCTCAACCACTGTGCCACCAGGGAAGCCCGGTCGATATACTTTTAAGTGGAGAAGTGTCATCCAATGGACTCTCCACTGAAATGAGGTCCTCAGATTTCCAGGGAAGAATTCTAGCCAGCAGGAGTGACACAGATGCGAAATGATAAC
Source organism: Delphinapterus leucas (assembly GCF_059928025.1). Taxonomy (NCBI): domain Eukaryota; kingdom Metazoa; phylum Chordata; class Mammalia; order Artiodactyla; family Monodontidae; genus Delphinapterus; species Delphinapterus leucas. The sequence goes on along the minus strand of NC_143136.1, from coordinate 5,722,551 downwards.
CCAAGCCTTACAGAGCATGTGGTTTCTTGGACACAAGAGTCCCAAAGTGAACGCTCAGATGCTGAAACTCTTTGTTAATCACAGGGCAGCCTCTGTCCCAGAAGTCATATTCCCAGCTTCTTAATAGAAAGGCATTTCAGGGTAAAGCTAACATTTCAGCCTAGGCTGCCAGCATAGATTTGTGATCTTAATAAAACCAAGACTGGCCTTTCATTCCCTGGAAGTGGCAGAGTTTTTATGGTGTGCAGGATAAAAATGCAAATGGATCCTGTACACTCTCTTGAAATAGAAATCTGAGAAACATACCAGGAGGCTGCAGCTAGGAGCAAACTCATCCCACTACTTTGCCTGGTCATTTCCAAATCCTTTACTCATTTTCCCCCAGATCTGAAAATTGTGAAAACTCAGACACCACATAGGTGACATGAAATTTAAAAGTATCCAAAACTGGGCTTCCCTGGTGGCGCGGTGGTTGACAGTCCGCCTGCCGATGCAGGGGACGAGGGTTCGTGCCCCGGTCCGGGAAGATCCCACATGCCGTGGAGCGGCTGGGCCCGTGAGCCATGGCCGCTGAGCCTGCGCGTCCGGAGCCTGTGCTCCGCAACGGGAGAGGCCACAAGAGTGAGAGGCCCGCGCACTGCAAAAAAAAAAAAAAAAAAAAGTATCAAAAACTGATACGCTTGGCATGATGGTTGATTTTGTGTGTGTCAATTTGGCTTGGCTATGGTGCCCAGATGTTTGGTCAAACACTGATCTAGATGTTGCCGTGAAGGTACTTTTTTAGATGTGATTAGTCTTTTAATCAGTGGACTTTGAGTAAAGCAGATCACCCTCCATAACGTGGATGGGCCTGTCCAATCAGTTGAGGCCTTAAGAGAAAAACCTAAGGTTCCCTGAGAAAGAAGGAATTCTGTCTCCAGACTGTCTGGACTTGAGCTGCAACATCTACCCTTGCGAGAATTTCTAGCCTGCCAGCCTGTCCTGAGGACTGCAGACCTGCCGGCCCTCACAATTGTGTGAGCCAGTTCCCTGTATTTTCTCAATGTCTCTCTGTCTTCACGTCAGTGAGCTCTGTTTCCTCCACAGGAAGATGCCTGCCCCCAGCTTGATCCTAGTGACTCTCGAGTCCTCACCTCCCCAGGCACCTCCTCACGGGGGAGGAAGGTAGGCTCCCATGCTACTGTCAGAGCACAGCACAGCACTCCCTCTCTGGACTCCTGGCTGGTGAGACTGCACTTGAGCGAAGAGGCTCAGAGCTCTCCAGCGTGCTTGGTTTATTCCCACCCACTCCCTCTGTTGGGGCGGCAGTAATCCTGGCTGGTGTGAAATGCAGACATCCTTGCTGGAGGTCAGCCACCGACAAGGCAATAACCCGTGGTAGAGCCGGGTCCCTCTCGCTGGGCAGGGAGGTGATGGAGAGGTGGCCCCCAGCATCCCCCCAGACCATCCACTGGCGCCCCTGCCGGCGTGGGACGATGGCAGGAGGCCAGGATGCTGCCTCTGCTCCTCTGAGCCCCCTGCTGGTCTTCTCTCTGTTCCATCACTCTGCACTACTTGGGCAGAGCCCAAGCCTCCCTGCCCCTACCCGTTGTGGGTCACTGCTGGGACAGGTTTCCGGGCTTCTTTAGGCTTCATGCAGCACTGCTTCCACCACCTCCTTCATGCTGCAAAGGAAAAGCCATTCCATGCGGTGTTGTTTTAGGTGTTTGGATTATGTGAAGCAAAAATCATGGATATAGAAAAGATGTATCAAATCTCACTCCAAATGAGATGGATCCTCCCCAAACTTAAATTTAAAAAAAATCACTGAGAATTGCATACTGTAATGCCAAAACTGGCAAACAGAGTGAATTCTAAATTGCCTCCAGGCGATTATCATATGATGGGGGCATTTTAACTGTCAACAGAAATTTCTATCCATCGTTTAAAAAGAATTACGTGGACCACGTTGCTGATCATTTGCATCTGAACGTCTGTGAGCCATCACCGTGTCAGAGCTTTAATACTGTTATTATCTCCTGTCGTGTGAGCCATCAAGCCGTGCTGGTCCCAGTCTCGTGTGTTCTGATAAACACACGAGAAAATGCATGTCCTTGAAACAGAAGTTGGTGGTGATCAAGGGCTATGAAGAAAGCCAAAGCCGTGCTATTGTCTGCTTTGCTGTCGTTTCAGCAGAGGCCACCGCAAAATATGAGGGCTGAGGGTGGAAAAAGTAGAGATGGTATTGAGGTAGGTGAAGCCTTATATTTAAAATATCATATCATCAGGCAAAGGCAACGCAAAATATAAATAGCGCTGGCAACATGGCAGGTGATAAACTCGCCTTGAGTCAGATTCAAGATCTTGGCTGTGGGCAATCTGGTAATGGTTATAGAGGAAAGAAACTTGAAAGAAAGTAGAAAGGCTAAGATGACTCATATAATAAGGGGCTGAAAGATGGGGATGGAAGAAGAGATGAAAAGGCAAAGGGGGTGGTATTGGAGACGTTTGGGGCTCTGAAGAGATGGAAAGCAAAGAGAAAGGAAGAAAAGGAATGTTTGCAACCGTTGCTGGAGTGTGTGAAATATTTTCCCTCTAAATTCTTTTCTTAGAGCTACTTTGTATCACCCTGGGAGGTGGGACTGATTCACTGACACATCTGCCTATTTCACCAGGCGGAGAAAACCAGCTGAATAATCATTCATGACCTGTTTTTGAGAATTCCTTTATGTGAGATCTTGGTTTGGTTTTGTTTTTCATTGAAGTATCGTTGATTTACAATGTTGTGTTAGTTTCAGGTGAACAGCACGGTGATTCAGTTACATATATATGTACACACACACACACACACACACACATATACGTATATTTCAGATTCTTTTCCGTGATAGGTTATTACAAAATATTGAGTATAGTTCCCTGTGCTGTACAGTGGTCCTTGTTGGTTATCTATCTTATAGATAGCAGTGTGTGAGATTTTCTTTCTACTTGATCAGAGATGTGAGCTTGAGAAAGTGTTGGCTGAACCTGGCTCTCTCGTATGAGATTCAGAAACACTGTGCACAGTCCTCGCACCTGCCCTAATGCCACTGTCCCCAGGCCACATCTGGCCACATCTTCATCCTTGGCCTGGCACTCAGACCCCCCTCTCCAGGCCTCTCAGGTCACGATCCTGCCTGGAGCTCGCCTTCCCCCAGGCCTGCGGCTCTCGACCCCCCACCTTCAGCCGTCCTCTGCCCATCCTCCTGGACGACCAGCACAGGCTCTGGCGCCTTCCTGAATCTGTCTCAAACACTCTGCAGTTCTCCCTCTCCCTCCTTTGCTCGCCTGCAGTACCAGCTACTTTAGCCTTTAGCTGTTGGTGCCTTCTGCACAGCTACCCTTTTAACAGCTTCCCTCAAGGACCAGTGCTTAGTAAATCCTAAATTATTTAAACTCATTTTTAAAAATCCACAGTTATTATCATCCAACTCTTCTACCAGGTCAGTTAGCCTTGATAAAAGTTGAAGTTGCTATTACTTGGAAAAGATGTGTATACATTAGAAAAAGGTAATACAAAGGTGAGGTTTACAGCAATACTTTTTTTTTTTCAAAGTTATAGAATACTATGAATTTTTTCTGAGGAAGCAAGACAAAGTTTATTGAATCTCTCCACGAGAGTTTCTCTAATCCTTCCCGCATGGTACAAGAATTCAGCAAGAAAAGTCCATTCTCTTAGTCTTAGAATTATTGCTTCCCTACCTTCTTTGGGCGCCTTGGGGCATAGCTATCGCTTTACCCCACTTGTTAAAATATTTCACTTTATATGCAATACTATACTTCCCCCTGGTGGAAATAAACAGGTTGTAATAATTGTAATCTTTTCCTGAATCCACTGTAGCATAATGGGAAAGGGCTAGGAAGGAAAATCTGGCCTGTTTATTTCCAGAATTTTCACCCCGCAAAGAATCATTTCATCTCCATTGGTTCCATGTTTAAAATATGACCTCGGTCTTCATTTTCCTCCCTGCTCATGACGTTGTAGGTGGCTTTGCAATCTAAATGCTTTAGTGATGTTATACAAATAAAAAGACGTCTTTTGAAAGATATTTTATGTCCCCAAATTTCATGTATTAATAAATTATGCTTTTACCCTTAGGAGCCAATTTTACACGTATAACCCATCCATCTGAGCTGATCAGCATAAATGAAATAGCGCTTTAGTTTGATGTAATTTCAGCCAAAGCTAAAAAATCTTCTGTTTTAGCCATATTGTAGGTAAATATTTTAATTAGGGAAACAAAATAAATAAACAGAAAATCTAGTGAAACACTATTTTTTACCATTATACTCCTAGTGAATGAATCATTTTGTCTGATGGATTTGTTTTAGAGGTGACAAACTGAAGCCTCAAGAAATGTCTCCTGGTAACTGACTCTACTGCTGAACTGAATCAATAAGTATTTTCGGAACTCTAACGGAAAACCGATGAATTCGTAACAGTGCTAACAAAAGATCAAGATGAAAAAAAGAAATTAATCACATGGGACTGAGTGGACTGATGAGGAGGATTATAATTTTTGTGACTTTCTGTTTGAATTAAAAAAAAAAATCCCACAAGGATTCAGAGGCAAACAATATACAAATCAATTTTCACTGCAAAGTAAAGGAGCTGTTACAGTGGAGGATTGCTGGACTGAATGTCAATATCATGACCTAGTGTGAGTGTGTTTTGTGTTTGGTAAATGCAGTCATTGTTGCTTTTGTTGTGGTCACCCATTTACAATGCTTGGTGTCAGTTTATTTATCTCTTGTAAAAATAAAATACAGTGTGTGTGTGTGAAAAAAAAAAAGAAATGTCTTACCTTTGACGACAAAGGTAGTTAATGGTGGGGCTGTGGTTAAAATGTGTTAGTTGATTGAAAAGCCCAGAGCTGTCCCTAAACTACCTCTCTCAAAAACGAGAAGGCAGCAACCAGCAGACTGAAAGATAAATCATGTGCCTTGCAAACGGTTTTAGACGTGCAAATGAATCACAGCTTCCTAGAGCAAGTAGGAGAACAGTAAATATATAGGTTACAAAAAAAGGCATAAAACCTGACAAATAGGGCTTCCCTGGTGGCGCAGTGGTTGAGAGTCCGCCTGCCGATGCAGGGGACGCGGGTTCGTGCCCCGGTCCGGGAGGATCCCACATGCCGCGGAGCGGCTGGGCCCGTGAGCCATGGCCGCTGAGCCTGCGCGTCCGGAGCCTGTGCTCCGCAACGGGAGAGGCCACAACAGTGAGAGGCCCACGTACCGCAAAAAAAAAAAAAAATCTGACAAATAATGAGTACTATATTATTAAAAGACACAAGCTCTCGCTTTTGATTAAAATGAGGTGGGGTGGAGGGTTAATTTACATGAATTATAAATTACGTGGTTTCTTGCTCCAAATTAAATTCTTTCTTACCGTTTGACTATATTTGTAAAACCTCTCTAAGTTGCTGTAGGAATATCTAGTGCATTGCTCCTGGAAGCTATTCCTTGGTATGCCTCCATCCCGTTTTCTCATCTGTTATGACCCCTTAGATTTCCTCCAATATCCAACTGCCCCCAAATACGGCAAAGCACATCCTTCCACATGTCCCCACAAGGACCTATGTGAGAACCACTTAGGGATGTACGCTGTGAGTGGGATTGTGAGGCAACAGGACGTGTGTGTGATTTGGCTGAGTTCTGGCAAATATGCTCTTCAGAAGGGTTGTAGCCATCTACAGCTCCATCACCAGTCCACGCGTGGCCCTCTTTCCGCACATCCTCGGCAAATATAGATATTATTCTACAAGGGGCATCTCATTGTGGTTTTATCTTGATCTCTCTGGTTCATAACAAGTTTGGGGTTATCTTCATATTCTTGCTAACTGTTAGGATTTCCTCTTCTATGAATTGCTTGTTCACATTTATGCCCATTTTTCCGTTGGGCTTCTTGTCTTCTTGTTTATTCGCAGAATCAGCAAGATTGTAATTTCATGATATTGCTTCCTTATCATTATAGATGTTGCCAATATCCTTAACTAACCTCTCATCTGTCTGTTGACATTTCCTATATGGTATGTTAGTGAACATAGACTTTTAATTCTGATATAATCAAATCTTACTTTTCTTCCTTACAGTTTGGCTTTCTTTAAGAAGTACTTTCATTTGCATTGGTCCAGAGCCCCCCTTGTTTCCTTGCTTTTTTAAAAAATAGGTTGATTAAGGTATGATTGATTATAATAAGCTGTACATATTTAAGGTGTATAATCTGATAAATTTAGAAACATATGCACCTATTCAGTGATCACATTGAAGATAAAGAGCCTGTTAACTGCTCTCAGAAGTTTTCTCACGACCCTGGGTAACACATCCCTTCGCGTCCCTCATCCCTTCGCGTCCCTCATCCCCAGAAATCACTGATTTGTTTTCTGTCACTATAGATTATTTTGAATTTTCCAGAATTTTAAGCATGGACCGTTAGTATGTACTCCTTTTTTTGTCTGGCTTTTTTCATTCAGTGTAATTATGTTGCAATTCATCCATGTTGTATGTTAGTTTGTTCCTTTTTCAATTAGTGAGTGGTGTTCCATGCTATAGATATACTACAGTTTTGGTTATCTATTTACTTAATATTTGACATTTCAGTTGTTTCAAGTTTCAGATTATTATAAATAATAATAATTTGTAGCTTTTTTTTTTTTTTTTTTGCGGTACGCGGACCTCTCACTGTTGTGGCCTCTCCCGCTGCGGAGCACAGGCTCCGGACGCGCAGGCTCATCCGCCGTGGCTCACGGGCCCAGCCGCTCCGCGGCATGTGCGATCTTCCCGGACCTGGGCATGAACCTGCGTCCCCTGCATCGGCAGGCGGACTCTCAACCACTGTGCCACCAGGGAAGCCCTGTAGCATTTTTATAGTTTAAAATTTATGTTATTATAAATAATACTTATACTTTGTGTAAGTCTTGTACATAAGTTTGTGTGTGGATACATATGTATTTTTCTTGGGTAAATACCCAGGAGTGGGATGGGGGTAGGTACCGCTCCATCCCCTCAACTTAGGGATCAAGCTCTGGGCCCAGCCTGAGTTTCTCAGCCCTGCTCTGCTGTCTGCACGCTCTCGCCAGGCAGCACGCTGGGGTCATCATAAGGGTCCCTCGTTTGCTTCCCCGTTCTCAGGGCTTGTTGTTCTCTGTCGTGTGTGGTCCAGTGTTTGAACCATGGTTTCATATATTTTGTTCTTTTTTTAGTTCTTTAAAATGGGAAGGTAACTCTGATTCCCATTGTTCTACCTTGGCTGAACTCGCATGTTTTCCCATATACTTCCACTTGACTTTATAATCTCTCCTACGTTTGGGTCTTTAATCCATCTGGGATGTTTCTTTATCGAGGCTATTATGTAAGATCCAGTGTTGTTTTTCTCTCCATAATAAGCCAGTTCACCCAACACTATCTACTAAACAATCTGTTTTTCCCCTTGATACCATCTTTATCCTGCATCGTGTTCTCAAGTTAAGGGAAACTCTGATATCTCCGTGTCCCATTAGCCACCACCTGACCAGAAACAGCATCCTACCCCACTGTTGTATTACGTGCAATGTCTTCGTGCTAATTTGGTGAGATATGTCTGTCAAGTTTTCCTTCGCTATTGTGAATCTTTATTCTTCCATATATTATGAAATGTATCGTAAATGAATAAGAGGAATCAAATTTTTAAAAATCTATCTGAAAATTTTAATGTAATTGCTTAGAATTTATAGAAGAATTTGGGGAGAATTGATATCTTTATAATGTTAAGTAATCTCGTATAAAGAACAGTTCTACATTTTTGGTTTCAATTTTCTTATATATTCTTTCAAAACATTTTTTTCTTTCATAGATTTTTTATGTACAAGGAAATTCTTTAATATGGTATAGTTTTGTTACTATTGTGAATTGTATTTTATTTTCAATGCTATTTTCTAGTTGTATTTTATCCATGTAGGAAAACACCATTGAATTTTTATAATTTGCTCTGACATCTAGAAATATTTCTAAACTCTCTCATTATTTCTAAATAGTCAGTTATGTTTGGTTGCTTAAATATAGAGAGTCAAATTACTCCCCAGACTCATTAAAAATAGCAAATTAGATTTTACTTAGACTACTGCCCTAGGGCAGAGAGCCTTCAGAACAGAGCTGAGCTCAACTCTGACCTGTGCAGAGGTGACTGGGCATTTTAAAGGGAGAACAAAGGAGAAGGGAGGAGGAATCAGTGGGGGTGTGAGAAGAGAAGGGAAGCAGAACATTATAAAAAGTGGGCAGGGAAGTTGGTCAGTGAGATTAGGCCATCTCTCTGCCAACTGGTGATTGCCGAAGTTAAGCTCCTGTGCTCCCCTAGAGGCTGGTAGACAGAGTTAAAATCATTTTGATGGGAGTTTGCCCTTCTTATAGGCCCAGGGTGGGGTCTAGTCCAGGAGAGGGCTCAGAGGAGCCTGACTAGTGTCTGGTCAAGGAGGCCGTCTCTGTCAGTAAAATCATGTCATCTGCAGGTGATCCGGGTTTGTATCACCCCTTCCAGTCCTCACACAACTTATTGTTTATAATTGCCTTATGCATCTGTACCACCAATACTTCTTTATACAATAATGGACAGCAATATTCCGATCTCTTTTTTAAAGCTACTGTGTCTAAAATGTGTCCATGGAGTAAGATATTTGCTGTAGGCTGCAGAATTCTCTATATTTCCTGGTTTGCTAAGAAGATTAATTATAAATAAGTGTTGGGTTTTACAAAACAGAGTTTTCTGACTTTTTTGAGATAATCCTCAGGATGCTTATCTTTAATCCAAATCTTTATTTATTTACAAACGTATTGTTTAGTTTCCGATCACATGGGATTTTTTTTTTTTTTTTTAGGTTTTGTTACTTATTTCAAAATGTATTCCATTATGGAATTTACTAGGACTTCTTTTTTCCTTTTCTTTTTTTTTGTCGAAAGCACGATCAATGTTTTTGCAGGTATTTTATAGGCACTTGAAAATAACGTGTTTTCTCTAGCATTGGGGGTAGATTTCCAGCTTAGTAATTGTGTTGTTCAGGTCTTCTAATTAAATTTGACCAATGCATTTTATTCGTTCCCAAATCTGTTTCTGTCTATTGTACTTGTTACAGTAATTAAGCATTTAAAGGTGCTTAATTACAATAAACAAATGAAATATGACTACTGAAATAATGTTTCTATGAAATTGAAGATGAATCCTTTCGAAAGACAAACAAAAATGATTTATTTAAAAATAACAGGCAGGCTTCCCTGGTGGCGCAGTGGTTGAGAGTCCGCCTGCCGATGCCCGGGACACGGGTTTGTGCCCCGGTCTGGGAAGATCCCACATGCTGCGGAGCGGCTGGGCCCGTGAGCCATGGCTGCTGGGGCCTGCGTGTCCGGAGCCTGTGCTCCACAATGGGAGAGGCCACAACAGTGAGAGGCCCGCGTACCGCAAAAAAATAAATAAATAAATAACAGGCATACCATGGTGATATTGCAGGTTCAGTTCAAGACCACCGTGATAAAGCGAATATGGCAATAAAGTAAGTCACACCATTTTTTTTGGTTTTTTAGTTCATGTAAAAGTTACATTTTCACTACAGTGTAGTCTATTAAGTGTGCAATAGCATTATGTCTAGAAAATCAATGCACATACCTTAATTTAAAAATTATACTGTTGGAAAAATGGTGCAAATAGACTTGCTTGACACAGGGTTGCCACAAACCTTCAACTTGTAAAAGATTCAGCATCTGTGGAGCACAATAAATTGAAGAGCAATAAAATGAGGTCTGCCTGTACGTGGAATTCAGTGAAGAGGTACTAGTGAGATCCTTTTAAAGTCTGGGGAAGGGCTTCCCTGGTGGCGCAGTGGTTGAGAGTCCGCCTGCCCATGCAGCGGACACGGGTTCGTGCCCCGGTCCGGGAAGATCCCACATGTTGTGGAGCAGCTGGGCCCATGGGCCATGGCCGCTGAGCCTGCGTGTCCGGAGCCTGTGCTCCGCAACGGGAGAGGCCACAACAGTGAGAGGCCCGCGTACCGCAAAAAAACAAACAAACAAACAAACAAACAAAAAAAAAGTCTGGGGAAAAAAGAGTAAAAGTGTTCTGCACTTAGATTTTTTTTTTAAACATCTTTATTGGAGTATAATTGCTTTACAATGGTGTATTAGTTTCTGCTTTATAACAAAGTGAATCAGCTATACATACACATATATCCCCATATCTCCTCCCTCTTGTGTCTCCCTCCCACCCTCCCTATCCCACCCCTCTAGGTGGTCACAAAGCACGGAGCTGATCTTCCTGTGCTATGAGGCTGCTTCCCACTAGCTATTTCTTTTATATTTGGTAGTATATATAAGTCCATGCCACTGGTTCAATGGTAGAATTCTCGCCTCCCATGCACTTAGATTTTTTATGGGCATCCTTAAGGACTTATTTGACTTTACAGAAAACAAAATGAACCATCATAATGAATGCATCACTGGTATGGTTTATGTAGAAAAATGACTCAAACTTCCAGTCAGAGCCAAGGCATCACTTTAAAATATTTTCTTTTTTTATTTTATTTTATTTTATTTTATTTTTAAAAATTTTTATTTATTTTTGGCTGTGTTGGGTCTTCTTTGCTGCGCACGGGCTTTCTCTAGTTGCAGCAAGCGGGGGCTACTCTTCATTGCAGTGCGCAGGCTTCTCATTGCGGTGGCTTCTCGTTGCGGAGCACGGGGTCTAGGCAAGCGGGCTTCAGTAGTTGTGGCACACGGACCTCAGTAGTTGTGGCTCGTGGGCTCTAGAGTGCAGGCTCAGTAGTTGTGGCACACGACTGGCTTAGTTGCTCTGTGGCATGTGGGGTCTTCCTGGACCAGGGATCAAACCTGTGTCCCCTGCATTGGCAGGTGGATTCTTAACCACTGTGCCACCAGGGAAGTCCCCATTATAAGTTTTAAATAACAACAAAATTAAGTAATATGTATTTTAAAGTGATTTCCTACTTTTAGCTTTTTGATTAACCAACTAATTAATCATTGTAACTATTAGAACAGAGGGCTTCTATTGCATGGTATTCGTGGGAATATTAGTACACCTATAGAAAAGATTGTTGGTAAATATTCTAAAATGTCAACAGTAGTTCTAGCTCTGTGAAAGGATCATTGGTAATTATAACATTTTCCTACAGCTTTTGCTTACCTGACCAATTTTTATGGTAAACTTGTATTATTCTTGTAATCAGAGCAGGGATTTTTTAAATATAAAAAATAAGCAATATGAATAAAATTAAAAGTAATAAGAGGAAGAAGCGATAGAGAGACAGAAGCAGTAAGAAAGTACTTTAAAGATCTTAAAACACGGTCTTTTTTGATCGTCACAAAAGCCTTAAGTATCCGTCAGTCCAGAAGAGCACTTTCTTTTTTTAACAGATGCAAAAACAATCTGAAAAGTTGAGGGAGTTGCCCCAAATTGCTATTCCCATGATCTATTCCCCCATAGCAAGCCACATCGAAAGGCAGTGGCTTAACACAAGGGTTTATTACTACTTCTCATGGCTCTGTGAGTTGCCTGAGGTCGCAGTCACATGTCAGGTGAGGCTGTGGCCACCTGAAGGCCCACTGGGCTGGCCGTCAAGATGGTGCACTCCTGTAGCTGTGTCCTGGGAGCTTGTCTGGGCCCTGACCAGAGCGCTGACATGGCCCCTCCGGCAGCTTGGAGGCTGGGTTCTTAGAGGGAGCTTCCAAGAGTGAGCCTGCCTGCAGCTCCTACTCTTCTAGACCTGGCCTCAGAGGTTCCAGAGCATCTTTCCACCACATTCTACTGGCCAACCAGTCACGAAGACCAGCCCAGATTTCAGGAGAGGGGACTTAGCCCTTCTTCTTGCTGGGGTAGACAAAGTCACACCGCAGACCCCGTGGAATGAGAGACACTGTTGGGGCCATTTTCGAACAACAGAATCTGCCAGGGTCATCCAGCTGAAGATTGCCAGGAACAAGATGACATGGGTGTTCTTTTTACTGCAACCCACCCCCCAATAAGATCCACAGGTACGAATTTTACCACAGTGTGTGAGATGATGTGGGCCTAGTAATGCTTTCCTTAAAAATAAGGATGATTTGAGGACAGGTCCATTTTTTAATGTAAGACTGGTTGTTGTTTTTTTGCAGTACGCGGGCCTCTCACTGCTGTGGCTTCTCCCGTTGCGGAGCACAGGCTCCGGACGCGCAGGCTCAGCGGCCATGGTTCATGGGCCCAGCCGCTCCACGGCATGTGGGACCCTCCCAGACCGGGGCACGAACCCGCATCCCCTGTATCGGCAGGCGGACTCTCAACCACTGCGCCACCAGGGAAGCCCAGGACTGGTATTTTTAAAGGTCTAAAGCCAACTGGAGTTTTCTGACTCCTCCCAATATGCCTGTTACTTAACAAGGGCTCAGGTGGGACTATTCACAGCTCATCTGTTTTCTTAGAGCAGTAGTTATATGTCTGGGGTGCTGATTGGTTATTGGTAATAAAGCAATTTCCCTAGGCATAAAAATAAAATTTAGTGACTGCTTTCCATATTTAAGTCGTGAAATGGGGGGCGTATCTGGGGAGCCCAGTTCATTAGAGATTCCAGGGCTGGGATGACTAGTGTCCACACAACGTCCGAGGTCATTGCAGGCCCTCAGGTATTCTGTGCCTTGGGGACAGGGCAATTTTTTCTTTAATGAGTCGTATTTTTTTGGTTTTGTTCCTCCCAGGTCTGAACGTGATTAAAGAGCACAGAGAACTATATTCAATACCCTATGATAAACCCTAACGGAAAAGAATATTTAAAAAAAAGAATGTATATATATACACACACACGTATATGTATAACTGAATCACTTTGCTGTACAGCAGAAACGAACACAACATCGTAAATCAACTGTACTTCAATAAAGAAAATCGATCCGAGAAAAAGAGCATATTTAGTGAGCAAAACCAGAATCTTTACAGATTATGCCAGTGACAAATATCACTAGTTATTTGTCATATTCGTCAGGACTTTAAATTAGGTTCTGCACTCATTTCCTTCATGACCAATTGTGTTGATTACTGGACACTCGTTTTGCTAATAACTTTCATTAACTGTCCCTGCTGCTGTGGCTTAAATTCAAAGCATGCTCTACAGTTTGTTGGGGACTTTACGTTTCCCTCTGCCAGGGTTGCTTTAAAGGTCCCCTCGGCGACCCTCCAAGGGCAGCCTCCTTTCTACGGCAGATCAGCTCTGTCCCCCTGCTGCCCAGGGACACATGGACAGGCCAGAGATTAAGGACTGAGCAGGAAGCGTTGGGAAGCCGTTGGCCCTGACCGCCAGAAGGTGGATGAAGAGGTTGAACGGAGACAATTTCCTCTTTTGGTGAGGGAGGGGTCACTGTGGGGAGGACGAGAGGCTGAGACTGCAGCAAGGGCGATGGGGAACCAGAGAGATCATAGACGGGAGGTCTGGACGCTGCTGGGAACCACTGACACCACAGCACATGGGGATGCCCTGGGGTCCCAGGGAAGCAGCTGTGCCTCCAAAGCCCTGTCCTAACAACCTGGGGTCCAGCCCAGGCTGTGGTCTAGAGGTGCCTTTCAGTGGCTCTTCCCTCTTTCTTTCATCCCCAAACCCTGCAGCCACGTTTCCATGTTTGCTTATTTGACCATCAGCCTTCTCTCTCCCTGGCTTTGACTCACTCTTTTTTGTCTCTTCTCCCTCTTGTACCGCCTCTACTTCTGATCTCTCAAAAACCTGTCACCAGAGAGCGATCTTCCTGCTGACATTTTTTGAGGATGCAGCTGTATCTATTGACTCTTTTGAAAAAGGAAGCATGTTTACAGCTTAAATATAGCCCAGGGTCTGGACACATAACAACTTCTTTAGAAATTGAGTGCAAATGGCTGAATTAATTAGTTCCTGTGAGCCGCTGAGCCCCGTGGTGGGTAAGGTTACTGAGATTCCGTTGCTTCGGGGGTTTGGCTTCACAATTTGTGACTTGTGGGTGGCTGCAGGCTTTGCCAGCCTGGAATACAAATGAGGTCACATTGACATTTATGCCCAGACTAGAATGGCTCCAACTAGCACTTCTGAAATGGATCCAAACTTTTCTGAATATTTCCCTGCTCAAATATTCCCAAATAAGCCTATAGTTGCTTGTACAAGTCCACGAATCACTTCATCTGAGCGGTCCCATAGCTGCCTGCTCCCCTCACGGTGGAGGAGACCATCCCCTTTGTATCCAGAGAGTGATGGTGCCTCCAAAGGAGAATACGGAATTGGGGCGTCCCACAAAAAAGCTGCCTGGACCCCAAGTGTAACAACTCCTTCCAGTTCGCAGGTGGGCAAGCCTCTTCCACCAGGCTCCATGGCACCAGGTGGGTGCTGCGTCAGAATGGTGGCCCTTATCCACCAGCCAGAGCGCTCAGAGCCAGCTTCCGCTCCATCAGCCAAAACCTTCAATGCTCACAGTTCCAACTCCTCCCCTTTTTTGTGGTGGATTGTCTCCCTGGAACCCTGGGGTCCTTTCCTTCAATCCATCCCGTGAAGGCCAATCCAGCCTCCCAGGCATTCTTCCATATTTTTGAGCCTGAATGAAAGGTGAGGGGGGTCTCAGGCCCCCTTTTCCATGGGAGTAATTCCACCCTTATGAGTTTAGTTGGAGCAACCCTGCAGCTCCTGAGCCCCAAGTTCATATATTAGTGGGAGACAGGATGCCTGACTATAAAGTAGTAGGGCAACCGCTCTGAGTCCATCAAATGCTTTGTTACTTGAGAGGACAGCTGATGAGCTAGCATTTCCAGACCTGTTTCTCTCCCACCCACAGAGGGCGTAAGCATTCTAACCCCAAAAGTCATGGACACATGGGGAAATTGACGTAGGGCAGTCACATAGTGTACCCACCAGGTCTGACCCCCAGAGTGGCTTGTGTTTCAACACACCCCTTTTTATACAACAAAATTATTTTTCATAAAATTACGAAAGGGAACAAACAATAATAATGGCCAGAAAAGAAACCTAACCAGTGACAATTTTCTCTTATTGAATTTCATAGATAAAATTGTACCAGTAAAAAATAAAAACAGAGATTTCTCTGGTGGTCCAGTGGTTAAGAATCCGCCTTCCAATGCAGTGGACATGGGTTCTATCCCTGGTAGGGGAGCTAAGATCCCACATGCCGTGGGGCAACTAAGCCCATGCGCCGCAACTACTGAGACCATGTGCTCTGGAGCCCATGTGCCACAACTAGAGAGAAGCCCACGTGCTGCAACAAAAGATCCCACATGCCACAACTAAGACCCAGTGCAGCCAAATAAATAAATATTAAAAATAAATAAAACCAAAAGAAATGTTATGGTACAGAAAAGGAAATAAGCATGGCTTTTTTCAACAGTTTTTAAATGTATGTGACAGTTTAAACTTTTGATTCTGTAAAAACAAATTAATAAACAGAAACCTCAATTAAATAGATCCAGGAGACCAGTAGGGGGCACTCACATGCCCTGTGATGACAGCAGAGCCCAACAGGAAGAAGAAAGCCTCCTCTTCTTCCCTAGCAAGGGCTCAGCCAATGAAAAGCCAGGACTCTTTGTTTACAAGACCCTTCCCCACTTCCTTTTTCCCTCTATAAAAGTGGTCTTCTTCCCTTGCCATATGGGGACTTGCCTGTGGCTTGCAATCCTCCAAACCAAATTGCAATTCTCTGCAGATCCCAAGTAAACCCATCCTTGCTGGAGAAACACCTGGCAGTCTATTTGTTTCAGGTCAACAATCTTTTGGTTACTGTCTCATATAACATTTTATGTAAACCATTGTCCAATAACCAATATGTGGATTTTTTTAACATCTTTATTGGAGTATAATTGCTTTACAATGGTGTGTTAGTTTCTGCTTTACAACAAAATGAATCAGTTATACATATACATATGTTCCCATATCTCTTCCCTCTTGCGTCTCCCTCCCTCCCACCCTCCCTATCCCACCCCTCCAGGCGGTCACAAAGCACCGAGCTTGGATTTTTAATATAACTGAAACATCTACAAAAGCAACAATTGAGGCAACTACTAAATCACAACGTTTTGGTAAAGTTTATTTTCTTGATGTACTCTAGTTTTGAAACAATTAACAGTGGCAAAAGGATACATTTCATTTTCAGATTCCAGTAAATATTCAATGGTATGAACTAAAATAAGCGAGAGAGAAGTGAAGGAACTGGAGCCTGGCTCTTCATCTCTGTTTTTCTCTGCTGCCATGATTTGTTTCAAACTTCCTGGTAAAGACAGAATGTGTAGCCCCAGAGTTGGAGACCCAAATGGCACCCAAAGTGAGCTTGTGAAATTCTGTCTGCATAACCAGGAGTTCTCTGAATTAACTCCTGATTAATTAACTCCTCCTAGAATACAGTATCTATTAAGGTATGGGTCATCATAAATGCTCTCATTTGGAGGGCTTCCCTGGTGGCGCAGTGGTTGGGAGTCCGCCTGCCGATGCAGGGGACACGGGTTCGTGCCCCGGTCCGGGAGGATCCCACATGCCGCGGAGCGGCTGGGCCCGTGAACCATGGCCGCTGAGCCTGCGCGTCTGGTGCCTGTGCTCCGCAGCGGGAGAGGCCACAACAGTGAGAGGCCCACGTACCACACACACACACACAAAAGCGCTCATTTGAAGCTTACCCAGATGTTATTGAAACAGTGACTGCTGCATTTGTCCAGAACTTAGACCAAAAAAAGATTCGCATAGGCGTATTTTTATCACCGACATTGCTCAGAACTGCTGGCAAGTGGTGATAATAAAAACAAGACTGACTTTTAGTTCTATTATTCTTTTCAACATGCTTCAGATGTCCTGTCTTACTGCCTGCTCTCAACCCACCCACTACCTGGGGAATGTGCCACCCACTTGGTAGAAATAAACAAATCAACAAACAGAAGCCCCACCTGCAGGATGAGATCCGGTACCAGAGAAGGAATGCTGGCAAGGAGGCCTGCTTTTTCCAAAAACCGGTCTGGAAAACTCTTCCTGAAGCTTCCAGGCAAGTGCATATCCCTCCCCGGAGACCCCAGGCTGGGCGTCCACACCTACCAAAAGCCCAGCTTTGTTCAAGCCTCCCCAAAGCCCTTCTAACTCCCCGAAAATCCAAATAAACAATTACCCTAATAACTAGTAATTATTTGCATATCGAATTTCTTTGGGACTAAATCTAAATGTACACTGGAATAAATTGTTCTAATTTGGGAGACAGGGAAACAGAACATTTTTTTAAGCGAATCAAAGTTATTCTTCTTCAAAAATGGCACTAGAATCCCGTGACAGACAGATTAAAACTCCTCAAAGATGTCTCGACGGAATCCCCAGAACCTGCGAATGTGCGGAGGGCCAGCAGGCAGAGCCGGGAGCAAAGACCCGTGTGCAGTGGGCAGGGTCAGAGTGGCCTGGCCAGACCACGGACACAGCTGGACGCCCAGGGCCCCCATCACGGATGGGTGGGTCTCCATGGGCCCTGGGTCCTTCTGACCACACAGCACAGCAAGCGAGCTGGACTGAAGGCCTCGCATTTAAGCCACCATATGCCTTCACTAAGGCTGTGACCACTTTCAAGAGTCTGGAATATTCTTGTTGGCTTGGAGTCTGGAAAAGGCACCAGTAGTGGACCCGAGAGAAAACTCGATCTACCTTAAGTCTGAGTTCAGGATACATTCAGAGACTCTACTTTTCGGGTGTAATATTTTGTAATGATACACGGGCCGGTGTCAGTTTCCTATTGCTATCCTAACACGTGATCATAAATTTAGTGGCTTAAAACAACTCAGATGTGTTATCTTATAGTTCAGGTGGCCGGAAGTCTGACATGGACTTCACTGAGCTAAAATCACGATGTCAGCAGAGCTACGCTCCTTCTGGAAGCTGCAGGGGGAATCCATTCCTTGCCTTTTCTAGCTTCTAGAGGCCGCCTGCTTTCCTTGGCTCACAGCCCTCCCTCTACCTTCAAAGTCCTCTGTCGTCACATCTCTGACACTGACTCCTACCTTCCTCTTATAAAAACTGTCATTGCATTGGACCCACCAGATAATCTAGAGAAAAAATCTCCCTCTCTCGAGATCCTTAAGATCAGAGATTTGGTTTGAGAAATTAAGGTGTGGATATTTTGGGGGAAAGGAGACAAGTTGCTGTTCTGCCAGTTACAGGTAGTCCCAAAGAGATTCAATACGCAAGTAATAATGACTACTTATTAAGCTAAACTGAACTGGCTATACTTATTCATTGGAACTAAAGGGCAGTGATGAATTCGTTTGTTATTTTGATTTAGGCTATGTATAGGTCTTTAAAAAAGACTTGAGGCAGTTTACAAACTTAGAATGAATAAAATCAAAACCCAAATAATACTCAATATGAGAGACAAGCAGATTGCACCAGGCACCTTCAGAGAACGATGATGGACACGGCTTCCAGGTGGTTGGGCAGGTTGTCTGTTGCAGTCTGGGTTAGAGGCTAAGCCCGTGTTTCCTGGTCTTGTGGTCTGACAAATGAAAGTATACACGTGTGCTAGGAAAGGAAAACCTACGCCAAGGCCTGGATTCTAGGGGGTTGCTCTGTGAGGGGAAACACTGACTGAAACTGCCTGCCCTGGCCAGGCAAGACAGTAGCCACTTGCATGAGTTATCTTACAACAGGAGGTCCTGGTAAGGAACTAACTATCAAGCTACCACCAATCGGAAGAATTCGGGAAAGGTCAAAAGGAGAGAGGAGACGCCAGCCCACATGTCCTACCGACCTCCCGGAATCCTTCTCGCTGGAATCCATCTTGGCCGAGCAATGCGTGTGCCACCAGGAAGGACCCTGAGTCAGAATGGTTGGCCAGAGACAACCCGGACACCAACCCCATCACCATCAAACCTGAGACCGTGAGCCACGTGACAGAGGAGTCCTCCTGGGGTCCCTTTGCCCTCCTGTTCTCTTCCAGGGCGCCCCTTCCCAATAAAATCTCTTGCTTTGTCAGCACGTGTGTCTCCTTGGAAAATTCATTTCCGAGTGTTAGACAAGAACCCACTCTCGGGCCCTGGCAGGGGTCCCCCTTCCTGCAACATCTCTGTACATCCAGGTACCAAGACCCAGGCTCCCTCTGGGGCGTCTTCCACACCTGGGTCTGCCTTCTCAAAACCTCCCTCCGGATCATCCCACCGTGCCTGGTCCCATCTTCCTCCTGGCCATCCCCATCGCAGCCCCCTCTCCTCTCCTGAAGACCACCCCCTGCAAGCTGCCCTGGCTGTCTCTTCAGCGCTCAGCCTCCCTCCACTGCCTGGGGCCACGTCCAGTGCGATGAACACACGCCCCCAGAGGCTCCCCACCTCCCCGCCTGGACTCCCCCCCTGGGGGTCCAGCACCTCCCTCTGCTCTCCCTAGGAGAGGTGCTCTCTTCTTCCAACGCCCGCCAAGGACACTGGAGGTGGGGATGTGGGAGATGGGCATCCTCCTGGCTACACGCAGATTCCAGACTCTTGCCTGTCAGCCCGTCCAGCCCCAGGGCTCACCATCACTCTACCGCAGGGACCCGGCTCTGCAGCCTCCCTGCCCTTGGCCGGCTCACATCACAGGCTGGTGCTCTCTGTCAACCCCGTTTCTCACGTTGATGCTGCGACCCCTGAGTGAGCTGCAGGAATTCACACCAGCACAGCGAGCGATCCGTGTTCTCTGAGCCCTGGGAGCAGTCGGGGCCTCTTGCGGTCACACACTTGCATCCGCCCCTCTCCCCCGCTGTCGTGCTGCTCCACACCTTTACAGCTCTCCCCAGATGCCACCCCCCAGCCCCCGCTGTGCCTACTTCCCACTTCTCTCTGAAGTCCCTGCATCCAAAGTCACGGAGAAAACCAGATGGTGAGCTTCACCTCCTGCACCCCTGGAGGTTTGAGGTCTTTTGCACACATCACGTCGAAGCAGGACCTTGGGGGGCCCTCCGAAGTACAAGAGCCTTTCCGTGTCCCGCATTTCTTGCTTGTAGGGAACAAGTTTCAGCCTCCTAGACCTTCCTGAGTTCCAAAGGGCAGATTCAAATAGTTACTGATGAGAGGAGGGAGGGGACGCAGAAACAAAGGGAAGGCAGTCCAGAAACCATTGCGCAGCGATGGGGCAGCGTCCGGGTTCCTCCCGAAGGGATATATGGAACAATCTAGTACAGACCTCTGAGTTCTTCTGTGGGAACTAAGGCCCCCGCCCAGGTGGAGGATGCCCGCCAAACGGAGGGGTCGTGCCGGGGCCCCACTGCTCGCGGCTCAGAGAGAATGGGAAATAAAAGGAGACACGTAGGTGGGATGCCCAGTCCTCATACAGGGAGGTCCTGCTCTTTCTTATCAAAGCAGGGCC
Organism: Delphinapterus leucas; assembly: GCF_059928025.1. Taxonomy (NCBI): domain Eukaryota; kingdom Metazoa; phylum Chordata; class Mammalia; order Artiodactyla; family Monodontidae; genus Delphinapterus; species Delphinapterus leucas. The sequence continues at coordinate 5,702,209 of NC_143136.1, read as the reverse complement.
TCACGGGGAGCCCTTGGAGTGCACACACACAGAGGCGCGTCTCAAAGGCCTTTAGCATCTGCTAGGAGGCTCAGCCTTCTCACCCTGAGCGATTAGGACTCCCCTGGGCACGGCTCAGAGTTGGTGTGTGTGTGGGGGGGGTGTGCCTGGAGGTGTGAGCCTGGGCAGTGCCTGCTGCATCCAACCTACGGGGAACACCGAGAGCTCAGCATGCCTGTGAATCACTCTCAACAGTGAAACGCAGAGAAGGTTAACTCACGCTTGGATCTGGAAGAACTGGGGCAAGGGCCTAGGTCACCTCTCATGGGTAATTTTTTTCATTTTTTTTCATTTAACATTTCATTGTTATATTATCAAAGTCTCTTGCGTCCCCAGTTTGAAAGGTGCACCTGCCCTACGAGGCTCGTGACATACAACGGGGGCCCTCTCCCCTGTTCCCCCCAATTTCCTGTTTCCCAGGGACGGCCACCTTCGCCAGCGTCACCTAATTCTTTCAGTAGCTGTCTCCACATCTGAGATCACTGTGGGCTCGGGATCTACCGCCCGGCGGTTAATAGGGACCCTCCTCCACGGTGGTTGAGGACTTGGGTCCATTCCACACCTTTGACTCCACAGCACCCACGTGCCATGTCCTGCACTCCGCCTTCCCAATTAGGTGATGTAGTAACTTCAGTGACATCCGGTGGCTGGTGTGTACATGAGTACCAATTTGTAAATGCAGTTCCCAGCTGTGATGGCGAGTTTTGTGTCAACTTGGCCGGGTGGTAGTACCCAGTTATCTAATCAAACACTAACGTAGGCGATGCAGTGAAGGTATTTTGTATTTTGTAACGCAGGTGTTGCTACAGAGGTAAACACCATCTACAATCAGTTGTCTTTAAGTAAAGGAGATTATGTTCAATGATGTGGGTGGGTCTGGTCTAGTCAGGTGAAAGGCCTTAGGAGCAACACTGAGGTTATCCTGCAGAAGAAGACCTTCTACCTCAGGGCTGCAGCATGAGCTCCCAGAGTTTCCAGACTTCTCCTCTGCCCTTCAGAGTTGTCTTCCCAACCCCACAATTACATAAGCCAATTTCTGTAAATAAACAAGATTTGTTTGTTTGTTTATGTACACATAAAGGATAACTCTTGTCCTACTAGCTCTGCTTCTCTGGAGACCCTTGACTGATGTGCCAGCTAAGCCTATGGTATACAATGCCGACCTCTCCTTTTCTACATCTCTCGGATTTTCTTGGAGTCAGTGATGGTCTTGGTTTTTCTTTGCCTGGTTTCTGACGTTGTTGACACGAATTTACCCCAAACTTCCCAGACTGCACAGCTGTCCTCTCCCTCCACTCCCTTGCTGGTGCTGGGGAACCTCCACTTGCCTCCATGGGTTGTCTCCTGAACCCCGCAGAGCTGCCCCCAGGACCTCCCTCCATCGTGACTCACACTGTCCCACTCTCCCGGGGTACCTCCCTGGATTCTGCACCCCTCTTGCTTTCTTTCCTCCCTCAGGTCCATGGAGCACATCTTAGTCAGTGTCCTGAAGAAAGATGACTAGAAAACAATTTTTCTGAGACCTTCACTATCTGAAAATATCTTTTTCTCTCCTCAGACTGATGGCTATGGAATTCTAAGCTGGAAATCACCTTCCCTCAGTTGCGGGAAGGGCACCGTCCTGTTGTCTGCCAGCTCCCAGTGTGGCCTTTGATGTGTCCGGAAAATGTTCTGATGCTGGACCCTCTGTCAGAAAACTTATCTGCCTTCTGAAAACCGTATGGGGTTGTTTTGGCCCAGGGTGTTCTGAAATTTTGTGACCATCTACCATGGAGGGAGTTTTCTGTTTCCATCACGCTGGGCGCTGGCTCCTCCTCCCATCTAGAAACTCAGACCCTTCCTTTCTGGACCTCGATGATCCCTCCTGCCGTCCTCTGGTCTCTCTGCTGGACTGCCAGTATCTGGATGTTGCACCTTTGGGGTCAGTTTTCTAATTTTATCTTATTTCCTCTTGACTTCCATCTCTTTTCTTTCTGCTTTGCTTTCTGGGAATTTTTTTTTTTCAACTTTAGCTTCAAATTTTTTATGCAGCGTTAAATTTCTACTATCTTTTTTTTTTTTTAATTCTAAGAACTCTGTTGTTCTCTTACATTACTTTTCTAAAATTATTTTTGAAACGTCGTCTTTTTGCTTCATGGTAGAAATACCTCTTGAAAATTTTGATAGCTTTGTTTTTTTAAACTTTCTGCCTCTCTGCATATTCTAAAAAGCTGGCTGGATCTTCTGCGTACGTGGACAGAGCTTGGGAAACGTGGATTTGCTATGGGTGTGGAGGGTGTGTCTTTGTGAGCTGTTCAGTTTGGAGACCTGCTTTCTTTGTTGGTTCAGATTCTCAGACTCCAACAATCTTCCTCCTGGAGGCTGAAAGCCGGAGGTTCCCGAAGCCTCGTGGGAGAAGTGGGGTGGGTGTCCACTGAGTCTCCTGGTGTCTTCAGACGGTGCCCCTGACCCGAGAGACGCTGCTTCTCCCAAGCATCTGTTCTGCCCTCCAGAGACCAACCTTCTGCCAGGAGGGAGGAGGGGTCACCCAGATGTGGAGACAAGGGAAGGAGATCGGGGCATCTTTCTACCCACCCCCTCTCCCTTCCCAGAGCCCCGGGTGCCATGGTCCTGAGCGCCCCAGCTCTGCGTTCCAGCCCAGCTCTGCTTGCTTTTCTCGGCTGCCGGTTCAGGATCCCCATTCTTTTTTGCCTAGTTCAGTTTGTTTTCAAGGCTATCTTTTTTTGCTATCGTCTTCTGTTCTATTTGCCCTTGGAGGCTGATAATTAAAGAACAAATGAAACAAAAGACAAAAATAAAGAACCTTCCTATCATTTCAGTGCGGTTTCAGTGGGGAACGGGGGGAAGGCGTGAACGCATATGTTCAACTCTTCCACTCTTACTGGACACTTCCCTCCTTCCCTTTCTATACCCTTAGAAGCCCCTGTGACCCCAAACTTCTACCCGGAGTGTGGCTTCTGTGAAGACACTGCCTGGCAGGAGAAGACTTCAGGTTAGAAAGTAACTGTGGGTGTGAGGAGTGCTCATTCCACTGGCATGCTGCTGCTGGGGGCTGGGATTAGCAACCTGCTTGTGCTCAGTAACTATCCTGGGGAACCCAGTGAGGGGCGGCTCAGAGCAAGGCTCCTGGGAGCGCTTGGTTCCCCGTAATCCTCACAGCTGATATCCGGCACCTTTAGTGCACCCTCAGCTAAGAATGTGCCTTCCAGGAGTCTGGTGCCTTCAACCCCATCCCCCAAAGTGAGGTCCTTCCTGTCAATGAAAACCGGTCCTCTCTAACTGCAGGATGCTGGGTGCTGTGAGCATTCCAAGCCGAGCAGGTGCATCCCTGCCCTGGAGAAGCAGGGGTGGTCTGGGCACTAGCTCATGGACCAGTCTCTGCCTTGTGGTCCAGCCAGGGATGGCAGTTTCCCGGGGGGCACTTCCTGTGGCCCCGGTGTTGGGTCTACCCTGAGCGTCAAGCGTTCCAGTTCAAAGAGTGCAAAGGCAGCTGGTGAAGCCGTCGTGCCTGGTGTTAGCTGGACTTCATTGTCACATTCACGTGGTACACTATGATTGCCAGTGTGTTAAGCTGTGTTCTTGAAAATCGTTCGTATTCTTTCACATCATGGGCTGGAGACAGCCAGGAGCCTGTAAATTCACCAGCGGCTGGAAGTAGCCTCTGGTGTGTTCTGCCATCTAAGTAGATAAATAAGCAAGAAACCCGTAGGGAATAAATTTCATAAGTTTCCTTTAAAAAGCTACATGGGGTTTTTAAAAACCAGCTTTCCGGGCATATCATTTATGTAAAACACAACCCCAGTTTTAAGTGTACAGTTCAGTGAGTTTTGTGACAACTGTATAGGGTCATGGTACCACAGCTACGGTCACGACGTAGAATGTTTCCGTCCCTGGAAGAACCCCTGGTGCCTCCTGGCAGCCCCTCTCACCCCGCGTCTCCCAGCCTCCACCTCCAAGCAGCCGTTGACCTGCTCTATGTTACTGAAGTTTTGCCTCTTCTAGATACATGGAATCATACAATTATTCAGTCTGGCTTCTTTCACTTAGCGTAATGTTGCTGTGTATCAGAAATGTGTTCCTTTTTACCTCTGGGTGGTATCCACTCTGTGGCCAGACCACAATTGATTTTCCACTCATCACTTGATAGATACTGACTTTTTAGCTATTACAAATAAAGCTGCTACAAACATTTGAATAAAATTCTCTGTGTGTTCATATGTTTTCATTTCTCTGGGATAAATACTTTTGAGTAGAATTGCTGGGTCATATGTTAAGTGTCTGTTAAACTTTATAAGGAGCTACGGGACTGTAAAACTGTAGAGAGCACACATGCGGCCATTCACGTTTAAACTAATTAAAATTAAATAAAATTTTCAAGTCAGGTCCTCAGTTGCAGTAGCCACTTTACAAGGCTCAATAGCCACACGTGACTAGTGACTACCATATGGGATAGCCCAGACCCGGAATGTTTCCATTAGCCCAGAAAATTCTACCAGACGGCGTGGGTATAGAATTCAAAACCTGGAGTTTCAGATTCGAAACTTCTTCATTGATTTGGACGAAAGGTGTTTTTTAAAGCCATGGGTAGGTTTTCTCACTGTTGTTGATGGAAACATTAACATCCTTGCCAAGTCTAGTTAAAAGAGGAAGCATCTCATCTTGTACTCACTTTGCAGAACTAAGGTTTGAAGCTGCCCAAGGACCAGATTGCCCGACAGCCTGGAGAAGTTATTGTCGGAGCAGCTGGCTGTCCATGTGGGGAAGCCACCCCAGGGGACCCACTGCCCTCCCAGCCTTGGCAAATTCCTATAAACAGCTGCAAGACCCCAGGACCCCGTTGGAATTGAGGGGGAACTCTGTTCATAGCTGGGGAAATGCCAGGGGCTCCATGACAGGTAACATATAATAAGCAGGTTGGAATCACTATCTCAGAAATAAGCTTATACGTTGCTTTTCAGATGGTCTCTTCATTCATCGCTTTTTGAAAACAGAGCATGAAGTCCAGCTGATACGGTGTGGGTTGCGGTCAGCCTTGACCCTCTAAGTTTCAAGTTCCAGCATCCGTAAAGACCCCTGGATTTGACAAATTGAAATTTTTTCTGACCGTGGTCCAAATGGGTTTGTTTCACCTTGGCTTTTCCATATGAGGTTCTGCTTTCCCGGCAGCTGGGGCTAATGGTGAGGCATCTGGACCTGGGACAATCGGGGACATGGCTCAGTTCCCTGTGTGCGGTCTTTCTCAGGGAAGGGAAGTCGCATCACTTAAGAAGGGGCTTTTGTTACCTCTGGGGCAATGTTGCATTTTGTGAAAGAAAGTATTTTAACTGCAGATTTGGACAACGCTGGCAAAACAATAGTCCCTCTTGTGGTTTTAGCCATTAATCTTCTTTCATGTAGGGGGAAAATCAGATGCCTCAATGACGTCGTCGTTTGGCTCAGAAAAGAACCAATGGAACCGAAGGGCACCATTGTTTCCCTGACACAGTGGTTGACGAGGAAGATGCACATGCCTTTTCTTTTCCAGGAGAAGGAGGGCACATCTGCAGCTGACCGCCCGTAAACATGGCCAGATTCTTAACACTGGGAGAATTTGCTGGAATGGCTTTGTGGAAGTGGTTCAACACTTCCAAAGAGGCTCCTCCATCTATCGTCTGCTTTCTTTTCATTCTTAAATAAAAAGAAGCCCTTTGGCTTTATGTTAAGTCGGTGGAATGGGTCTTCTCCTCCCCCTTCCCGCCACTGTTCCTTTCTCTCCTCACCTTTGGTGGAAAAAGTCATTTAGGGCAATAAAGCAATGAAGTTGTCTTATGAGAGGTGAAAGGTGATCGGTGAAACTGAGGGGAAATGTGTGTGTGTCCAGACGCTCTGCAGGAAGAATCAGCATGGCATGACAAGCCCGTCCTTGGGGAGGACCCTGAGGGCTCACTCTGGGAAACAATGGTCTCCATGGCCTTGTGAGAGGCTCCCCGGGGAGAGGGCTGGAGGAAGAAGACAGATGGGATAGAAAACGGGAGCAACACCAGACGGGACAGAAAGGGGATCTCGGACACCCATCACGATTTAACTCTATTACACCCAAACTACCTGAATGGCAAAATGCAATTCGCAAAAGGCCCAGTGGTGTGAGTATTTATGCTCTGTTCTATACCCTTTTGCAGACAGTGTGGGCCACACCAGCAGGGTTACCTAATTGACTTTCATGGATTGAATGCAAAAGTGGCCCCAGTTTTCCACCCTTTCCCATAATCATGGGATTTTGCACTCTTTCCATCAAGAGCTGGAGTATATTTTCTGCTTCCCTTGAATGCAGATTGGCCTCTGACTTGCTTTAGCCAGTGAACATGGTGGAAGCATCTGAACCAAGGCTTCTAGATGTTTTGTGCTCTTCTGCTCTCTCACTTGGACCCCTGCCTCCACCACGAGAACAGGCCAGGCTAACCAGCTAGAGGACGACCCGCCATATGGAACAGAGCCGCATTTTCTTAGCTGAGACCATCCTAGACCACCTAGCCTCCAGCCAGCTCGCAGATGCACGCACAAGCCCAGCTGAGCCTGAGCAGGTAGACTATGGGTTTGTAAGCAGTAATGCATGACTGCTTTTCTGAGCCGCTAACCTTGGGGGTAGTCTGTGACAAAGCAAAGATGTAACTGGTAATTCTTTAGAAACTGAAGGTCATTGAGGGCAAAGAGATTACACATGGCATAAAATCATAATAAAACCCAAACGATAATCAGCATTGAGCTGTGCATGAGCTGTGGTTATGAGGAAGCAGAGTCCTGCAGGGTGTTCATCTCTCATCTGCCAAGGGCCTCGAGGCATCCCTCTCAAGCTTCCATTAGAGCACCTTCTCTAGACCCCTTGTGGCTCAGTCAACTCCCAACTCAAAACCCAGCACAGCATTCACTCGCAAGCCTGTCTTCCGGCTCCTGATGCCATGTGGCCAGTCATCTGTAAACCAGATAATCTTCACTGGATGAGTTTCAGTTTACTGTAAGAATCGTACATATTTATCGAAGCAGACACAAACTATGAAATCCCACCACTTAGACAAAAGAGCTGTGAACGTTTTGGTAACCATCCTTTAAACGTGGTCTTGCACAAACACACACATACAACTTTCATAAATGGGTTGCTACAATTCAAATTTATGCTTATTGCTTTTCTGAAAATGCTCACGGTAGACAATTCAAACGACAGGGAGTATCTGAAGTCAAATAGGAAAGTCCTCCTTTGGCCTCTAACTGCAGAGCTGGCAAATTTCTTCCAGAACATTGTTCTCTGTGTAACTGCTTTATGTGCTGAATTCTAAAACACGAATTTGTTTTTCAGCTACATCCATTTCATAATCCAATTCTTCCACTGAGGTTCTTGTTTCCATGTTATTACCTTTTGTTGTTTTATTATTTTTAATTCTTAGGAACTGTCTTTTACATCTAATTGATCATTTTCATAGCAGCCTGTTCTTGTTTAATGAATGTACGGTTGATTCTCAAAACTCTCTGAGGTTATTAATTAGGCTTTTAAAGGACTTCTTTCTCTTTCTTGTCTTAACCATGTTTCTTGCAAGCCGTAGGCTATGCTTGCCACTTTCAGGCACTTGATTTTCCTCCACAGTCTTATAATCCTTGTATGTGGTTTTGTATTTATCGATGAAGCTCTAGATTTATAAGTATCAATAGCTATCGTGAGCATCTTTCGTAAAAATGAAGTCAGTTTCAATTCTCTAGTCGTGTATGTTCCCGGAGGGCCATGCTTGGCTGCGTGATTTGGGGGTGGCTTGTCCATGGCTGCAGGAGGTGAATATTAGCCAGTAGGGGGGCCTTTCTGTAGTTTGTGTGGATGGGGAATTGGCTAGTGGACTGCAGATTCTCTTTGGTGGAGAAAGAAAGATAGAAGTTAGCCTGGGAGCAGAGTATGTGAGCGTGTATCAGAATCACTTGGAGGATGTGTTGAAGCACAGCTTTTGCTAGGCCTCACCTGCTGAGTCTCTGATTCAGAGGCTTTGGGGTGGAGCCTGGGAATTTGCATTTCTAACAGGTTCCCAGAGGCTGTTGATGCTGCTGGTACAAGGATGACACTTTAAGAGACAGGGAATGAGGGGGATCTCACTGCTGTGTGAAGACTCTTGGCTTTTTACCCCTCGTTGCTGATGTGGACTGAAGCTGCCGGAGACAGGGCCTCAGCTGATGCTCTGAGGAGGGCACAGTCTTACAGCAGAGGCCTGGGGCTCCTCTGGAACCTGGCCGCCGAGGCCCAGGCCCAGCCTGCCCCCTGACTTTGGGAAGTTTCTGAAAAAGTAGTCCCTTTACTTTTTCTGCACCTCCATTGGGCTGTGAGCTGTTTCAGTTCTGACTAAGCTTCTCTCACTTCCATCCTATCTACCGTATAAGATTCATAGATTTTCAATAATTTCTCATGTGTTTTCCAGCATTGCTGAGAGCTCCTCCCCCTACTTCTTTTTACCTTTTAGTATGTAATTTCTCAACATACATGAAAGAAGAGAAAATAATATAGTAAACCCCTTTGTACTCACCACTACATTTTAAATGCTTCCGCTATTTAAATATCTCTTCTGTCACTAAATGAATTTGGGGAGGAAGATGGGTAAACCAAGTGTTCAATCCACCATCTGGATCTGGAACTCCCTATTGAAACCGTAAATAAAATACTATCCAAATTTGTTTGTGAGTTTCCATTCTCAGCAGTCTCACCTTTCTAGTTCTTCTTAGCTATGCTGTGTTTTCCAGAACGTTTTGCCCTTGTGACACATTCAACCTCATTTCATGAATTCATCCACAAATAAACCAAATGTATCATAACAATAGGGAACAGAATGATATTACACAATCTCCATCGTTAAACCCACAAAACTTTAAATCTTGAAGACTGAAGTGAGGCCAATAATGGATAATAATAGCTGTCTCTTGGGAGGATAGGGTTTTGTTCACTTACAGGAGAAGCTTTGTCTTGAGTTTAGTTCACGCCTCCAGCCCTTAGATCCTTGCTACTTTTCTTGTATCTGAGTATTCTTCCATCTGTCCCGAGATGACAAGCCTGGGCCATATTTGGACAAGCTTCTAGATGCAAGGGGTTTGCAGAGGTGGAGATCAACTATGTTGATTTTCTTGAGTTAATATTCTACTATTTATCTGAGAAATGTATGTGGAAATGGAGAATGGGGATTTAGGACAAATGTTTTCATACTTCCTAGTATGTGTTCTTGGGCTTAACCTCCCTGATTCTTGATTTCTTCATCTGCTAAAGAGAACAATAACATCCACCTCACAGAACTATCGGGAGGACCAAATATGATAACATACATGAAATACTGTGGGTTCTGCCTGGCACATAATAGGTGTTCAACAAAAGACAATACAAGGTAATTCCCTTTTCCTTGGTCTTCCCAAGTGCAGTCAGGTGTGATTTTAATTGACATTTCTTTAATTACTAGGGCTGTTGAACATTTTCCATGTGAACACTTCCTGGTGTTTGTATTTTCTATTAATTCCTCTACCCTCTCTGTTCATTTAAGTGTACTTGTATATATGGCATATAAATTAATCCATTTGCCTCCACGGTTCTGGAGCATAACGATTCTATTGTTCTTCTCTTTATGCTTGTTTATTTAGCTAGCTGGATGGTTAACTTTGCTGTACTGGATAAATAATATTCAAGGCTGGAATGCTCTTGCTGACCTGTTTTAATTTATAATTGAATTCATAGATAATTTCTAAGTTAGAAAATTGCAGTCTGGAAGATCTGTAGTCTCTGAGCAGGCCCGAACCAGGTAAAACGATAAGGCAGTGGTTCTCTTTAGTTCTCTCCAGGTTCTACTCTCTCCCCGACTCTTTCCAGTCTGATTGCAATTGTTTGGCTTTGAAGCCACTGAGAACTGACCTATAACACACTGGGCTTTATTTCCTAGAGCCCGGAGCCCTGGTTAAAGAAGCAGCAAGGTAGCTCATCGTTGGTTAGAGAGAGAGGCCATGGACCGAGCACAGGGTGCAGCCTTGACCCCTCCCAGGCCAGCACTTGGAAGGAACTATGATGGGTGCGTGGACACCAGGCACCATTTCTCACTCTTTAATTATTTTTTTAAAAAAAGCAAAGACAATACACATACCATACAAAAGTGTATGAAACAGACATGGAAATCATCACCCCAGCCTTACATCCTAAAACTTTCCACTGATACCAGTTGGGTATTTTTCATTCCTGGCGTCTTCTATGCATACATACCTGCTCTCTCCCCACTAATTTCTCTTTCTCTAGCTTATTAAATCCACACTGTAGACATTTCTCCAAGCTTAGAGTTACAACTCTAGAATGTTCTTTCCACGAGTGCTGAGTTTTCCTTTCCATGGATATATGGGGTCCTGACTGATGGGCTCTCTCTCACCTTTGCAAACATCCGTGTGAGCGAACCTGTCTGAGGAGCTGCTGGGTCACAGATGCTAAACTTTAGATCGAATGGCCATCGCCGAGTGCCCCCAGCTTCTGCTCTTTCTAATCTTGGCACTTTAGGTGTCTCCCTTTCTGACTCAATTCTACACTCGCTAGCAGGTCCAAGGGCATATCTCTCCAAGAGCACCTGCTGCTTCCTCCAGTTGGATTCTGTTCTGGGTTTCTGCCTCCCTGTGTTCTTCCCACGTCAGGATTTGAAGTCAGATGCCCACCAATCTCAAAGCGCCATCCCACTCCATTCCAGAAAATAGCTTCTGCCACTGTTTCTTCCCAGCCTTGTGTATCTTTGTTGTCCTCGGCTCAGCATGCAGGTTTATTTCTAGACCCAGGTCTCACTTGGAGAGCCCTTCTCTGGGGCACAGACAGGCAGGCACACACACTGCCTCTTTGGATACTGTTCCCGCCATCCTAGGTCCCCACTACCTGGTGGAGCATCTGCCAGGCAGAGCTCACTGCAGATGGAGGGCTTGCGCTTCTCGGGAGAGAGAACCTGTGATGGCTACTCCCCAGGATGGTGTCATCTGGGCCCCATCATGTGCCCAGTAATGACTTCTCCACTGCAGCCAGGAAGGGCAGGCACTGAGGTCACCCAGTGAGAACCTGGTACAAGCCATCTATTTCAAAGGGCTTCCTCCAGCCAGTAGCGTGTGTGTGTGTGTGTGTGTGTGTGTGCGTGCGCATGTGTGTGTGTGTGCATGTGCGTGTGTGTGTGTGTTTCTCTTCTGCATCTTTCCCCTGCCTGGGCTACAGGGATCACATCATCCCATCCATTTTCTCATGCCCCTCTGTGGAGCAAGGAATACAAGCAGTGGTGTGCTGGTAGATGTTAACCAACCAGCTCCCGGAGGAAAAAAAAGCCCTGATCAGAACCTACTGGTTTCCAGGGTGTAAATATTTCCACCTTGGCCAATTTCAAACTACCAACAGGACATCACTAAATCCAGAGTTGGGAAGAAATGCACAGTAACCATGATCGTTATGTGGGATTTCTGCCGTATGGCACAGTAGATGTAAATAACCTCAAAAGCATCGAGAATAGTAAAGTGAGCAGGAAGTGACGAGTTTTGAGTATATGTATTACTTCTTTTTTAATATAATTTATTTCTAAGTTTATCTACTTTGATTTTTATTAACAGCTGTGTTTAACAACTGGCTCTCAAGTTTCCTCAAACTTTAGCAGTCAGCTCCTGTGACCTGGTAAAGCCACTGATGGCTTATTACATCACGGACTGGCTCTCAGACGGAAGGAAAGGCTGAGATTCTGGCATGTTGTTAAACATTTATGCTAAAGAGTGCCCCTTTCCCGTACAGTCCTTTGGCCATGTGCCTGACACCCACATCTCCTATCTCACTCTTCTGGTGAAGAACATCAGGTGGACTGCTGATCTGGGTGGGTCATTTTTTTGGAGTCCTCTGGAATGTTTTGGAAAGAATGATTCTGGGGAAATACTTGTTCTCAGTATCTCCCACAGAGGTTAAGGTGGGCCTTGATTCTAACATACAGGTCTGCGCCATCTTCTGAGTTTCTGCATCTCTTGGGTACCTGAGTAGAGAGCTATTTGTGTGAGTTTCCACAAAGGAAGCTGAGGACACTGGTCTCCCTGACTCCTGGGGATGAGCTTATCTGAGACCAAGATAGAGACACAGGCAGAGAGCAGCTTGTGAAAAGATTCCAAATGCATTTGCAAAAGGTTTCCTTTTCTTACAGAAACTCTCCGTTCTAGCTTTCAATAAAAGAGCTTGAAGATTTTTTCCCACTGATTAGAAATCCAAATCCAGTTTTGGGACTAAATCCAATTAACTAACGTAAATCTTTGAATCGATACAATGTGTAAATTCATCAACAATAAAAATAGAAGGGGATGCGGAGGGATGGAGGGATTGGGAGTTTGGGATTAGCAGATGTAAACTATTTTACATAGGATGAATAAACAACAAGGTCCTACTGTATATAGCACAGGGAACTATTAAAAAAAGAGATAAAAGTCAATAGTTGCATGAATAGTGCAAATCCTCCTTGAGCTTTAGGGGCTGACGGTCACAGGCGTAGGAGCTTCATTCCTCCCAAACCCACCTCTGTCTTTTGCTCCAGGACGTGGGGCTGGCTCGCTGGCATTTCTCACCCCATGCCCACCACATTCCCTTCTCCCGGGTGCTGTTTCGGGATCCTTTTCAACACAGCGATCTAAGGACCAATTATCTACCAGGTGAGGCACAAGGGAGGAAACAGATGTTTTACCCCACGATCACTGAAGCACACACACATACACCAATACCTACGCACAAATACACACACACACACACACACACACAGACCATAAACACAAACACGCGCACATACACAGAGAGTTCATCGGCTGTCTTGTGGGAAACCCTTCAGCTGCTCAATTTCTTGCCTTTCCCTTACCTACTTTTCTTTACTGATGTCAGCCAGTTTAACCAGCAAGGGCTTCCTGTAGCAAGTGACCCTATTCCTTGTGAAGATGTTTACATTTCTTGGATGGTGTCTGGCTTGGGGCATTCATCAAGCCAAGGATTCCGCACCCCATTAGCATGTGCAGGTCAGGTTCCACACCACCGGGCAATTCTCAGACCCCAGCAGGGTGTCAAACAGGTCAGTTCGATTCTGACCCTCTCTCCCTGGAGATGATGTCAGATCCCACAAGGTAAGGGCTCCATCCCCACCCCCTACTTCAGATGCCAATCGTCCAGCTTGTTACCTGTGCTTTTGACCAACCGGCTACAGATTAGGGGTTCCAAGGACTCTGTCACTGGGTTCATTCAACTTCCTGCAGGGGATCTGAACTCAGGGAAACATTTCACTTACTAGATTAGCCGTTTATTATAACGGGATACAGCTCGGGAACAGCCAGATGGAAGAACTGCATAGGACGAGGCATGCGAAAGGGACACAGAGCTTCCATGCCCTCTCTGGGTCCCCACTCTCCCCAGATCTCCACGTGTTCACCAACCTGGAAGCTCTCTGAACCCTGTCTCTTTGGGTTTTTACGGAGGCTTCATTATACAGGCATGACTGACGAAATCATCCGTCACTGGCAACTGGTTCAACCTCTAGCCTCTCTCCTCTTGCGGGGGATGGGAGCAAAAGTTCCAACCCTCTAATCACATGGTTGGTTCCCCTGGCAACCAGCCCCCATTTTAGATGCCCGCCAAATCACCTCATCAACATAATAAAAGACACCTTGGTCACTCATCACTTAGGAAATCCCAAGGGTCTTAGGTGCTCTGCACTAGAAAAGGCTTAGGGACCAAACACATATTTCTTAACCTAAATCACAACATCACAGTCCCCTAGTGGAGAGTGGAGGGCAGGTGGGAGGCGATGGGATGTCAGAAGGCTACATGGTGCATCACTTGCTGGCCCCTAACTCCTTGCGTCTTTGGTGAGGTCACTATGTTCACACCCTCGGAGGTGATGGGTTATCACGGAGGGAGGTGGGGAGAGCTTTGCGTGGAGCTTCAGCAGCACATGCCTGCAGGCCGGTATTTTTTTTTTTAATTAATTTTTATTGGAGTATAGTTGCTTTACAGTGTTGTGTTAGTTTCTCCTGTACAGCAAAGTGAATCAGCCATACCTATACCTATACCCCCTCTTTTTTGGATTTCCTTCCCATTTAGGTCACCACAGAGCAGTGAGTAGAGTTCCCTGTGCTACACGGTAGGTTCTCATGAGTTATCTATTTTACACGTAGTAGTGTATATATGTCAATCCCAACCTCCCAGTTCATCCCACCCACCCGTACCCGCCTTGGTGTCCATACATTTGTTCTCTACATCTGTGTCTCTATTTCTGCCTTGCAAGCAAGTTCATCTGTATCATTTTCCTAGATTCCACATATAAGGAATATCATATGATATTTGAGTGAGGGAAGGCTGTGATGTGACCAAAGGGTCACAGGGACATGCGAATATTCAGGCGAAGTTCCGCTGTTTCACGTCTCTTGGTAGCACTTTATTAATTCTATGAAATTTCATAAAAACAAATAATTAACTTTTCTAATAAAAAACTGGACTGATATTTCCCAGTTATCTCAGAATAAAATCTGCCATAGAAATGCTTCACATCTCTAGGAAGTTTTCTTAGCGTGCCCTTTACCATGTATCAGCCAATCGCCACCATCCCTCCCCCCACACTTGGCGGGAGCTGGATTGCTCCCTTCGGCCTCCCTCCCGTCTCCCAGGTCCCCTCCTCCCATCTCCCCCTGCCTTGGGCTCCAGGAGGCTGCCTTATTATTTCCCCACATGGGGTCCAAACCTGTGTAAACAGTTCCTCCACTGTATTAGTTTCCTATTGCTGCAGCGACAAATTACCACAAACTTAGGAGCTTAAAACAAGACTTTCACAATTCCAGAGGTCAGAAGTCCAAAGTCAGTATCGCTTCAGGGAAGAATGCGTCCCTTGCCACTTCCAGCTTCTGGTGGCCGCTGGCATTCCCAGGCTTGTGGCCACGCAAATCCAATCTCTCCCTCCGGGATCACGTTCCTTCTCCTTTGTCTGTAGTCAAAGCTCCCTCCACCTCTCTCTTGTAAGGACACTTGTGATTGCATTCAGGGGCCACCGGCACAATCTAGGAGAATCTCCCTGTCTCACGACCCCTCATCACGTCTGTGGAGTCTTTGCCATCTAAGGGAACGTTTACAGGTTCCAGGCATGAGGATCTGATATTTTTAGGGGCCATTATACAGCCCACCGCATTCATTAAATCTTTATCAAATTGTCCTAATTTGAGGTTGCTGTCTGCCTGCTAGGACCTGATGGATACAGCCTGGGTCATAATATTCAAAAGAGTACAAATTCAAGCCACATGAATATGTTAATTTGATAACTTGCACTCAGGCTTTCAAAACTATTTATATGTTAATGATCCCCGAATTTACATCTCCGGTCCATGGCTTCCCCCTGAGTTCCAAGATCATATATCCAATTGCATATCTGATACTACTCTCTGGATATTTCCATTTCCGTTTCATTTCAGAGGCACCTCCAGCTTTGTGCGGCAAAACCCACCTCTTCTCTTTTCCTAATTCCCACCTGCTCCTTCCCTGGCCTTCCCCATCCCAGCAAGTCGCACCACCACCCCCTTGTTCACTCCAGCTGTCACCTAGTATCTCAACAAGCCCCTGCACACGCACCAAACCATTCAGTGCTGCATCCCTGCAGGTTCTACCTCCAGTTCATTACCGTGGGATGCTGTTCATGCAGTTCACTACCTGGGATGCAGGTTCCACTTCACAGAGGATCTGGAATCTCTTTTGTTCTCCCCGTCTCTGTCGACACTCACCTAGTCCAAACACCACCTCGCTCGTCTGGACCTCAGCGACGAAGCCCTCTCTCCTCTCTAGTCCGCTCCGTACACGTGTCCAGAGGGATATTTTACAAACCTAGGTTGGATCATATCACTCTGCACATCTAAAGTCTGTCAGCACTTTGAGTGGCATCCTGGCCCTCATCCAGCAGTTTTTGCTGAGCCCTTTCCCACCTCCATCCTTCTCATCAACGAACGTCCCTTGCGTCTGGAATGATCTTTCCCCCAGCTCTTCACATGTCTGAGTTGTTTTGTCTTGTTTACCCAGTGCTCAGCAGTTTTCAACTCAGTGGGAAGTTAGCTGACCCCAGCTCTTGATGGGACAAGGAGCAGAGTCATCCTGCCAAGGGTGAGGATGCCAGGAGGTGTGAAGAACTGTGGCCATTGGTGGAACCTCCCACGTGGCAGACAATGGTAGAAACAGGCTGACCCAGGGAAACGGTCGCCCGGAAACAGAAGGACCTTCCAGGTCCTGAGTTCCTTCTGGGCTGGTGACCACGCCTCCTGGGTTCCCATGAGAAATGATTGGGCTGTTCCTCCTGAGATGGGGGGCACGTGGCCTGTGGGAAGATTCTATCGGTGTTGTGTCCCCACATGTCCCTGCTCAAGGTCACTGGCGGGGTCTGACTAATGAAGTCTTGCATCACCATCATCAGTTACATGTCACGTGACCACATATGCCAGCATCCTTTGCTTGATGGTCAGGTGTGTCTGCACCCCTCTAGCAGCAGGTGATTTGACACCTGAAAGAGGAAGTCCAGATTCCTGCTAGATGTAGAAAAAGGCACCCTCAGATCTGGAATAAGTCACAAAATAGAAATACGTGCATGGCCATGCCAAGGTTACCATACACCAGCTAAAGAAGTGCAGGAGCACATTTTAAATGCTATTATGCTGAGAATCCATAGCCTGAAGCAGCTACTGAACTCATGTTGAAATGTCAGAGGCGTGTGCCCTTAGGTCTCAGGACAGAGGCTCCCAGGGAGGTGAGGGGCTGGAGGAGCCCCGTGCCAGGCAGGGCGGGGGTGTCAGCGCCTGGAGGGTCACCTGCGCTCTCCTGCTCTATAGCCACCAAGGCCAGGCATAAATCATGGGGGGGTTTTCCCTGCCGTCACTAGATGTCACTGCAGGAAAAAACCTGACCAGAAAATAGATGCAAGGGAGAGAGGTATTAATGTTTTGGATCCTAAGGAAGTGGTTGCCTTGGCAACAGGGAGCACGTGAAATAACTTCCTTCTTCATGAACAGCGTGCGGCTCCTGAGTGATGGTCCAGGCAGCGCCCCAGGCGGAAGATGCTGTCCCCGAGCTGAAGCCCATATATGGGGACCGGATGAAACAACACTGCGGCCCGGGGAGGGGGGGAGGGGGAGAGGGGAGGGGAGGGGAGGGGAGGGGAGGGGGAGGGGGAGGGGAGGGGGAGGGGGAGGGGCAATGGGGGGAGACACAAAAGCTGGAGAGAGAAGGGGGAGGGGGGAGGGGAGGGGGGAGGGAGGGGGAGGGGAGGGGGAGGAGAGACAGACGGAGGGAGGGCATCTAGCAGTGGGAGTACTCAGCAACCCTTGCTGATTCTAAGCCTGAATTCCAAAGATGCACAACCAGAATGTGATGGTTTTTTCCCTCCAAGTGTTGGTTATCCTAAGAAAGGTGTCCTTTCTTGGCAAATTCAACCACCACTACAGAAATACTGAGAGGAGACCCCAGGACCAAGCCTGCACCCACAGATGACTTCTCCTCTGGCACTGAACCACGAATGAGCTAAGAGGAAGTGGAGGGGGGCATGGAGGCGGGAGGGCCAGAGGCGTCCAGCTTATCTGTGGCCACCTCTCTCTCTGCTTTCCCACTTTCTGTCCACACCTCTTTGTGAGGAGGGGATTCTACCTCGAGACATGGAGATGGGAGAACGGGAGAGAAGATGGGAGGGTGGAGGCTGAATGTTTTCATTTTCCTGGAGGGACTTGGGATTTTAAGCACCAACCAGCTGGCTGATGGGAGGGAGGAAAGATGCAGACAGAAAGTCACTGCCCCGTGGCCTGCACAGCCCTGAGCAAAGTGGTAACGGGGTGAGATCTTTGCCCCACCCCTTCTTGAGGTGCCAGTGCCCTTGAACTGCCCTCCGGATTTTCAAAACGTCTACTGTACACCAAGCTTCCTGCCTCCATCAGAGCTGGTTTCCGGAGCCCTGCTGAACTTTGGGATTGGAATAAAATCTCTCACCAGAGCCCCGAGGTGTAGCCCCTTTAGGGGATATAACTGGTTTAAAGGGCAGTTTCTCATCCAAATGCATCCTATCTAATATATGCAATGAGAGAATGGAGAATTCTAGACTGGACTCCACCCAGAGCTTCAAAACCAAGCATCTTCACTCTGGCAAGGCCCTGGGCAGGGTCTTCCCTGAAGCCCCGAGTGAAGTGGGGTTGGCCAGGCCAGGCGAAGGAGGAAGAGATCCCTGACTTCCGATCTGGGAGGTGACAGAAACAACAGGAGAGGCTGGTGTTTCCTGGATGACACTCAGGGAGGACGGCCAGAAGAATACTAGCCCTGGGATATCAGGACAAATTACAAAAGACAAGAGATACATGTTCTGAAGGCCAAGGTCCACATAAAATCGCAATCCAGACAGTCCAGCCATGCGGGGGGTGCTGTGTCTTGATCACATCACAGCTCCTCGGGAGCAGGAATGATGAACGCAGTGGTCCATGAGAGGCTGGAGGGGTCAGCATCAGATAGCGGCTCCTCATGGGGGCAGGGGGCAGAGCAGCTGGGCCAGCCTCCGGAGAGGGGCCTTAGGACAAGCTGCCCGACCCCCAGGGGCCTGAGCCCTCTTTCAGCTTATTTCTATCCTTCTGCAGAAAACATTTGTTACTGGTATTACTTAAAAAGCACAAAAGCATTATCTGAGCATATTTTGCACAGATTGACAAGCTGGTTTGCACAATATTCCGAGTATTTGCTTTATCTCATGCTCGAATTATTACTAAATGTCTGTTAAGTAAATTGAGCCAAATTGTGCACATTTTGTTGTAACACCCAGAGCTTCAAAGACGTTTCAGGCTTTATTTCAGACACACACAGGCACATGGGGTGTGCTCCCAGGAGAGGCCTCCAGCCTGGCCGTCAGGGGATGTAACGGACAGCATGGTGACTACTGTTAACCATACTGTACTGTGTGTTTGAAAACTTAAAGGTTCTCATCACAAGAAAAAAAATTGTAATTATGTGAGGTGATAGATGTTAACTAAATTTATTGTGGTGATCATTTTACAATATGTAAATGCATCAAATCATTACATTGTGCACCTTAAACTAATACAAAAGTTATATGTCAATTATATCTCAATAAAATTGGGAGGAAAAAAAAGAGAGCCATGTTACAGGGAGAAGACAGCCGTCCATGAACCAGGAAGCAGTGTCTCACCAGACACTGAATCTGCAGGCACCTTGACCTTGGACTTCCAGCCTCCAGAACTGTGAGAAATAAATTACTGTTGTTTGTAAGCCTCCCAGTCTATGGTGTTCTGTTGCCAGCCCAAATGGACTAAAACAGTTGGGGAAAAAAGTCAAAAGAACGATAATATTTCATGACATGTGAGAATTATAAGACAATCAAATCTCAACACCCATCAATAAAGTTTTATTGGAACACATCCACACTCATTCCTCTGTGTATTTCTACAGCTGTTTTCACACCACAGCAGCACAGTTGAATAGTTTTGACAGAGGCCACGTGTGGCTCACAGAGCCTGAAAGTTTTACTATCTGGTTCTTACGGGAAAACCTGGCGGATCCTTGATCTGTAGGAGTAGACCCCGTACACTGATCTTACTTCCCATGATTTTCCAACACTTGTTTCCAGAAAAATAAACTATGGCCTCACTCTTTGACCTTGTCACCCCATCCCACGGCTGAAACGGTGCCCAACAGGGTTAACAGAAACTGGTGGCTAGAAGAAATTCCTAAGCTCTTCTTACAGCTTGTTAAAAACCCCACCGCTTGTAACCTGCCTTCACTGACCAAGCTCGCCTTACTTATGTTTTTGCAAATTGCATACCTGCCGTGTGACTTTATCTGGAGATACGGTCCTTGTCAAAGAATTAGTTAAGATGAGATCATACTAGAGCAAGGTGGGCCTAAGCCAATATGACTGGTGTCCTTATAAAAAGGGAGGATTTGAACTCAGAGACAGATGTGCATAGAAGGAAGGCGGTGTGAAGATGCACAGGGAGAATACTGCAGTTCACAAGCCAAGGAGAGAGGCAGGAACAGTTCCTTCCTCACATCCCCAGGAAGGAACCAACCCTGGTGACCCTGCGATCTTGGACTGGCAGACTGCAGGCTGTGAGATGAGACGTTTCTGTTGTTTCAGCCTCCAGCATGAGGTGCCATGTCAGGGCAGCTCCGGTGGGTGAGAGCAGAGACACAGCCCTCCAGTGTCACTTGCTGCCCTCCTCCTCCAGGGAGAGACAGTCATGGTTGGTCCACATCCAGGATGCTGTTCTCAGAATCCCTCTCCTGCTGACAACCTCGATTTGGTTACTGGGTCCTGCTCCCCCACTTCCGAGGGAGTCTCTCCCCACTGGCCCTTCTGGCCTCCTTCTGCCCACAGGTCCCTGAACAGAAGCCTGGCCCTTTGCCCCATCAGTGGACATGAGTCTGACCCCGGAACAACGTGAGGCTTTCCCAGGATGGCCCTCAGCCCCCATGCAAAGGCCGCCACTACTGACCGGCTGGCCCCCACGTGCCCGACCTTGGGAACCCGGCAGCAGGGGAGGCTCAGGCCGAGGGAATTGGGACAGAACCGGCACCAGCTGTGGCTGGGCTCAGGGCAGGGACTGAGGCCGTGCCCCGTGGAGGAGGACACCCAGCAGCAGGCAGGCTAGAGGAAGCAGGAGGTGACATTCACAGAGAGGACTGCCCATGCAGGGTTTAGAGCGGCTCAGGGAGCGGGTGTTACAGAGGCTTTAAAGGAGGAGGGGCGCAGGCTGGGTGGCCCAGACTCTGCCTTGCCTGGAAGCAGGGACTGCAACAGGGCGCGATGAGGATGTGACACCGCCAGATGACACTTCGGAAAGAGCAGCTGGCAGGAACGGAAGTCATCCGGGAGCTTCGCTTCAGGCCTTCCCCTCTTCCCTTTGCTTGGGACACACACACACACACACACCACACACACTCACAGACCGTCACACACATACACATTACACACACATCACACACCATACACCACACACTCTTTTCCCACCTTCTGCCTGACAAACACTTCCTAATGTTAGCTCAAGAGTCACACCCTGGGTAAAGTTCTTTGAGGTTTAGAGTGAGAAAGACAAATATGTTCATCACCCTGAGTTTTAGCCCCTCTGCTGGGAAACGCCATACCTGTCTCTGCCGTGTTCACCTACAGGGTGTCACAAAGATGAAATTAGATTTTGATATTGGACAACGCTCTCTACATTGGCATGAAAGTAAGGGGTGCCAGTGAGGGCGATGACGGTAACTATGATGGACCACGATGGTGGTGAGGGTGATGGTGATGCTGGTCGTGGGGATGATGGTGATGCTGGTGGGGATGACGATGGTGATGCTGGTGGGGATGACGATGGTGATGCTGGTGATAATGGTGGTGGTGATGGTGATGATAACGGTGTTGATGATGGTGATGATGGTGATGTAGAAAGCCAGTGAATCCTACCTTCCAGGCTACTGGACCTCTTGGCTGGGCAGCTATCTTATGCTGTCCTTGATACCACAGCCACGAGAGGACTGGTGGGCAAACATGGAAAGAGCAGCTTATTCCCAAGATATTCACGTTCATCAGGGCACAGAGACCCACTGCTCACGGGCCCTCTGTCTTTCATTTGGCAGCTTATGCCTGGCACTTGAAGGGAGAGTGAGGACTGCCTTGGCACCGCAAGCCTGCTCGGCCCCTGTGCTTCTGCAGGAAGCCCTGGGCTTGCTGGACTCGAGGGCTGAGCACCGCAGGCCACCTACCCTGGTGGGCCAGGCCAAGCTCCGCTACTTCTTGCAGCCCCATGCAACCAATTCGTGGTGTGCTCCCCAGTGGGAAAACTCAATTTAGCTAAAGGAAGTGGAAATTCGGTGTTCATTTTTATGAATTAAAAAGTGATCCGCAGTCATCTGTCTTAGTCACATCCCTTTGCCTCTGTCCTAGAAATCTGAGACTTGAGATGAGAAAAATGCTGTCACTGGATCCCCAAAGGCCTCGAAAGGCAAATTCTCAAGGCTTCAGAGCCTCATTCAGCACCTTCTGTTTCCCAAGGGTATTGGATCTTTTAAAGGTTATCACTTTAGCTTTAATACTTTGGTTTATTGGAACAAACGTGAACTTCTGCAATATTGCACATAATCTGTTTTCTAAAACAGGTTCAATCCGAGGAGGAGAATTAGAAACAAATACCCAGGGCCCAAGGTGAGCCATTAGTCAGGGCAAACAAACATTTTGCACATGACAGATGGAAAGGGCAGGTGCTTCTTTCCTTCTGAACTGGCTCTCCCACATGGGGCAGGATATTCAAGCAGTTGATCGAAACTGGCCCCCAAGACAAGCCCTCAGGGCTCAGTGTCAGAAATCCCACCAATCACTTCCCACTCTCTATGTAGCTCGAGCCTGGTCAACAGCATGGACTGCTAAGAATGTGGTTAAAATTCACATCAAGGGACTCTTGCCAAACCCCAGGGGGAAAGTTGCTGTGGATGAATAATTCTAAAAAGATCCTGGAGATCTGTGTGCGTGAACCACATAATGGCCATTGAAGTCAGAGAAGCAAGAGGAGTGGAGGCATCAAAACCAGCGCTCTCCCCGCAGCCTTCTTGGAGGAGCCAATGCCTGGGCCCCCATCCACAATCTCAGCCAGGGGGCTGCCTTCTCCACTTTTTTTTGTTTTTTTGCTACGCGGGCCTCTCACTGTTGTGGCCTCTCCCGTTGCGGAGCACAGGCTCCGGACGCGCAGGCTCAGCGGCCACGGCTCACGGGCCCAGCCGCTCCGCGGCATGCGGGATCTTCCCAGACCGGGGCACGAACCCGCGTCCCCTGCATCGGCAGGCGGACTCCCAACCACTGCGCCACCAGGGGAGCCGTGTCTTCTTCACTTTTGATCCCTAGAGAGCAACAAGAAAATTCCTTCTCAGCAGCTGTAGCACCAGACGGCCGCTGTCATTGCCAGGGGCTACGCAGAGGGCCCCTCCAACGCCCCCACGAGGCTGTGGTGGGCACTGCAGGCAGGAAGCAGCTTCAGAGGAGAAGCCCCCTTTATTAGAGCAGACCTCAGTCCAGCCAGGGTGTTGGGGAGCTCAGGCACTGACCCTCCTCCTGGTCTCGGGTCGGGAATACGATTTACCAAGGAAGTTCAGCAGCCTCTGCTCTACTCTCCCCTTTGCCCTCCCCGCCAGTGGTCACCCTTCTGCGTGGTGCTGTCTTCAGGGTGGCAGTCCCCGCTGAACTTTGGAATCGGCCTATGCTTATGACGTTAGGCCCGTCACTCAACCAGCCTGAACATCAGCTTTCTTATCTGTCAGAAGGGAAAGATCTCCTGGTTGCAGAGACTCACTTAGGTTACATCAGAAGAAGTAAGGAAAACCTTGGCAATAAGAATGGCAAGGATCCAAGAGGCTGAACTGTGTTAAGCTCCGAATGAGAGTTTTAAGGGTCCAGCAGCTGAACTGCTAATTGACCAAGAGCTCAGGGGGAGGGTTCCTCACAAGGCCGCATCCACTCATCCCAGCCACACTGCGTTAACATGACTCAGCTGATTTCTCTCCGTGTGCATTCCTGGAAAAAGGCATTCTGAATGCACAGGGTAACAACCTGTTTTCCCAGTTGGGCCCTTTCTGTGTGAAGCTACACGGTAGGGTGCTGGACTGGTGCAGGTTTCCTGTCCTTGGGCCACATGCCTGTCCCTAGTCTAAGGGGACTGCAGAGGTCAGGGTCACTAAAAATAGGCAGAGGAAGTATTTCATGCTACGCCTTCAGCAGGGGAACCGTGCTTCCCAAATAGGCCCTGTCATAAGGATTGTGACGCAGTGTCCAAATTCCCCCCACCCCCATCACTACCACGGAGGCTCTGGTTAGGTCTGAGGTGGGCAGAAAAATCTGAAGGTTGAGCAATAGGTGAGGTCTGATGGGAGGATGGAGCGTGGGCCAGGGGCTTGGCTTCCACACCTCCCTGGTTGCCCCCGGCCCTGCCCCACCCCCTCCCCACAGAGACCACTGCAGCCTCTGCCTGGGATGGGAAGCGAGGTGCCTCTGTGGAGCGGCCTCTGTTCTGCTGTCACCCTCCAGCCCTGGCCAGGACCTTGGCGTGAGCACAGGGAGGTCAGGGTCGGGCACAGTGTCCAGCAGTGTCTCAGGACAGTGTCTCTGGGAGCAGCGTCTCCTCCCCAGACCACCAGGGCCACATCGTGGTAGGTGAGTGACTTGGTGGAGGCCCCTGTCCCCGGTCCCCACATCTGGATCTCAGCTTTGTGAGAGTCTGAGCCGCGGACCCAGCTACAACGTGCTGGACTCCTGACCCCGGGAAGTTGTGAGATCATGCATCTGTGTCAAGTCCTTAAGTCTGTGGCAATTTGCTATGCGGCAATGAAAAACACAGAGCCCACGAGAGTGTAAGTCCCAAAGAAATGTGTAGATATCCTAGTGAGGGTTTGGGACATTTATCAGCTGTGCAGCTTGGAGAGTCCAGGCCCCTGTTTGCTAGGTTCTAAGGAGTATAGGGGACCTTCTGACACCTGGTCCCCCCCAGACACTGCTATGCCTTCTTCTGCACTTTCCTGTTTCATAACGAGGCAGACTGTGGAGCATCCTCCTGCACTGTGATGCCAGCCAGCTCGGGGCCCAGGTCCCCCTGAGCAGGTGGGGCAATGATCAGCTCTCCCTCCAAGTGCCGTGGAGTTCACCCGGGGAGCTTGCTCAAAACCTCACCTTCCCAGGGTGTACATCCTTCTAGGAGAAAACAAAGCAAGACTGAAATCACGAGTGGAGAACCACCAGGTAGGGCTGGAGGTAAAGGTGGTGCTGGGGCAGGAGGAGATTTTATGCACGGAGACCAAGGACCACTGTGCAATGAGCAGGCATCCATGGGGAGGCCCCTAGTGGGAGCTCTGTGCATAGAGTCTGGGGAGGGGACATGCAGCCTGAGACAAGGGCAGGTGCAACGGCCCTGAGGAGGAGGGCCATGGAGACCAGGAGCTGGAGAGGAACGGGAAGGAGCTGGGACGGGGTAGGGGATGGAGGGGTACCAGTGGGGGAGGTCACCTGCGGCCTTTAGATCCAATGGAAGACTCGGGCTTTTACTCTGAGCAAGGTGGGGCCATATGTCTACACAATGTCTGGTGTAAAACGTGCTCCATGTTAGCGATTGTTACTAATGTCAGCCCATTTTACTCATTTAAGAGAAAATGTCTTGGCTAATTTAATTTTACAGGCAATTTAAGGAGGGAGTCTGAGAAGAAAACATTTAAAAATCCCCTCTACCAACAATCACTACCGACAGGCTGTGTAGCATAAGGAACTCTGCTCAGTACTCTGTAATAACCTAGATGGGAAGAGAATTTGAAAAAGAATAGATACATGTCTATGTAGAACCGAATCACTTTGCTGTACACCTGAAACTGACACAGCATTGTTAATCAACCGTACTCCAGTATAAAATAAACATTTTTTTTTAATTAAAAACATATTAAAAACCCCCTCTCCTGTCTGGGAGCAGCTAGAGTTCCTTGAATGGCTCCCTAGTCCTTTCTGATGCTGATCAGGATTTTGTTCTGCGTCCTTTGGCTACTTCTAGTGTATTCCTGGATGCTTGGTTCCTTCCTGGAATTCCTTAAACTCTTAAGAGATTCTAGAGGCCTGGTAATTGTCATGGAGGAAAACATACCGGCAGGTGAAAAAGAAAGATTGCACACAGTCTTCATGAGTCTATTGGAACTCAGCTTGAGCCTGTGTCTTAAGCGAAAACCTTTGAATGTTTCCATGTCTTCAAAGTAGTGCAGACAGGTTGCTGCTCTCTGCACCACAGTGATGACATCAGCTGTCGGAGGGACCCTGTGCAGGTCCGCTTGGGCCCGCTGCAGGGATGGGGCCTTTCCACAGGAGAGAGCATCGTTCTTTCTTAAGAAATGAATCATTCCGCAGAGCAGAAGCTCCAACCAGCCTCCCTGACCACTGCGGCAGCTGTTTCCATGGCATCCGTTGGCGCTGGGCACGTTGAAAGAGAGAGCAAGTCTGGAACTGGAGAGATGCTTCAGGCATTGGGGAAGGGAAGAGGAAGGGGAAGAGTCTGTACACAGGGGCAGAGCCTTCCTAGATCTTCTTTTATGGCCAGCCGTGTGTTGAGAGGGCTCCCTCTTTTCAACGAGAGCAGGCAGGGTCCTTAGCATGGTTCCTTGGCATCATACATACAGAAGATTTTGCCGCAGGTAAAGCACAGGAATGTGTATTGGGGGGCTCCTCAGGCTCTGAGATCTAACAGGAAGGCCATTTGCCGTCTCTGTTCTCAGCAAGTTGAGGCTACAGAGCAAGGCCTGTGAGGGTAGGTCTGTACTTGGTGTTACCAGCATCGTTAGTGAGGAGTGGGGCGCAGAGCGCTGTGTAGATTCTGCAGGGGATGGAAAGCTATGTGGAACAAGGTCTCGTCTCTGGAGTTAGAATCTGAAGGGGAGAAGGGCTAGGTGGACCTTTATAAAAAGAACCAATTTGCATTATAAAAAGAACAAACCAAACCATCTCCTAGACCTCCTTGCTTCTATCAAGCAGGGTGAAAAAAGCACACAGGAAGCCACTAATCCACCACATATTCAGATTCATTTTAGAAACTTCTACTTGAAAGATTATTACAGGGAAACACTTCAACTCAGGAGAGACAGTATGTCTTCCCACTTGAAAATTTTTATTCTCCAAATATATCATATTAGTCATAAATTTTAAAATATTTTGTTATTAAAATAATGCATGCATGTCAGAGAAAATTTAGAACATACAAAAGAGTATAAAGAAAACGTTGAAATTGCCCATAATACACCACTCAGAGACTGTCACTGTTTTTTCTGTTTTTCCCTTTATTTTCACATTTCTTTTTATAAATATATGTTTACAACATAAAATATAATTAGGCTAAACTGTATATAGAGCTATAACCTGATTTTCTGGGTGTAACATTATATCACGCACATTTTCCCATGTCTTTAAAGTTTTTTAAACACCACTTTAAATGACCACATAATGTTCCATCCCATGGATACACTATCCCTGATTTGACTATTCCTCGCCTGTTGGGCATTTATGTATTGTTAAATGTGTTACCATGATAAATAATGCTGTAATGAATATCTTTGTACAGAAATATTTGTCTATTTTATGCATGTATCCAATAAACATTTACTGAGCTTCTACTAAGCATCCTTCACAGACTTAGGTTCTGATAGTACAACAGGACAAAAACCTCACCTTCATGGAATTTACATAATAGTAGGGGAGATAAGCCATATATAAGTGAACAAATAAACTGATTTCAAATGATAAGTGCTTTTAAAAAATTAAGCAGAGTAATGGGCAGAAAGTGACCACGGAATAGATGTTATGTCAGGTGAACCCTTCAGAGAAGGCCTTTAAGAAAGTGATGCTTGGACAGAGACCTGTGTAATGCGAAGGAGCCATTCATGGCATTCCAGGCAGAGGAAATAGGCAGGAGAAAGGCACTTAGGTGGAAAGTAGCATGGTGGATTGGAAGAACTTTGAAAAGACCAGTGTGACTGCAGGAAAGGGAGCAAGGGAAAAGGTGGCAGGAGATAAAGGTCAAGGAGCAGGCAGGCGTCTAGGCATTGGGGGCCCTGGCAAGTGGTCAGGATGGTAAACGGGATGGGCAGCCATTGGAGATAGGAGTCAGACATGATGTGACTTGGTTTACATTTAAAACATTACTCTAGCTGCTGAATTAAAATCGGCTGTGGGAGCAAGAGTCAAAGCAGATCTCAACTCAGTCTCTAAGGATGGTATTACCCTGATCTCAAAACCAGAAGAAGACATCACAAGTGGAAAACTACAGGCCAATATTCCTTGTGAATATAGATACAAAAATCCTCAACACAATACTAGCAAACTAAGTTCAGCAACATGTAAAAGGGATTATTCACCATGACCTAGCGAGCTGGATCTCAGGAATGCAAGGTTGGTTTAATATCCAAAAATCAAAGAACAGTCCTAGAGTTCTGGACATACCCACATCTCCTTGGTTAAAATGAATCGCAAGACGTAGTATTCCTGAATGAAAAGATAGAAAAAATGTCTGCTTTGTAAAGGTTTTAGATTAGTGTTTCATAACTCATTGGGATCACAGGGTAATTAGAGTGACAAATCACCCCCTAGTCCTGGTATTACTCAGGATATGTGTATGATAGATCCAGGTGGGAGAAAGGGTCTAGGTCTAATTTTAGGGGCCTTGTCCTGTAAGCCGTCTACTCTCCTGCCCCCTAAAAATTATCACAGCTAAATTGTCCACACTGTCTGGACAAGCTGTGCCTTCGTTCCCTACAAAGAATTGCAAGCTACTTAACGGAAATGTGGCTTTAAACGTTTAGCTGATGTTTGGAAGGACGGACTGCCGTCAGTTCCCAGAAGAGAGCCTACAGTGTTAATAAGTGTAACAAGTAGTAACTTGTGGCCTGAAGGAAAAGGAAAGGACAGAATGCCCTTTAGGAGGAGGGGTGCTGAGATGAGACCAAGAGCCCTGGGTGGAGGGTGTGGGGAGAGAAGCAAAAGTCCAATGGGGGCCTACTCTTCCTCCCTGAGCTGAGAGGGTCGACCACGTGGAGCCCACAGAGAGCCAGGATCAAAGGATTGGAGCCTGCTGGGGGAAGGGCAAGGTGAGTCGGGACCCACCTAACTGTGCACTATGTAGGATTAGGGGAAAGCAGCTCATGCATAAAGTGAAAGACTGTGTTGTAGTCTTTCTGGACTCCATGGGTGCGCTTGATTGCCTTTAAAAAACATGGACATGGACATATACACACACTACCAAATGTAAAATGGATAGCTAGTGGGAAGCAGCCGCATAGCACAGGGAGATCAGCTCTGTGCTTTGTGACCACCTAGAGGGGTGGGATAGGGAGGGTGGGAGGGAGACACAAGAGGGAGGGGATATGGGGATATATGTATATGTATAGCTGATTCGCTTTGTTATACAGCAGCAACTAACCATTGTAAAGCAATTACACTCCAATAAAGATGTTAAGAAAATAAAAAACATGGAAAAACCATAACAAGAAAAGCCAAACACAAATCTTTGCAACGTCTCACCTCTGTCTTTTAAGGGGCCAGCAGTGGCACTCGCCTGCTCAGAGGTGACTTTGGATGAAAAGGCTGCAGCTGTTGGTCTTGGAAAAGAAGCTGAAATTGTGAAACAGACCCTGACATTTGGTGTCAGTGTCTGGTTTTGAAGCCAATGAGCTGAAAACCATCAATTTAAAAGTATCTGTAAACAATAGATTTGAAGTTTCCACGAGTTCACTTTGCTAGTTGAGGTTTCCAATCGGTCAAAGAATTCCAGACTGTTCCAAGGCTCTTTGAGTCAAATCCACATTGCATCATTTCCTTTGTCCACAAGGCAGTGAGGTCACCTCTGACAAGCCTTGCATCCTGCCCTTATCTGTCCTGGCAAAGAAAGGATTATACATCTACTTTTCCATGTGATGGTCATCTGAGGTCAGAAATCATCCAAAGAGTTCTGCAGGGCTTCCAGGTGCCTGCAGATTTCTTCCTGCAGAAGTGAGAATGGGCCTTGTCACCTGACTCCGGCCCGGGCTGTGCTTACCCCAGGATTGGAAAGGTCATCCACTTCCAATCTTGACCAAAACATCTTGTAGTTTTCTAGCAACATCTGTATCTATTGCAGACTCTTGATGTAAAGATTTATCTTCCTCATATGGTCACGCTTCTATATCCACAGGTTCTGCATCTGTGTATTCACCGATGATCAAAAATATTTTTTTTAAATTCCAGAAAGTTCCAAAAAGAAACACTTGAATTTGTCGTACACCGGCAGCTATTCACATAGCATGTACATTGTATTAGGTATTATAAGTAATCTAGAGATGATAAAGTATATGGGAGGATGTGCATAGGTTATATGCAAATACTATGCCATTTTATAAAAGGTGTTTGAGCATCCATGGATTTTGGTATCCAAGGGGATCCTGGAGCCAATCCCCATGGATATCGAGTGAGGGTTGACTATTTGTCCAGAAGTATTCCCCCAGGAATCCCAAAGGTGAATGAATGTCATGTGGTCAAACAGGTTTTCCTGTTCTCTCTCTCGAGAAAGGATAAACTGCCTAAACCTGCACTATGGGTCAGTTGACTCAGTTCTTCTCCGTGTCCTTAGGAGATGATGTAAGTAGATAGAAAAGGCGAGCTTTGAGTAGAAATCATTATTGGTGAAGAGAAGGAGATGAAGGAGGAGGAAAAGGGCAGCAAAACAAAACAAAATCTCAAACTAACAAAACCCAGCTCTGCTAGGACATGGATGAATAATTGGAAGATAACGATATCAAGAGTTGATGCCTTTGGCCACGAGTAAATCAGAAAGGCTCACTCAGGCTACACCATTCATAGTCTCTGGGAAAAGAGAGAACACAGCTTGAAGAGCTTAAAGTTTTATTGATAGACACTGCTCAGCATGGAAATATTTCTAACCACAAGATAATTTGCAATAGGCATTCTTCCTAGTGGCCCAGTGACTGTCTCACATGGTTGCTACGGAGATTGAGTAAGGCAAAGCTTGAGAAAGCCCCATTAAACTGGAGTGTATTATTCAATTTTAGGGATTATTTGCAGAGTCATGATATAAAATCCGATTGACATAAAAAGTACCTATCGAGATGCTGCTAACATGCCAGACACTTTAAATTCATGATTTCTTTTCATCTTTACAATGACCCTGCAAGGCAGGTATTGGTCCCATTGATTTTTTTTTTTTTTAAGTGAAGATAACTTACAGCTCGTCTGTGAGCGATGTTTCTAAGTGCTTAGCATTTAGGAGAAATTTTCTGCGCATGCAAAGTTGCTCTAAATGTAATTCCTGAATTCCACGAGAAGAACAAGAATGCAGCATTTGGATTTAGCTGAATTTAGAAGCACTAAATTTAGGAGCTGAGTATTAAACACATTTGAACTTGGATATTTACTGCAGTGGGGGAGTGGCTGGCAGGTAGACATTTATTCTCTGAGAAGAAAAACGCAGAGATAAGAGTGCACAGTGAAAAGAGAAAAAGGGCATGCTCCTCAGGTTACCTTCGCTGCTGCATTCCACCTTCCTAATTGGTGTTAATGAGAGGAAACTCGCTAGGTCTTCCCGTGGTTTTTCTTTCTGCTGGTCTGGGAGTGAGGACCAGAGTGCAGGTGGAGACAAGGGAAGGTTTTGAGTGAAGATGCCACGCAAACAAATGTGTGGTATGACTCTTCAAAGGAGCCGCAGAGAAAACTGTTTCTTCCAACATCACGGACTCAGAACATCCCCGACTGAAAAGAAGATGCAGAAAGAAGAGACAGAAACCTAGGCTGGAAAGTGACGTGGTATAGAGCCACAGGATAAAGATGCAGAAAACGGAGCTTCTGTCTAACTTGGAAGTCAGGTTGGTAAGCAGAGGGTATGAAGCTGAGGATCAAAACCCAGGGGCTCATAGAAGGCCTGACCCACAGCAGTCATAGAGACAGGGAGAAGCAGCCTGGTGATGACCACCCAGGATCCCACCCGCTCCTAGTTTTAAAAGTGAGGGAGGTACAAAGAAGGTATACAGACGGCCAATAAGCACAAAAAAAGATGAGCTCAACATCACTAACCATTAGGGAAATGCAAATCAGAACTACAGTGAGATACCAGCTCACACCCACCAGGATGGCTACTATCAAAAAAACAGAATGTTACACATGTTGGTGAAGATATGGAGAAATTGGAACCTTGTGCACTGTTGGTGGAAATGTAAAATGGTGCAGCCGCTGTGGCAGACAGGATGGAGGTTTCTCAGAAAATTGAACAGAGAACTACCACATGATCCTGCAATTTTACTTCCAGATATATACTCAAAAGAATCGAGGGCTTCCCTGGTGGCGCAGTGGTTGAGAGTCCGCCTGCCGATGCAGGGGATACGGGTTCGTGCCCTGGTCCAGGAGGATCCCACACGCCGCGGAGCGGCTGGGCCCGTGAGCCGTGGCTGCTGGGCCTGTGCGTCCAGAGCCTGTGCTCTGCAACGTGAGAGGCCACAGCAGTGAGAGGCCCGCGTACCGCAAAAAAAAAAAAAAGAATCGAAAGCATGGACTTAAAGGGGTATTTGTACCCCCACGTTCACAGCAGCATTATTCACGATGCGCAGAAGTAGAAGGTCCGTTAATGGATGAATGGGTACACAAATTGTGGTATATAGGTACAGCGGACCATTTTTCATGTTTCAAAGGATGGAAATTCTGACGTGCTACAACACGGATGAGCCTGGAGGACATTATGCTAAGTGAAATGGGACAAATACTGTAGGATTTTACACATGTGAGGTATTTAAAGTAGGCAAATTCCTAGAGACAGAAGCAGAATGGTGGTGGCCAGGAACTGGGGGGAGGAAGGAATGGGGATTTAGTGTTTCATGGGGACAGAGTTTCACTTTTGGAAGATGAAAAGCGTTCTGTGGACGGATGAGGGTGATGCTGGGACAACAACGTGAAGGTACTTAATGCCCCTGAACCGTGCCCTTAAAAACGGTTAGGATGGTAAATTTTATGTTATGTTTATTTCACTACAATTTTTTAAAAGTGGGGGAGACAGGCAGACGCAGGAAACTCAGAAGTGGAGGATGTGGGACACCAGTGTTCCTGCCATGGCCTCACTCCCCGTCTCCAAGGAGGAGCCCCCTCACTTGTGGGTCTGGGACCTTCTTGACATCTGTGGACCACTTTACGGTGACTACTGTTGAGGTTCCCACTAAACTTGTCTTCATGGGGATAAAAATGGTCCCTTAAAGAGAGGTGGGGCGCACAGATGGCTTGTCGGGCCTCGGCCCCCTCAGACTCAAAGTATAGCAAAGACAGTTCTATACCAGTAGCTCCTTTCGCTGACCGAGGTGGAAGCTTGGTGATGTCATGGATTAGGGTCTGACAGTGGGGCGACCCTTCCCATCACCTCCTCATTCCCTCCCTTCCAAATTACTGGAGAACCGGGGCTTTCATTACTCAGAGGGAGAAATGCACCTGCCATGACTATATTCTGGTAATAACATGCCATACTGCAGAAAAAGCTCTTGCTGGAGGCTTGCACATCACACACGCCGTTACTATATGCGAAGAAAGACCATTCCACTTCCCCTGGGCCGGAGATGGATGTGCTCATTAACCTTTGGAGGCCCTTAACACGAACAAATGATCATGGCACCCTCCTCTCACCCTCCAAATGAAATCAAGCCACAAAACTGGAAGAAAAAGACAAACAAGTATAAGGAAATTCACTAACGTTCTCATTTTCCCCATGATCACGACTGAGATGAGACTGAAAATTTTGAAAAAGTTTTAAATTAGTGTACTTTATTTTTCAGACAAGTTTTAAGTTGATAGAGAAATTGAGCCAAAAGTACAGAGTTCCCATATAACCCTCACCCCTACACATGCACACACACACACACACACACAACACACACACACACACTCACAGAGTTTCCCCTATTAGTAACATCTCACATTAGTGAGGTACGTTTGTTACAATTGATGAACCAGTATTGGTACATTATGGTTATTAACTAAATAAAGCCCATAGTTTACCGTAGGTTCATTCCTGGTATTGTGCATCCATTTGGGTTTTGCCAAATGGATAATGTCACGTATCCACCATCACAGTATCATCCGGAATCATTTCACTGCCCTGAAAGTCCTCTGTGCTCCACCTATGTATCCCTCATCCTACTCCAGCCCCTGCAGCCACTGAGCCTTTCACAGTCTCTGCAGTCTTGCCCTTTCCAGAATGTCATATGGAATCACATGGGAATCACACAGTATGGAGACTTTTAAAACTGGCTTATTCCATTTAGCAACGTGAATTTGTCTCCTCCATGTCTTTCCACGGCTTGCTAGCTCATTTACTTTTCACTGAATTTCCACTGTCTTGATGTATTGTGTATCCATTAATCTATTGAAGGACATCAAGGCTGCTTCCACATTGAGGCAATTATGAATAGAGCTACTATAAACATCCATGGGCAGGTTTTCATGGGGGTGTAAAATTTCAACTCATTTGAGTAAATATCTTGGGGACCAATTGCTGGATTGTAGGGTGAGACTATGTTTAGCTTTGGGAATACCCCTCCACATGCTGTCTTCCACAGTGTCTGCTCCGGGGCCCCAGGGGGCGGGGTGGGGGGTGGTCCCCTCTGCCAAGACATCTGTATAAATTTAATGTGCATTTGTGGGAGACTCCTCATTCAGCCCTGATTGGTGCCCTTTACCAGAATCTGGATCAATCAACCCAGTTGTCACCACGGTTCCCACCCCTTGCCTCTGGGTCTGACCTTCTTCTGGGCCAGGGAGAGCCCAAAGCTGTCAGCGAATTCCCAATCCTGCTTCTTCCTGCTTCTCTACCTCTCCCTTGAGTCTGCTACCACCATCCTTGTTCCATCCTGCAGCCTTTGAAGCCAACTGTCGCAGGAACATAGGGAATTCCACTGGGGCTGCAGGTAGACACCTGCAGGGGAGGTGTCCCTTGATGGGCAGGGCAGCATCCTCCCCTCCATCACCCTGCCAGCCCTGTGCTCCTGGCTATCATGGGACCTCAGCCCCCTTCGGCCCAGTCTCCTGCCTCTCTCATCTGGACAGTCAGCCCTCCCTGCCCTCCTAATCTGGTCATGGAATTGTTCACCATCTTGTCCTCGAGCATATCGGTAATTATTTTGTGCATCTTCTTTTGTTAATCATATTCACATCCTGTTTTTTTATTTGCATCTTTTAAGAACCCTGTGAAGTGGGCCAGATGAGATGGGGGTTCCTGTTTCTCTTTCGGACACGAGCAAAGGAAACACCGAGCCTTCAGTCATTAGGCGAGTGGTTTAGGGAAGTGGCCCAGGGGGACAAGATTCAGGTGTTCTGACACCTGGGCCAACACCCTTTTCCAGAAGTGCCCAAAGCCTCCTCTCTGCTACCAAGATTAGTTTTTTATCCCCTCTTATCTTTCCAGGTTATTACCAATCTCCCTAACGTTTGTTATGGGTCTTGTCTTATAATTCTTTCAGCAAATTGGCCTGAAACTGGCCTGAAATTGAGAGCTCAGAGCTGGGAATTGAAGTTTTGGAAGGTCCCGACCACTCTCGATAAAGCCTTCCCTTCGAGCCAAGTCTGGCACTAGTTTCTGGGGTGTGAATTCCTGTGCCCCACAGATAGCGGATGACAGGCTTGATGATTTAGCTAAGTTTTCCTAAAATAAAAAATGGAAAAGGATAATGAAGGTGTTAGTTTTCTTTGCATTAACATAGAACTTTTACTTTTCCAGCCACTTTCTAACGATTAAGAATTCTTTCTCACACCATGAATGGCAGCCCTAACAGGGAGGCTGAGCCTACAGGGACGCCAGCAAACGAATCCCCCATCCTGCCTATGAGCCAGATCAGAGGGTCTGCTTCCCATGACACTCCCACCTAAATGTCTGCATCAAAGGGCAGAGGACAGAACATGATTCAGAGGCATGGCAAATCATTAAAAGATATAGCATCCTTTCATGCGCATTTTTAATGAGAGGACAGCTGCATATCGTCACCACTGTGAGAGTCATTGCTGAGACCTCACGAAGGTTTTTAAAAAATATTTCATTAATATTTCAAATAATCCTTTCAGAACTCTCCCCAAGAGCTAAAATCAATTCATAACTGCACATCAACCCATTCCTAAGAAGGGTACCCATCAGAATACGGTGGTGTTTTATTTATTTATTTATTTTTTGCGGTACGCGGGCCTCTCACTGTTGTGGCCTCTCCCGTTGCGGAGCACAGGCTCCGGACGCGCAGGCTCAGCGGCCATGGCTCACGGGCCCAGCCGCTCTGAGGCATGTGGGATCTTCCCGGACCGGGGCACGAACCCGTGTCCCCTGCATCGGCAGGCGGACTCTCAACCACTGCGCCACCAGGGAAGCCCTATGGTGGTGTTTTATATGGAGTAAGAATGCATGTGAAATGCAGCAGCACTGACCTGCCTCCACCTGAGGACCCCCAGCCCTCCCAGCCTCGGGGTCTCTCGGGTTGGTATATTGCATGTGGCCTTTGACTTGGTTCAACATAGTGACGGAGCCTTGTTATCCACATTTCACCCCACACATCCCCACTGAGCATTCACCATGGTCAAATCTTGCGTGGTGCTTGATTATAACAAACTTCCTCTCTCTACCTCAAACCTGGGTTTCACAGCCGACAGATAAAACCAGATACAAGTTGCACCTTTGGTACACACATCCTGCTTCAGGGCCAGCCTCCCGCATAGCTTTGCCAGGTGCACTTCACCCACGTGGTTGTCCAGATGGATACTTTTGAAGTGCCAGCCCGTCAGCAGACACCTGCCACAGGAAGGTGAGGAGATGGGCAGCAGCCAGGACACAGGGACCACCACACCGGGAGCTGGCAGTCTGGGGAGAAGTGGCCATGGACTTGGGTACCACTCAGTCACTGACTCCTTCTGTCCAAAGTCTAAGCCCCCTTTGGGAGAATAAATTTGTAAAGCAAGTAACTGTCAGGATTGGTAACAGAAAAGCAGCAGAGCGGGTCTGGGCATTTTCAGAGTGAAGGACCCAGGTGTAGCCCAGATTTTATATTACAAATTCCTAGATTTTTTTTTTTTTTTTTTTTTTTTTGCGGTACACGGGCCTCTCACTGCTGTGGCCTCTCCCACTGCGGAGCACAGGCTCCGGACGCACAGACTCAGCGGCCATGGCTCATGGGCCCAGCCGCTCCGTGGCATGTGGGATCTTCCCGCACCGGGGCACGAACCCGCGTCCCCTGCATCGGCAGGTGGACTCTCAACCACTGCGCCACCAGGGAAGCCCAATTCCTAGATTTTTAATAGATTTTAATCCTCGGCTGGATTAGCACGAGCAATTTAAAATAACCTGCTTCTCTTCCTACTGTGCAGTCACTAAGGCAACTGAGATGGAGGGGCCGAGCTCTGAATGCAAGTTCTTTTCACCAGCTGGTCAGCTCTGGATCAGGACCCGGAATAAAGGTAAAGACCACGGCACTAACATCCCCACCTAGTACGCACCCCCTTTCCTCTCTCTCCCTCTGAAAAGGGCATGTGCAGATGACATATAAATACTAATGCCATAAACAAATGCTGTAACCAGAGGCTAGAATTTCAATTTGACGGAAGTGGTTCTCCCAAAAAGCCGGAGTCAGGACGCAGAGTTGGAGCCGAACTTGTCTTTTCCTTTCCTCAACCACGGGGGCTTCATCTGCCGTCATCTTGGTCTGCCTTGCTGGAGAAGTGTTGCTTTCCGATTACTCTGAATGACTCAACTCCCAGGCCCAGCTTCATGGGCAGGTGATCCCCACAGTGCACCAGGCCCCATGCTCAGTAGGGACTACACTGGTTTAAGGCTGCGTGCTCACCATCTTGAAATGCTTAACATTTTGAACAAGAAGCCCTTTATTTTCATTTTGCGCTGAGCCCTGCAATTTACGTAGCTGGTCGCCATGACTTGGGGTCGCCAGTATTTCTGTGCTATTGAGTGTCTACTGCTGAACTCACCGTGCAGATCAAGCATCCCTTGACACGTGATGAAGTGAAATGGGACCCAGGGCTCAAAGTGATGTGCACCAGTGGCCGAAGGTCCTGCTGGCTGCAACCTGGACCGGCAGCCCTAAGGAACATCGTGTGAGAAGGCTTATGGAGTGAACCGGCCAGAGCTCCCAGGGTTTGGGGGTGAAGGAGGGATGATGCTTGGAAAGAAGATCCCAAATTAGACCACTGGTGTTTTCTTTTTTTATTTTTTTTTTGCGGTACGCAGGCCTCTCACTGCTGTGGCCTCTCCCGTTGCGGAGCACAGGCTCCGGACGCGCAGGCTCAGCGGCCATGGCTCACGGGCCCAGCCGCTCCGCGGCATGTGGGATCTTCCCGGACTGGGGCACGAACCCGTGTCCCCTGCATCGGCAGGCGGACTCTCAACCACTGCCCCACCAGGGAAGCCCCTGGTGTTTTCTTAAGAGGAGAAGCACAGGAGATGGTGAGAGCCACGTTGTCACACAGGTGTCACATGCTTCGCCTCTGCTGTCTGCCATGGATTCACCCAAGGTACAGGGGAGGTCGCTTACATGCGCAGGGTCAACTTTGTTTTCGTTGACGGTATGGTGCCCGTGATGAACTGTTCTTCTGGGATATTCATCACCTCCAGGTCTGTGAGGGGCTTTGAACTCACTGCAGGAAATCATAGGCTAACACGGAATCCTTTTTATCTGAGATCTGGCAATTGAAGTGAGAATCCCTCTTTGAACTCTGCCCAGGGAGAAGGGGGTTGGGCGTGCGTTTGGTGGGGGGTGCTTCCTCCTGGATTCCATTCCACCGATTGAGATCTGTATCGTGAGATATAAAGAACGACGGGAGAATCGGGCGGCGTGTTTCAGCTCCGTGAATGAAACAGACTGCAGCGCAACGTCTTACCTTCTTCCCATTAGCGGGTCTCATCCTATCAGGATGAACTCAGAGATCATCCTGAGAACGCTCCGCCCTTGTCTGAAGTGAAGCGGGGCTCACGAATCCTCCTGCTTTTTCCGTTTGCCTCCTTCCCCTCCCCTTCGTTTCTTGGAGAATCTGGCTGCCTCCCAGCTGCTCCTGTCCCAACCTTTCCACCCCAGTCACCGATGCCCTAGGCGCCCATCCCTCCATGTCTCTGCCCCCCACGGAGACTGTCCCCCCAGATCTGAGCCCTCCCCCAGCCATGTCCACCGAATGTAGGGCCCCCGCCCCTCAGTGGGGGGGCTGCAACCTCTTTCTTCCCCCCCGCCCCATGCCTACAGCAGGATTCCCACAAGCACCATTTTTCTGCACAAAGGCTGTACTATTTCCCACCGCACACAGAACAGGACCGACCCCCCGTCATGGCCCCGGGGCCTCCGGACGCCACCCCACCCTCTGCTGCTTCCGGGCTTTGGCCACACATGCCCATTCTCCGTCCAAACCTCCTCCCACATCAGGGCTGCCTTTCTGCCCCTCCCCTGAGGGATGTCCCCCGCAGAGCCACTGCGAGACCCTTTCCTGCTTTTCCCCGTTCTGGTCAGCTGTCGCCTTCCCTGATAGCCTGCCTCAAACGGCCCCCAGCAGGTCACTCTGTCCTCCCCTGCAGGGTTTCCCGCTTCACCGCCGGGAATGGTGCTTTACACGTGTCCTTACTGGGTTGCTGTTCCCCATACCAGTGGAGCACGAGCTCCCCGAGGGCTACTGCTGGCCTGGCTCCTGGGCAAGGGGAGAAGGATGCTCTGGGTCAAGTCACCTGAGCTTCCGGTTCGTTCCCAGGACCAAGTTCTTCCCTTGTCCTCCAGGTGCATCTGTGACCTTGCTCCCCTGCCCCGAGCTTCCTGACTTGTTTTCCCAGAAATATTTACCTGTGTGCACTTGTATGAGTCAAGGTTTTCCAGAGGTGTATATAAAGGATGGATAGAGAGAAACTTATTTTAAGGAATTGGTTACATGATTGTCAGGCTGGCAAGTCTGAAATCCACGGGGCAGGTGGACAGTCTGGAGACCCTAGCAGGGTTTCTATCCTTGAGTTTTCTCTTAAAGATCTTCACTTGATGGGATGACGCCCACCATCTCCTTTGCTTAAACCTTACTGATTGTAAGTGTTACTCACATCTACAAAATACCCTCATGGCAACATCTAGATTAGAGTTTAACCAAACAGCTGGGCCCTCTAGCCAAGCCAAGCTGACACACAAAGTTAATCATCCCAGGACCTCAATGGCTCCCTTTGTCCAGACGCCTGCTGCCACCTACCCTTGTGCTTGACCCCTTCTGGGCTTTGCAGCAGGACACCTCCTGATCACCCGGTCACCTGCCAGCCCTGGGTGGTGTACCTGACCTTCTCATTTCTGACCCATCAAGCCCATTGATTACAGAGCCCCACCCTCAGGTACCCTGAATTTAATGGTCATTTCCAGAACTTCTTGTGCAAGGGCTCTCGGCAACATCCCTCTTTCTTTGTGATAGTATATATGTGTTGAGATCTCGCTCTTATTTTTATTTATTTATTTATTTTTTGGCTGCATTGGTTGTTCGTTGCTGTGCACGGGCTTTCTCTAGTTGCGGTGAGCGGGGGCTACTCTTCTTCGTGGTGCGTGGGCTTCTCATTGCGGTGGCTTCTCTTGTTGCAGAGCACGGGCTCTAGGATCACAGTCTTCAGTAGTTGTGGCTCGTGGGCTCAGTAGTTGTAGCTCACGGGCTCTAGAGCACAGGCTCAGTAGTTGTGACGCACGGGCTTAGTTGCTCTGCGGCATGTGGGATCTTCCTGGACCAGGGCTCACACCCGTGTCCCCTGCATTGGCAGGCAGGTTCTTAACCACTGCGCCACCACGGAAGTCCTCTCTCTCTTATTTAGTGGGATTACCACTAAATAAATGATCTATGAATAGGCAAACAGGGGGACTGATTTTCTGTCTCTAAAACACAGAAAGATATGGACAATAGAGTAGCCCAGTTCAGCTCATCAAATTCACTGATTAAATCTCATGATAGTAATCTCTCATAGCATTTTTAAAAACAAATATTTCTTTCATTAACAGATGGACCAATAAGCAAAATGTTGTATATACATACAATGGAATATTATTCGTCGATGAAAAGGTGTGAAGTACTGATACATGCTACAACGTGGATGAACCTTGAAAACATCATGCTAAGTGAAAGAAACCAGCCACAAAGGACCATCTATTGTATGATTCCATTATATGCAGTATCTAGAATAGGCAAATTCAAAGAGACAGAAAGTAGATTAAATGTTGCCAGGGACTGGGGGAGAAGGGAATGGAGAGTTATTGCTCAATGGATATAGAGTTCCTGTTTTGGATGATGAAAAATCTTAGAAATAGGTAGTGATAATAGTCACATAGCATTGTAAATGTACTTAATACTACCAAACTATACACTTTAATCAGTTAAAGTGGTGAAAATGACAAATTTTATGATATATGTATGATATGATATATGTATAAAAACTTGATAATGCAATATACCCCAAAGCATTGAATTGTATGCTTTACATGGGTGGACTAGATGGTATGTGAATTATATCTCAATAAAGCTGTTTAAAAAACAAACAAGCATTGGTACTGTCATATCAGCTCCGTGAGAATGTTACTGTAATTGGTTTTAGTCCTTTTAAAGGGAAAAGAAGGGACTTCCCTCGTGGTCCAGTGGGTAAGACTCCGAGCTCCCAATGCAGGGGGCCCAGGTTTGATCCCTGGTCAGGGAGCTAGATCCCGTATGCATGCCACAACTGAGTCTGTATGCCACAACAAAGAATCTAAAATAAATAAATAAATATCTTTTTTAAAAAGGGAAAAGAAAACGATGAACTTGAAAAGTGGGCTCCTTGCAGCTCTAGATGATCTCTGGGTGGCCCATCTCCACCCCACCAAGCCAGGGATCGTCCGGTCAAGCTGCCTAGCTTCCTTGGGCAAGTCCCAACAGTAAGCCCCATACAACACACACTGCACATCGAACAAGAGCAGCCCAAGAGGCCAAGGCTCTTTTAGTAATACTATTTCGTTTCCAAGTTAATACTGTGGATTGGGTGCTGCTGTGTTAATTCTTCCTGATTCTTTCAAATCTGCTCCATGCACTTTGATCTAGAAAAGTCCAGTCCATTAGTGTGGAAGTTGTTGGTTTTAATTAATGATTTGCTACTTCATTCTAATTTGTTCTGGGTTTGTTCACATTCAAGATGTCACTTGGGCATCTTGTCTATTTGAAACGGTGATGAAAGAATAATGTGTGTTGCATAGCGTGGCTTCTAGGCTCGGTTGACCAGTTGCTCTCTCAGACTCTCAACTTTTGTTCCTTTTCACCTTTTGTCTCTTTGCAAAGCTACCCAGGAGGTCCATGGAAACGTGTGTGCGACGGAAGGGAAGCAGAAGTATGCTCTGAGGACAGGAGAGCAATTTACTGGGTACCCATGCATTAGTCAAGTCCAATATGGTCTTTGGGAAAAATCGGCTTCCAAAGATCAGGTTTAGAGCAGGAATGACCTTCGACAATTCACTCATCTCCCCCTCCTCCAAAAAGCTACTAAAATCAACTGTCACTTTTTATTGAGATATTTGTACTCGCCCTGAGACACTCATTCCAGGGACAAACATCCATTTCTGAAGAACCTACAATTGTTGAGACCTTAATGCGTTTCTAACACAACACTCATGAAGACACACACACACACCTGTGTGTGCACACATGCACACACACAAGCTATCTTCCAATTTCCTCTTTAGTTCATCCAACATTGCCCCTGATCCATAAACCACCCATCAATCATGATAAGACCACCAGAAGTGGAAGAGTCTCTGCCATCCAACTGAGTGTCAGATCCTTATAACAAACTATAAACTGACAGCATGAGGCCCATTTGACAAATGAAGATGCTGATACTCAAAGAAGATGAGGAACTTGCTCAGAGCCACTGGGGCCTGGAGTGTAGATCTATGTACAGGTGCGTCTGGATTGAAAGCTCATGTTCTTTCCATGCAGCCAAATGTTTTTCCAGTGGTCCAACGAGGGATGGGAAACCACACACGACAAAGTGCCTACCTGCATAGGATTTACAGTAAGATCACAAGCATGGAACATCTAACCCCTGTGCATAGAAATTAAAGTTCTGTTACTAGGGACCTGTGTGCCATCTCATGTGTGCAAAGAAGAAACACACACTAGATCACTGGGGAAAATTAGTAATGCTGTGGCATCATATCCTTATCATTATGGAACATTGTTTTATCCTGGGAACAGAGCCACAAACACAAACCCCAGTAATCAGAGAAAAAGCATTGCTTTCTGTGCTCTTGCAGTCAACCTCGGCAAATGGACACGCTGCATCTGGTTGTCACATAGGTTTTTATGCATAGCAGAGTGTGTGTGTACACATGTGTGTGCTATGTTGCTACCTACTGTAACACCTGAATGCCTGTTCCCACCATGCGTCTGGGACTCGGTATGTGCTGATTGCTTGACTATCGAGAACCTATGCCAAGAGATAAACCAGTTATTGAAAGCAAGCACCTGTTAATACGGTTTACATCTCCAGCAGAGGACGCCTTCTCCCATAAAGACATGGATAGTGTGTGAAACCCACCCTCCTCCACATTGAAATTTTGGTTGGGGAACTTGGCAAACATGAGTCCCCATCTCTGATGGCCACAGAGTGGTGGATAAAGCTCTTGACCATTTGGGTTTGGACTGAGC
Source organism: Delphinapterus leucas (assembly GCF_059928025.1). Taxonomy (NCBI): domain Eukaryota; kingdom Metazoa; phylum Chordata; class Mammalia; order Artiodactyla; family Monodontidae; genus Delphinapterus; species Delphinapterus leucas. The sequence goes on along the minus strand of NC_143136.1, from coordinate 5,658,923 downwards.
ACCAGGAAAGCTCCCCTCAAGCCTTTCACGGACATTGCGATGTTCTACCATCTCCTTCACCTGTACCCTTTCATGCTTAACCCAATACAGTCTCCCTCCACACTCTACAACCCAAGTGATCTTTGGGAAACACAGCTACACTTGCGTGACCTCGGCTTGAATCGCTTCTGAAGCACTGCACCTTTAGGCTGAAAACGCACACCTTGGACGTTGGCGTCTGGTTCCACGTGGTTTGATCCACTGGCCTAACCGGCCTCACCCACTGGGCTGCTGCACCTCGGCACCCCTACCCACTGCTCCTTCAGTCCCATGTTTCACCTGGTGCTTTCCCACCACAGGGTCTCTGCATAGTCTCTCCCTCCTGCCAGGACCTCCTCCCTTCCCTTGTTCCTCAGGGAACTTCTGCTCACCCCTCAGGCCTTGGGACACCTGTCATCTCCCCAGGAAGTTTCCCCCACCTCCCTAAGTCAATCCCCGTCTCACCCTGGAGTGTGACTCCATGCCGGTCCTATGGGGTAGCGAGACCACTGCCATGTTCCATTCACTTGTAGATTAGTGGTGGGTGTCTGTCTCCCTCTGGGCTCTACCTGCTCCATGGAGACAGAGCCACGACCACACTTGTCTCACCACTGTGTCCCCAACACCTACCAAGTGCCAGGAAGTGGCAAGAATTTGACAGATCCTTGTTGGCTGAAGGAAGGAATCCAGGCTGCGTGTTGATTATCTCAGTGGCTAAAGCGGCCGTGAGAAGTCAGTGGTGCCAGGACACCCTCTGATGATCAATCTGCTCGTTGACATTGAGAAGTTTGACTGCCTGTTTCCAAGCAGCCACACGCCTGTCAGGGATGCAGCTGTTAAGTTTCTCTGGAAGGTTTATATTTTCAACCAAGATATACATCAGTCACAAAACTCTTTTCATCTGATAAAGCCTTTCCCAGCTCCAGCCTCAGGTCACCAGGCAGGGCAACTGCTCACATCAGTGAGATGGCAGAGCGGTGGAAGGGACCGCCATTCAAAGCGTAAGGTGCACAACTGGGGAACAAAGGATGCTTCCAGGTGGTCCCAAATGTGTTTATACTAATAGGCATGTATTCATTTGCGTGTGTATTAAAAACATATATGACAGCATGTCCAACCTGGGATTTCACAGATATTACTGCTTAGGGTGAGGTTAAATAAGTAAGTAAATAAATAAATAAAATTCATTTACAAGTCTGATTATTTAAAAAATAATCTATACACCAATGTTCGTAGCAGCACTATTCATAGATGAATGGTCAAAGAAGATATTATACACACACACACACACACACACACACACAATGGAATATTACTCAGCCATAAAAAATAATGAAATATTGCCATTTGCAGCAACATGCATAGACCTAGAGATTGTCATACTAAGTGAAGTAAGTCAGTCAGAGAAAGACCAATATTAGATGATATCACTTACATGTGGAATCTAAAAAAATGATACAAATCAACTTATTTACATAACAGAAACAGACTCACAGACACAGAAAACAAACTTATAGTTACCAAAGGGGAAAGAGGGGGAGGGATAAATTAGGAATATGGGATTAACATATACACACCACTATATATAAAATAGATAAACAACAAGGATTTACTCTATAGCACGTGGAACTATATTCAATATCTTGTAATAACCTATGATGGAAAAAAATCTGAAGCTGTACAGCTGAAACTGACACAATATTGTAAATCAACTATGGCTTAATAAATAAAGGTTTAAAAAATAAGTGAAATCAGAGGTTGGCCACCTATGGACCATGGAACAAATCTGGCCCCCAGCCTGCTTTCGCACAGCCCCAAAGCTATGAATGTTTATTTGTTTTTAAATGTTTTTTTAAGTGTGTAAAAAAAAAAAAAGGAAGACTAGATGACAGAGACCATATGTGGCCCACAAAGCCTAAAATGCTCACTACCCAGCAACAGGAAGATGTGTCAATAATGATGGAGGGGCAGGTGTGACGGACATTCATGGAACATGGAGCTCGGGAAAGTAAGTCAGAAGTCACGCACACAGGCATCCAAATCTCTACTACTTTCCAGGTCTGTGGCCTTGGATAAGTTATTGAACCTTCCTAAACCTTTGTTTTCCAATCTGTAAAATGGGAATAATAATAGTACCTGCTACATAAGGATTATGTGAAAATTAAATGGGATAATACATATGAAGCATCTGGTATAATGCCTGATACATAGTAGATACTCAATAAATGTTAGCTATTATTATTTAAAAATAAAGTTTACTGGGCTTCCCTGGTGGTGCAGTAGTTGAGAGTCTGCCTGCCGATGCAGGGGACATGGGTTCGTGCCCCGGTCTGGGAGGATCCCACACGCCGCGGAGTGGCTAGGCCCCTGAGCCACTGAGCCTGCACGTGCGGAGCCTGTGCTCTGCAACAGGAGAGGCCACATCAGTGAGAGGCCCACGTACCGCCAAAAAAAATTTTTTTAAATAATAAATAAATAAAGTTTACTGTTTGTTTTCTCCATGAAAAATTTGACAAATATCTTATTTGCTTCAAAAGAATCTCTCAAAGACAAATACTATTTCCATTTTGGTGGTTGTCTTTGGTTTGCTAATTTATTATTTATTTATTTATTTAGGCTGCGTTGGGTCTTCGTTGCTGTGCACGGGCTTTCTCTAGTTGCGGCGAGCAGGGGCTGCTCTGCGTTGCAGTGTGCAGTCTTCTCATTGCAGTGGTTTCTCTTGTTGTGGAACGTGGGCTTCAGTAGTTGGGCCTGTGGGCTCTACAGCACAGGCTCTGTAGTGGCAGCGCACAGGCTCAGTTGCTCCGTGGTATGTGGGATCTTCCCCGACCAGGGCTCGAACCTGTGTCCCCTGCATTGGCAGGTGGATTCTTTAACCACTGTGCCACCAGGGAAGTCCTGGTTTGCTAATTTAATTCATGCATCTATTTATTCAAACTTTATTTTATTTAAAGTGTGGGTTGGGTCCTCTAAAGGGCAGTTGCTGACATGGAGTTAGTAATACAAGAGGATTATTGGGAATTAACACCCTTGAAAGATGAATGAAGGAAGAAGTGGAACTAGGCAGGGAGAGCCTTCAGACCACAATGCAGCTCTGACAAGGTCTCAGCCGCCAAGCAGGAGACGTTCCCACAGTGGGCAGAAACATCCCAGTCTCAGTACCTGCTGTGCTCGGTCACTGTCTAGGGCAGCCCTGGAGGAATGTGGCCTCTCCCAGAAGCTAAGGTGGGGTCTGAAGTTGCTTCAAGCTGGAGGGTGGCTGCCCCCTGCACCCTTGCAGCAGACTGGCAAGTCCTCTTTTGCAGGGAGATCCAGCAGTGCTCTTCCAAGACCACCGCTATCCACCCCTTACTCCCCGATCATCCAGCTCTCCATGCATCACCAGGAGCTGCATTGCTAGGAGTTCAGTGGGCCTCTCCTTCTGAGGGAGACCGCAGCTGGTCCCTCTGGCCCCTCTTGAAGACTGAACTTGATTACCCCTGCCAAGAGGGTGACTCCTCTCTTACCTGCTGATGCCTGTGTTCAGAGTTCACAGAGCTCTGGAGGTAACTGATGCTGGTACTTTACCTCACGGAGCCCCAGCAGCGCAGCATCCCCTTGGGAAACCAGAAACCCTGTAGAGCCCTGACTTGCAGGGAAGGGAAGTAAAAGTCTCCCAGTTGAGTTGTTTGGAAGGATGGTGTGCTCACGCAGGTCCTTTGAGGAGCAGATGCCGAGATGGAATTGGACATGCAGGAGAGTTCAGAGGAAGCACCATGAGGATGAAGGGGCATGAACAGGAGGTGCAGGGAGAGCCTTCTGCTCCTGAATGCCTGACACATGAGCTGGAGAGAGAAAAGCACGCAGGGCTGGGCAGGAAGGATCTCAGACCACAGTGCAGCTCCACCAGAGATCTGGCCAGCAGATGGAGAGTTGTCAAACCAAAGGTACCCATTAGAAGTGTCCAGTGAAAGACCAAGGGGGAAGAGACAGGATTGAGGACCATGACGGAGGTGTGACAACTATGAAGGAGAGCAGGGACGACGCGGATTGGGCAAGGAGGGACTCCATGAGCAAGGCCGACCCGAGAAAATCTTGGGCGACTCAGAAGGGACCAGAGGAAAGACTTCCAGATAGGGGATCTCTGCGTGGGCAGACGTGCCCAGGTCCCAGAGCCTGGGAAGGGCTGGTCTCAGCTCCAAGGCTGGAGTTGACCCTGTGTTTGTGAAGAGCTGGAGGCTGCCCACTCGCTGCATCCTCAAGCCCCAGGGCATGTTCTTTCTTGACAGGAGATTGAAGCAACACGCCTCCATCACCGCCGCACTGAGCATCATTCTAGAATCAGTTTCCATTTTATTGCCAGCATTAAGTTAAATGACTGCTTATTTTCTTTAAGATGAATGAAACAATGTTGAATATTTTTAGTGCCTATTTACAAATGTTGATATTGCTTCAGAGAGTTTCCTCAAAATAAAATTCCAGGGTCAAAATATAATCATTTTTAAGATTCTTGCTACACGCTCGTGTTTTCTGCAACAACTGAATCATTTTTTGCTTCACCCAGCAATATAAGCTTGGCTCCTTGAAAAAGGCCTACTTAGGGCAGTATAGTTAAATGGACAAAAAATTCATCTTGATATTTATTTATTACAACTTGAATGGGGTCTTTGAATACTATGGAGGCTGGACATATTTTCTAGATGTTGTTAAGTCAGGAATCATTCTCGTATATTTGTTAATCTGCATCTTCTGAGAGGTGGAAGCCAACACAGGAGTAACTTTGCCAGAGAGTCAGCAGGGCACTGTACTGTGAGGAGAACTGGGAGGGAGATGGGGAGCTGGAGGACGTGATGGTGACCGTGCGTGGAGGAGAAGGGGGAGGGAGGGAGGGAGAGAGGAAGGGGGGGAGGGAAGGAGAGAGGAGGGAAGGAGGGGGGAAGGAGGGAAGGAGGGAGGAAGGGAGGGAGGAAGGTAGGTAGGTTTGGGGGAGATGTCCTCCACTGCAGCGTGGTCTGGAGGAGTACGAGGGTCAACATTGCCTTAGAGGAGCCCCACATCCCCCAAGAGTAGCCTGCTGCCCTAGTGTCTGGTTGGGAGCATCCCTCGGGAAGTGTGGCCTCAGTGCGACTGTAGTGATGGATTTCAGAGCCAGTCCTGGTCAATTACTCTCCCTGCGGTTGGAGATCTGAGAGGTACATTTCTATGATCACCATGAAATTCTTCATGTGTTTTACCCACAGTAGATACCTTCATGTTATTTCATTGATTTATATGAAACTTTAATATAATTACTAGCTATTTGCTTGTCAACACTGTCCAAGATATATTCTTCAATTTAGGATTTTCTTTTCAGTTTTTTTATACAGATATTTTCATGTAGTCAAATTTATCTACTTTTCTTCCTTTTTTTTAACATTTTAATCTCAAGAGATAAGGATTTCTTTGAGTTTTCATATTCAACTTTTGAATCATTCTAGAATCTATTTTAACATAGAGTTTGAAGTATAAATTGTTTCAAAATTCCAAATCATTGATTTTCCCCAAGCAGTTTTTGAACAACTCTCCCCTTCTTTATTGATTTAAAATGCCACTTTTATCAAATATTATATTCTTATATGTTTCCTTGATATAAATTGTGTGCCCATGTCTATTATTTTCCCAGCACCACAGTTAATATCTGTTGATAATTCAGCAAAAATAGTTACATGAATTGCATGCTTATTATGTGCTGGACACAGTGCTAAGAACTTTATCTGAGTATCTCATTAATTCACACCGCCAACTTTCACTACAGATATTCTTATAACTTCCATCCTATAGAAGAAGAATCTGAAGATACAGGCATTAAGTGACTTGCAAACACATCAAGCCAACAAGTGAAGCAGCAGGAGGCTCATCCAGGCAGCTGCAGCCCACTGTCCAGCCTGGGACAACTGTGACCTCCTTTCACACCCTCAGTGTCTAAATATGCACGTGTGTGTGTGTGTGTGTGTGTGTGAGAGAGAGAGAGAGAGAGAGAACTCTCCACCCTGTTCCTAGAGCAATGTAATCTTCTTCTAGTGACTGCTTTAGGGCACATACGAATGTCCCATTGGACAAGTCCCATCTTCCCTCCTCCCCCTCCACTTTCTCCTTCTCCTCTTCATTCTCTTCTTTCCTTTTCAATGTCTTCCTGAATAGGCATGAATTAAACTCCAGTTAAATGGGTTTAAACCATTGAAGTGTTGAGATATGTGTCTTACTTTCCCAGGGCTGCTGTAACAAACCATCAAAAACCATGTGGTTTAAAACAACAAAAATTTATTCTCTCACAGATCTGGAGACCAGAAGTCTGAAATCAAAATATTGGCAGAACCGTGCTCCCCGTGAAGGCTCTAGGGGAGAACCTGTTCCATGCCTTTCTCTTAGTTTCTGGTGTTGCCCACCATCCTTAGTGTTGGCTTGTAGACTCGTCACTCCCATCTCTGCCTCTGTCATCACCAGGTGTTCTCCTTGTGTTCCTCTCTGTCTCTTCTTATAAGGACATAGCCGCGTTGGATGAAGGGCCAACCTTACTCCAGGGTGACCTCATCTTAGCTAATTGCATCAAGCAATGCTCTTCTCTCCAGGTGATACGAGAGGAGGGGGTGGCCTGCAGGGGAAGACCAGCCTTGCCAGGCATTCTCCTCTCCTTTCCTTTTCGGTGCCTGTAAAGTCATCTCCTCCTGTGTTCCTGCCTCCCTGTGCTCATTACACTGGTCTCAGGCCCCATCTTGCATTCTGGGGGTCCTGGGTAAGTTGGTCTGCTTAGCAGAGCCAAACCCTTCCTTGCACTGTTATCCCAAGATGCTGATGGAGGGCTGAGGGCGTAGGAAGCTGCACTGTGGCCCCAGATCCCAACTCAGGTCTCCAGTCCAGCTTTTCCAGTACAAAAGCTGATTTATTACATTCAGATGTCCGAATCCTGTGTCTGACCTTGAAATGGTTTGGGATTTGGGAGTGAGATATATTGGAGAGATGGCTGGAATGGACTGGTATCTGGGGGTGAGAATTCTCATATGGAGAGAGGGAAGCTCTGGGCTGGGGTAGAGCAGGGGCTTTACGCCTTTATGCCCTAGGAAGCTCCGTGTGCAGAGGGGCAGAGCTGGGGCTGGTGAGGAACCAGCAAGGACTTGAGGATGAGGCCTGCCTGCATCTCTGTAGTCACCTTGACCTGACTCACCCGGGCCCCACTGGGCCGAAGCAGGAACTAGAAAGGGTGCTTGGGGCCCCAGCCAGGCAGGGCTGCCAGCATGGGCTGTGCAGACAGCAGCAGGCAGGTGTTTTTATTGGTTTTCTCCGGTTTCATAGCCAGCCCAGTGTTTATACTCAGAGCATTTTCGTATTTTCCTCTCCATCTTCTCTGACTTTCATCTGAGGTCAAAGCAGCTTTTTCCAGTAGTTTTGTGACTTCTTCACATCCACTCTGATCCAGAAATGTACTAACTATGATTTTGGATTTTGGAAGTCAGATGACTTTTACCCACAAGGCACAGTAGAGGCCTTTTTAAACAAACAATTGGAACTGCGTAAAGACCCATGTGGGAAAAGGAGGAGGAAGTAAAGTTGAATGACATTAACATAAATCTAAAGGGCAGAATAATCCTCCCATGAGATTTTATCTGGAGCATCTGAGTGTGGGAAGGGATGACACAGACACAGCGAGACCTAAAGTGGCAGCGAGAGATGTTTCAGGATGCACTGGAACGAAAAGGGAGAGAAGTCCAGGCCCCGCCTGCTCCCACCCTGGCCTCGGGTCTGCAGAGTTAGTGTTGAGCAAAGCTAGGTTTGGGGGAGAGCAGACAGCAGAAGCGTTGGTCCCACCAGACCATGCACGCACTCAAAAAGCAACGACAGCTGGTATTCAGGAATCTGCTGAGGGCAACTCCGCTGCAGGAGTAGGTGCTGAGAAGGAGAGAGGATGAACCTCTAGGAGTTAGATTTCACTGGCTGGAGCAATTCCACAGCAAGAGGCAGTGGTAACAGCCAGGGTTGCCAAGACACTAGCACTAAACAGCCCACGCTTCAGGCAGCACCCAAGTGCTAGGAGCTCAGGGCTCAAAGGGAAGTAGATATTGAAAATCTTTCTGTACTTAGAATGTGCAAAAAGGAACCCAAATCTAACACCTGGCGATTGGAGTGTCATCATTAAACTCCCTAAATTTTGCAAGAAGACAGGATATCTCAGGATATTACTCTTTGACCGAGGAAACACGGGTGCTTGGCTTTTTGCCTTTGTATCAGACAGCTATTGCTGGTTAACAAACAAGCCCAGAATCTCAATTTTTATTTCTTGTCCATGGGTTCATGTGCACTGTGGCTCTGCTGGACTTGGCTCAGGTCTGCTCAATGCACCTTCTCATTCTCCTCAGAACAGTGACTGGCAAGGCACGTCCCTCTTCTGGCAGAAGCACAAGAAGCCAAGCTAAACCACGCTGGCACTCTTGAGGCCTCTGTTAGCATCTTGTTTGCTAACATTCCATCGGCCAACAAAAGCAAGTCATGAGGCAAAGCTCTAAATCCACAGGGGACATAGATTATCTTCCATGTATTCCACCATTTGGCACTGCAAAGTCACATGGCAAAGTCTGGACGTGGAATCCTTTACAGAGGGTGGGTAAAGGACTGAGATCCATAGTCTAACTTACCATATTCTTGCTGGGAGGTTTTTCTCAAAGGAGTGCAGAACTGTTAAGTTATGGTTGTGGACACGTGACACAAATTCTTCTGGCAAGAGCAAAAACAAGAAGAGTTTTCTTTCACATTCCCTCTGTCTGCCTTCTTTCTTTCAGACACCCAAATCTCTAGATGGCCTTTGGAGACGTTGCCAGCTCTGCATTTCTGAAGTATCTCGATGCAGTCCTGGTGCTGTCTTCTAATCACATTGTAAAGTCCCTGGTGAGCTGTATAGTACATCTTGCTGGACACAATTTAAGACAGTTATTGGAATAGAGAGTATATTTTCAGCCTTGGGCACAATATGTCATGAGGCAAATTTGATTAATGTGTTGTTCTGTACCATTTCAGAACCATCCTGGGGAAGAGCTGAAAGGCTCACAGGCACTCCCTGGGTCCTCTGGAGGATACACACAGGGGCAGTGGTTGAAATTAGGGAGGGGCTTCCTGAAGATGAGAGGGCCCTGATAGATTAGGCTCTTCTCCTCTGAAGGGTCCAGCCACAAAGCCCTGCTAGACCATAGCCTGATTGTACAGTCCAATGGCTGAGAGTACAAAATTCAGGGTAAATATTATTACTTCACCCCTCACATCTGCACAGAAGGGAGATGTATTGGTCAGTATGGGTTGGGTTACACTGCAATAACACACAAAATCTCAGGGGCTTGAAACAACAAAGGTTTGTGTCTGGCTTACTCTCCATGACCCTCACAGGTCACCGGCTGCCCTGTTGTACCTTGCTCTGTTGTAGGGGCCCATGAGAATGGAGGGGGCCCTACTGAGTGAGATATTGTCTGTCACCTGGTGATTCATTCACTCTTTTCTTTTTAAAATTTATTTTATTGCAGTATAGTTGATTTACAATGTGTTAATTTCTGCTGTACAGCAAAGTGATTCAGATATATATATATATACTTTTTCATATTCTTTTCCATTATCGTTTATCACAGGGTATTGAATATTGTTTCCTGTGCTATACAGTAGGACCTTGCTGTTTATCCATTCTCTATATAATAGTTTGTATCTGCTAACCCCAAACTCCCAGTTCATCCCTCCCCCACTCCTCCTCCCTTGGCAGCCACAGGTCTGTTCCCTATGTCTGTGAGTCTGTTTCTGCTTCATAGATAAGTTCATTTGTGTCATATTTTAGATTCCGCATATAAGTGATATCATACGATATTTGTCTTTCTCTGTCTGACTTACTTCACTTAGTATGATAATCTCCAGGTCCATCCATGTTGCTGCAAATGGCGTTATTTCATTAATTTTTATGGCTGAGTAATATTCCATTGTATATGTACCACATCTTCTTTATCCATTCACCTGTCGATGGACACTTAGGTTGCTTCCATGTCTTGGCTATTGTAAATAGTGCTGCTGGTGATTCATTCACTCTTAAAGGCATCCCTCGGGATTCATGCCCAAACCACTCATGTCTCCTCGTCCTGAGACAGTCACTTGGCCACACCAACCTTGAACGTGCTGGGGAAGTGCAATCCCACCTCATGCCCAGGGGGTAGAATGTTGGGAATAGCCCAGTCAACCACTGTGGGAAGGAACTCCCAGTTCTGTCCGCAGGAAGAGAAAATCTGGGAGAACCTCTACTGTCCTCCTTCCTCATCCCAATTCACTCCCATCTCCCAAGACTTCTCTGTGGTCAGACTGGGGAGAGGCCAAGCCCAGTGGCCAATCAGAGGCTGTTTAGCTCCCCTCTCCTGCAGTAAGCACACTGGGGTCAGGTATAGGTCAGGATGCCCCTCTCTATCCCCAGGCAGGGGACCCAATGTCCATATGGTAGTGTCTTCCTGCTCTGCAGACCCCAAAACTCCTCCATGTGAGTCAGCCCGTGGGCTGGCTTGAGAAAGAAGTGGACAAGAAGCCATAATTTGGGGCCATAAATCCACACTGATCCCTTCAATATAAGTTTACCTCTTAAACAAACAAACATAATCTCTTTTGCTGGTTTTAAAACTCAACCTCCTATGGCTCTTCTGTCTTATTTCTCAGCAAGTTCTTAACTCATAGGGAATTTAGGGCTTGTAACTAGTTAGCACCCTAAATCCCAACAAGCCCTCTTCAATATTCTGTTTTCATTTTTAGTAAACTTTTCGTTAAAGTTTCATTACAGCATAACTCACATACAGAAAGACGCACAAACAGTAAGTGAACAGATGAATGCATTTTCATACACACACATATAACCAACATGTAGGTCATCAACAGAACACCCTTTAGATCAAGAAACAGAAAATCTCCAGCACCTCAAAATTCCCCTTTATGTCCACTTGCATTAACTAGCCCCCTCTGCCTACTCTTCTGACTTTGAACATCATAGATTAGCTTTGCCAGTTTTCAAACTTCACATAAATAGAATCATACAGTTTATATCTTTGGTGACCAGCTTCTCCCTTTGTGTTGCTGCTGTGAATACTTTTCATTTGTCCATTTCCATTGCTGTATGAGATCCTACTGTGTTCATCTCTTCCTCTCTTCATGAGCTTTTGGGTTGATTCTAGTTTGTTACTATAATGAATACTGCTTCTATGAACATTCCAGTGTGTATGTCTTTTGGTGAACATACATGTGCACTTCTGTTGGATATCTACCTGAAAGTGAAGTTTCTGGGTAACAGGGTATAACCAGGCGTGTGTATATTTTGCCTCCAAAGTGGTTGCGCCCATTCATGCTCCCATGGGCAGTGTATGAGAGTCTAACATCCTCACTAACTATTGGTCTTACCTGTCTTTTTAGTTTCGGCCATTCTGGTGGGAATGTAGTAACATCTTTTGGTGGTTTTATGTTGTATTTCCCTGACAACTGATGCGATTGAGCCCCTTGTCATATATGCTTTGGCCATTTGAAGAACCTCTTGTGATATACTTGGTCATGTCTTTTGCCCATTTTCTACTGGGTTTTCTTATCAACATGGGAGAGAGCTTTATATTTTCTACATATGAGTCTTTGGTTAGATATATATCGAAAACACTTCTCCCATTCCATGGTTTATCTTTTCCTTATCATTCTGTGCTTTCCCATTTTAGCTAATAAGAACTCAAACAGAGCTCTCTCCTCACTGCATGGGAACGACCACACCCCACAACTATGCATCAGGTAGAGTATGATATTCTGGTCCTAACTTTTCAGGTCATAATCCAGAACCTACAGACATTTATAGACAGGTGGGTCAGCACAGCATCCTTCCTCCTGTGTGAATTAAGGCCCAAGGTCCACTAAAGTGTGTGACTTCTTAAATGGGACCTTAATGGGAAATAGACTTTACTCAGAGGTCTCAGCCATAATTCATATCTATCTGCCATAAATCCAGCAGTCTTCAAAGATACGTCCACTGAAATGACCTCTATTTCAACCAGGAGAGTCTGTGAATCAATCTGGGTCCAGGGAAAAAAGAAAAAACTTACAACATTTCGCCCTGTATTGGATCTCCGTTAAGGCTCTCCAAAATGAGACGCCATTCTGTCTCTAGGGGGAACGGACAAAGGGACAAAAAAATTTCTCTTGTTTAAACATAAAGGGGGAGTCACATAGACTCTGAATGTCGGGCGGACATTTGGAAGAAGCACATATTTTACGTTGAGGGTGAGACAGGGACCGATTCTGGTGTCTTTTCAGTGAAGATCTGCCCAGGCGGGACACAGACTGAGAAGGTGGTGATCAGTGGGGACATGCAGCATCTGGTGAGGTCTGAAGGGAAGGTGGCTGGACACACGGCCCTAGGTGGGCACAGCTGGTGACAAGAGCATTCAGGGGGTCATCAGCAGAGACCCCATTAAGCACATTCTGGAGCCTCTTTCCCAGGACAGTTTCAGAAAACCAGAGTCAGCGAACAGGGTCTACAAAACTCTCTTTCCTGGGAATTCCGTTTGAAGGGAATGAACGCCAAACAGATGTGACATCTTGGCTTTGGAAAACTTCTGAGGCTCTTCTTTCCTTCGCAGGAAGCTGGTGATGGCCTGCCTGGGCCGTGGGTGGACAGGCATTCCTCCCCACCAGGGAAGCTCCATGGGGACCAGACGAAGGATGCATTAAAAACAGGTGGCTATCGACCAAACCCTGCTTGGTATAAAACACAAAACAGATTGAAAATCCTAACGTAGCAATTCTTTAAGTCCACATATGATTTTCGAGACGAGGGATTTTCACTTCCTGTAAAAACTCAGAGTAAATAAATACACTCATTAAATGGCCAAATGTGAGAACATTTCTTTCCAAGTGTTCTCAAAGCAAGTCAATGAGCCCTGGATGGTAAATGCCTCCTTGGTTCCAGGAAGCTCAGGCCTTTCCCTGCCCCCTGAGCAGGCAGCCCGGGAGTGATGTGAGCTTTCCCTGGGGTGGAAGCAGGAACCGAGCCATGGTTTGGTGGTCCTAAGACCCCTACGTACCTCGAAGAGAGTGGAAATCTAAAACTCTTCACTGGGTTTGGGACCTGAAGCTACCATGGAAATGAAAGGAGAGAGAAGGAAGTTTCTAGATAATCAGCCAAGGGGTTCCTCAATGGCCCCCCTCAGAAACACAGTGGGGAGACAGATGAACTTCACTGAGTGTTTGCAGCCAGCATTGGTCAACCCGCAGACGTGGCCCCAGGGATGCTGGTTCGTGTTCTGAATCCCTCCAGTGGGACCTAGCTGACTTTCGCCCACCCCATGTGCACAGGCCTCACTGTCACCCGCCCGGAGTTGGGTGGGTCTGTGTCCCCCAGAACTGGGAGCCTCTGGAGGGCAGGGAAGCCGAGTTGTCAGTGCCGTGCAAGCTCACACCCTCCCCAGACCCAGCCCCTCTGCACTTCTTACTCCCCAGGTTCCCCACCTGAAACCCTCACCAGAAATCCTTCCGGAATGATCGGCTGTTTAATCCAAATGCAACTGTAAATGGATACTGGATTGGTTTTTATATAGCATTTCCAAGCCCCCAATAAAGATTCTACCATGGGGTTACAAATTTACATTTACTAGAGTGAGAAAATAGGGAAACCAGATTTCCTTTGTCGATTTGGAACTCACTGGCAACTGAGAAGCAGGGAAAAAATGATACTTCTGTCTAATCTAATAAACATCTTTTGATCCAATAATCTAACCGGTCTCCTGAGACAGCTGAGTCTCTGTCGTGTCACTTAGTCCTCAGATAACCTCTCTCCTGGATCCCCTGCAAGAAGGTCTTCGGAGAAGGGGATGCAAATAATACTGTGGCCTTTGGGGGAAGGGCAGCCCAGGCCCTGCCGCCCCTTGGTGTGCATTCGCCGGGATCCTCAGATGTGCCGGGTCTGCCTTTGTGCCACCTGCTGCTGCCCACGTCTCAGGTGGAACACCCGGTGGTCCTCTCTCACCCTGCTCATGGCCCAGTGGCTCTCTACTGACCCGGGGCCATCTCAGCCCTCCCTGGTGTCTCCCCTGTGGTCTGGCGGTGATCCCCACTCAGCCCTTAGCCCAGGTGTTTGGCCCCCTGTCTATCTGCCTACAGGGTCATTTCACCCCACCCCGATCCCTCCTCTGGGAAACCTCCCCAGCAAACTTCAGGGATGGCCAAGTGCCCCCTACAGGTGTGAACAGAAATTTCTAACTGTCCTCACACCAAGAGGGGCGGTCAAGGGCGTCTTGGGAGGGCTGGTCTGGAGTGTATCCCTTCCTGACTGTGAGCTCCCTTCCCAAGTCCTTAATGGGGGGGGGGGGTGTAGCATAAAAACCCCTCTGCTTTTTGCTTTGTCCTCTCTCTGTTAACATGCATCCCCCATACCCCTGGGACCCCAGCCTCAATCATGGCACATATCGGACTACTGTTTTCTCCCTCTCGGCCATTCTGTGGAGCTGGCTACAGCAGAAGGGTGCTGTGCTGGAGTCAAGGGTCTCAGTGCTTCAAGCTTGTACTGGCTAGAAAGAGTCGATTGTTAAAATTTTAGGGATTCTGGAAGCTGGTTGTTAAACATGGGCATGATTAAAAATTAAATTATATAAACTCACAATTAGGTAAATTTGATTAAACGCAGAGGGAATGAAAACTTAAAGCATATCGTTGGGTTAACTTTCTGAAATGCCATTTAAAAACATATTTTTTCCAGCAGTGATGGATTTGGTTTATTATATGCCTTATTCTCCTTTTCCAGCCCCATATTTTTATTTAAAAGATAACTTATTTTTTCGTCTCTTTAAAAATAGAAAACTACCCCTTTATAAACTTTTCCTTTGTTCAATGAAATTAATTTATTTCAGGGCACAGATTTTCCTCTTGGCTGTTATAGGAACGATCTTTGATGTTTTAAATGTTTATCCTAAGTCCCTATTTCTTGTTACTCTCTGCTCACCTCATTCTTAAAGCTGATATATCTTGTCGTTAAAGTTTAGGGGTATTGAAAGCCTGTTTGTACCATGAAAATGATCAAACATCTCCAATTTATGTCCACAAAGGTCCCATATACCCATCACCTGTATTCAAATATTATCAAGAAATTGCCAAATCATTTATCTGTCTTCCTTTCTTCCTTCTTCCTGAAATATTTTTAAGCGAATTCCAGATATCATATCACTTCTCTCTTACCCTCTTCAGTGTACATTTCTTTAAAAATATGAGCATTTTCTTACATAATCATAAAACTATTAACACCTAAAATAATAAATAATTTCTTGATATCATCCAATACCATTTCATGTTCAAATGTCCCGATTGCCTCAAAATGAAAAGTTCTGCTTTTAAAATCAATCCTCCTTGGCCTATTTGAATAGAATGGGGTCTGTGCTAGGCTGAGCCAGGACCAGAGGAGAAACTAGATGGAGGGCCCCCTCTCCCCCTCCCGCCCCCTGAAATTCCAGCTAACTCAGCTGTCCCATCCTTCTTCCTGCTGAGTAAATTGCAGGTCTGGAAGAATAGCACTCAGTACTCACGGACAGTCTGGAGGATGAATGTCTGATTTCGCAGCCCCATTTATTACCAGACCCATTAAGCCTCAGCTCTCACAGCTGCCCCTCAGCCCCCGTGGAAACCCTGGCGTGTGCAAGCCCAGCCACTTAGGCTGGAGATGAGAAAGGACGGCTTGTTTTTTCAAGTGTATATTATATCCACTTCAAAAATTTCTGAAGCTTGGAGAACACTTTCATTTTGTAAAAGGTTAAGAATAAAGAACTTAGACAGAGTGGCCTATTTCGAAGGAGAGGATAATTCAGAAGATCAAAGGGCACACCATGGAAATTGTAGTCACGGATTTGGTATTTTTCCCCAGGACATCACAGAAGCCTGGGTACAGAGGAAGGTGAATACACCTCTGAAAATATCCCAGTTAAGGACACCGTGCGCGGAGAAAAGCATCCTCTCTTGGAAGGCGTCCGGGTCCTTTGAAGACGCGACTGCTACCAAAACAGCCTTGTTACGGGAAAGAGTCCAGGGGTTTGGGGCGGTGCCTCAGGAATTTTAGATGCACTGGACAGACTCCAGGTAAGAACTAACTGCTGAAACCAACTCCGCTGCAGACCGACCTCCAGATGGAGAGCTGAGAATTCAAGGTCCGTTCTAGGCTCTGCCCAGGTCCCCATTGGGTCTGGAACACGCCATTCTGCTTCTCCCTGCGAGTGCATTCTTTGTGACTCTGCTTCCCATTTGTGCTTCTGTTTGTCATGGAGCAGGTATGACATCATCATACTTGCAGAAAATAGAAACTCTTTGACCACGGTTATACATTTTTCTACAGGAAAAAAGTATGTCTTGTCATCTGGGTTATTTAGATGCTTCTCTCTCTTTTCCTGCATCTCTGCCTGATTTGGGCAGACCCAGTGGGAAAGAGGAAGAACAAGGTTTTCTTGGGCGCGTCATAGAATTTCTCCAGCGCCCCTTTTCTGAACAACAGAGATAACAGCGCCTCCCTTTCAGATTGTTCTAGCACTTGATGCCTATAATTCCTGGCTTCTCCACTGATTCGTTCTTTCTCATTTCACCAGTAGTGCTGGTAGCTCTTCGTGCTACAAACGCTCTCCCGAAGGATGTAACTGCCTCCCAAGTGCCCTGCGGCTCTTCATCTCCGTGTACCTACAGCAATGGGAAGCGGGACCGCCAGGATTCACCGCTGGCTCTGCTGTCCTGGAAGAGACTCTCTCCACACCCCCCTCCCACTTTACCGGCCTTGAAACTCCAGGGCCTTTTCCAACATCCGCTTCCTCTGACTCAGACGTTTCAGAGAACCTCCGCCTCAGATCTGCTCACAGCCTCGTCCTGTTCACGTGGTAAGAACTGTCCCTTCCTGGACCTCTCTCCTCCCGGAGGTTCAGGCAGGGCTGGGCCCACAAGCAAAGCTGGAGGCAGTGAGCCGACATCCCTCGAAGGCTGGAGCGAGGGTGCATCGTGGTGGTGGCTCACAGCTATTCCTCTCCCTCCCTGTCTGGCTCCCCTTGGATGCAGGGTGCCCCCTCCGAGCTGAGTGGGCTTGAGCAAGTGGGCTGCTGTGACTAAGGACATGTGGGCAGAGACCTGGTTGGCAACGTTTGTCCTCCTGTACCCCTGCAGCGCCCCTGCAGGTCATTATCCAAAAATCTCACGTTGCAAGTGGCAGATCCCACTTGCACCATCACTGGACCCAAGGTCACCACCAGCCCTCCGGTTCCTCTGCCCCCTCGGCATGTGTAGACCCCACAACTTCTCTCCGAGTGCCATCCACTGCTCAGATGGAGGACTTGTGCCCAGAACAGGAGCCAGAGGCCACCTCCCAAATCCCTTTCCCTCCCATCAGCTCTCTGGAGCCACGAGTGACCCACAGGCCTTGGGTATGATGGTTGTTCCAAAGTCCCAGGACATTTCAGCACCCACTGCTTTTCTTTGAAATTTCCTTAGAGTAAGTTTGCAAATCTCCCCACCAAGGAGAGAGGGCTGCTGCTCTTTCTTCTACCCGCTATTGTGAAGCCCTTTAACTATTTTCCACATAGACTCTAAGCTAGGGAACTTTTATATATAATTTTTTTTTAATTTTAATTTATTTATGGCTGTGTTGGGTCTCCGTTTCTGTGCCAGGGCTTTCTCTAGTTGCAGCAAGTGGGGGCCACTCTTCATCGTGGTGCACGGGCCTCTCACTATCACGGCCTCTCATTGTGGAGCACAGGCTCCAGACGCGCAGGCTCAGTAGTTGTGGCTCACGGGCCCAGTTGCCCCTTGGCATGTGGGATCCTCCCAGACCAGGGCTCGAACCCGTGTCCCCTGCATCGGCAGGAGGATTCTCAACCACTGCACCACCAGGGAAGCCCTAAGCTAGGGAATTTTAATTGGGTCTGCGCTTGGAGGTAAGGGGACAGGAGAGGGATGGATTGCTTGGGGCATGAGAAGGCAGGTGTGAGGGGGGTTGGCGGTTGGGCATCTTGAGTGAACAGAGGGAGCAGGGGATAGGAGACAGGAGGCGAGCAGGTCAAAGGACACACGTGGCCTCTTCCCCAATTTTGTTGGAAATGCCATTGGCAACCAAAGCAATGAAAGAGGAATTGAAAACCACCCAAGTCTGTTCTAGAACATCACTGCTTTTGTGTGTAAAACTTTGGTAATAATTGCCTGGAAGGAGCTTGTATCTAAATTGGTACCCAGTCCCCAGCCATGAGGTAGGACTCAACAGATGACGTCCACCTCAGCCCCGCCCACCACGGCCAGCAAGTTCCCCGAGGGACAGCGGAGAGGTCCAGCACCACAAAGTGGTTTCTTCCTGATGAGCTGACCAAGCACGGGCTTAGGGACTTTGGGAAGTAAAATTGTCATTGGGCTGACAATTCAAAGACACAGATGCATCTTTGCTCCCTAAAAGTGTTGGATTCAATTTAAAGAGAAGCACCAACTCAAGAAGTGGGATTTATGTTCTATTAATAACGTTGTCCACTTGGGTAACACATAATGAAGAGAGAAAACCACTAGATCAGGGTCGAACAAGGGGGTCCCGACTCCTTATTATCAATGACCAACTAATATTTTTTTAAATTTTATATTGGAGTATAGTTGATTAACAATGTTGTGTTAGTTTCAGGTGTACAGCAAAGTAATTCAGTTATACGTATACATGTATCTATTCTTTTCCTATTTAGGTTGTTACAGAATATTGAGCAGAGTTCCCTGTGCTACATAATAGGTCCCTCTTGATTATCTATTTTGTATATAATAGTGTGTATACGTCAATCCCAAACTCCCAATTTATCCCTCCCCCCAGCTTTCCCCTTTGGTAACCATAAGTTTGTTTTCTAAGTCCGTGAGTCTGTTTCTGTTTTGTAAATAAGTTCATTTGTATAATTTTTTTAGATTCTGCATATAAGAGATGTCATATGATATTTGTCTTTCTCTGTCTGACTTACTTCACTTAATATAATAATCTCCAGGTCAATCCACATTGCTGCAAATGGCATTATTTCATTCTTTTTAATGGCTGAGTAATATTCCATTGTATATATGTACCACATCTTCTTTATCCATTCATCTGTTGCTGAACACTTAGGTCATTTCCATGTCTTGGCTATTGTAAACAGTGCTGCAATGAACATTGGGGTGCATGTATCCTTTCAAACCATGGTTTTCTCTGGGTATATGCCCAGGTGTAGGATTGCTGGGTCGTATGGTAGCTCTATTTTTAGTTTTTTAAGGAACCTCCATACTGTTCTCCATAGTGGCTGTACCAGTTTACATTCCCACCAACAGTACAAGAGGGTTCCCTTTTCTCCACACCCTCTCCAGCATTTATTGTTTGTAGATTTTTTGGTGATGGCCATTCTGGCTGGTGTGAGGTGATATCTCAAGGTAGCTTTGATTAGCATTTCTCTAATAATTGGTGATGTTGAGCATCTTTTCATGTGCCTCTTATTTACCAGTTATATTGACAGAGCTCTCATGGGGGTGTAACCACAGCTTGAAGGGACAGAGGAGTTTGAATACGTTTCAAAACAATCTGTAGGTAATAACAACAACAACATTATTTTAACCTTTTGATAGAAAGATTAACTGTCATATAAGGATTAGGAAATTGAGGGAATACAAAAGGAAAATGTTACAAAAGTAAAGGGAACAGAAATTTTAAAGTCTGGCTCATCAGCCAACATGTGGCAGAGGTCCTGGATTATTATTCTCTTCTCCCCTAAAATGTTTTCATGTTTGCATTACAATGACAGCAGGATGAGAGCCGGCACCAAAGTGACCTTGAGGTCACCTTTATGTTCCTTAGGAGGAAAGGCACAAGTCCCCAGAGTAGGTGGTGGGCCCTGTCTGCCGGCCCCCAGGGCTGAATCCTAGCCCTGTGGTCGGGCGAATCGGGAAGTTTGACTTCCTGGTTTTGAGCAAACATCAGGAAGATGCCTTGCAGGGGTGTCCTGAAGATGACCCCACAGGGAGCTGAGGCAGAGAGAGGCTCCTAAATGCTTGTCCCCCGATCTCCCCTGTTTTCTGTGTAGAAAGGAAAAGCTACAGGGGAGGGGATAGTCCAAGACCCAGACTCACAGTCTCAATGACTTTCAGGAAAAATCCCCTAAGAATTTCCCAAAACAGATTTAGAACAGGAATTTAGAACATACATATTCCAAATACATCTATTGTTGACTATTTATGAAAGAATACAAATGTATACTAAGCATAAAAGAAACAGCTGTATCTTTGATTCTAACTCACGGATAACATTTTTCAATATCCAAGAAATCCTCCTTTTTGATTTTTGTATTTCAACATCGTCCATGTAATTGCTTCCTATTCTGATAGACGAAGTCAATGGACATTGATTTTAACATAGCGCTTTGTTGCTGTTCTTCTGACTGCTCTCTCTGTGGAATTAAAAATGATCTCTGGTCTTGTCCTTACATGAGACCATGAAGGAAATGTAAACCATAAACATGGCTCTCAGGGCACTGCCAAGTTGTTCCCCGTGGAAAAGGCCCTCCTACCTCAGCCTCGGCAGAAATTTTTGTTGCTGCTAATTACGTGACTAATTTGTAGATTTTGTTAAGGAGTGACTTCTTCACACAGAAGAACTGATCACTACAATGACCTTCCAATTTTCCCTTTGACACCAGCCCCCCACCCCACCCCTAACCCCTGCTTTTCTTGTGTTTATTAAAATAGTCAACATTTCTTGAAGTTGATTTGGGAGCCAGAGCCTGAAAAGCCTTACAACTTGCCCAACAGATGGGGGAAAGGTGTGCACCTTCCAGGGAGAAGTCCTACATTACAAAGTTATTATATCATGTATCTTGTTTAATTCAGGTGTAACTATAGCAACTACCTAGAATCGGAGATCAGTGAGGAGTGATTCCCATGAAAATGAACTTTGCCTTAGGCCATTTTAATTAAAGCATAACTATTTTGAGGAAGGAACAAGTTAGATGTTTTTAAAAGAGGGGGCAGAAAGGAGGGCAATCACATACGTGCTTAGTGTATATGGATCTTCTTTACTTCTATTTTCCTTCCTGGCCCATAAAACTAGTGAAACTATTCATGTAAAAGGAAAATACATTTAGAAAAAGATACATTGAGTAACACTCATTTTTTTAAAATGCATTATTTAGAGACATAATACGTTTGTTCTCATTTTTATGTGTAAACTCAACTACTGCACAAATGATACCTGTCTGGAAAATGCAATACACTTCCCATAAGTGCTGAGGACTGAGGGTGGTATAGATTCTCCCAGGTAGAAGCCTGATTGGGTAATGGCCACGGACAGCATTCTGGGTGGTACCGCTGGATCCCAATCTTTCATCACTACTTATAGCTGCATAAGCGTGGGCAAGTTTCCAAACTCTCTGAGCCTAGGTTTCCTCATCTATAAAAGGGTGATAATAGTACCAGCTTCACAGGGCTGTTGGTGGAATTAATTAGGATAATGAATGGAAAGTGTTTGGCATGGGGTAGTCCGTAAGCACCAGCTACGATAATTAGCACTCCAAGTCTCATTAATGAGGCTAAGGAATAAATAGAAGTTTGGAGACAGGGGTCCTAAGACTTACTCTTCCAAAAACTAGCTAGGAAATCTATTCCCCTCTCTGGGCTTCAGTCTCCTCACCTACAGTCTCAGGAGACTGGGCTACCCAATGTTGAATATTCATCCAGTTCTCGAATCCTGTGCGTCTAATCCACCCTTTCCACCTTTAATGCCATTGTCTCATCCACAACTCTCTGAAGAACCCAGGAAAGGGGTGTCAGTGCATCTCCTTGTCCTAGGAGAGAATACTGGCACACGCAGGGGGAACCCCAATAATCTCACACCTTTCTCACCCTCCTTTGAGTCCAGAGGTCTGTGTAAAGAGAGCTGATCAAAGGGAACCCATAAATCACCTGGCTAAAGCCATGCCCCAGAGCTCAGATTGATTTCTGCATTCAGACTTTATCATCTGATCCTCCCTCAGAGGTTCACACTCCGGTGACCCACGCGTCCTCCCAGCATTTGGCTGTGTTGATCAGCCTGGAGGTGGCAGCCTGGACACAGGTGTGAGGTGAGGATTCCCACCCTTCCCCTGAGCTGTGTACGATGACTTTGTGAACATGATTACTAAGATTTATACAAGGGAATGAGATGCGTTTCAGATTTTTAAAAAATCACAACCCTATGTGAAAATGCACATGGCCCGCCTGCCCTAGCACAAGTGAGAATTTCAGGGACCTGGGGCGTTGCATTTCTTAAGAATCACATGAGTAAATATA
Source organism: Delphinapterus leucas (assembly GCF_059928025.1). Classification (NCBI taxonomy): domain Eukaryota; kingdom Metazoa; phylum Chordata; class Mammalia; order Artiodactyla; family Monodontidae; genus Delphinapterus; species Delphinapterus leucas. Next base: position 5,636,594 of record NC_143136.1, on the reverse strand, counting down.
TTGAGTGTTAAATTTACGATTCTATTCAGTGGATAATTCTATTAAAAGAAGAGGAGAAAAATCTATCTCATGAAACTTCTTATTTATTTAAATTTATTTTATTGAAGTATAGTTGATTTACAATGCTGTGTTTATTTTTGGTGTACAGCAAAGTGATTCAGTTATACATATATATAATAGTTTGTATCTGCTAATCCCAAACTCCCAATCCATCCTTCCCCCACACCCACTTTTTCTTGGCAACCACAAGTCTGTTCTCTATGTCTGTGAGTCTGTTTCTATTTCATAGATAAGTTCATTTGTGTCATATTTTAGATTCCACATATAAGTGATATCATATGGTATTTTTCTTTTTCTTTATGACTTACTTCGCTTAGTAAGATAATCTCTAGGTCCAACCATGTTGCTGCAAATGGCATTATTTCATTCTTTTTCATGACTGAGTAGTATTCCATTGTATAGATGTACCACATCTTTATCCATTCATCTGCTGATGGACACTTAAGTTGCTTCCACGTCTTGGCTGTCGTGAATAGTGTTGCTATGAACGTAGTGGCGCATGTACCTTTTCAAATTATAGTTTTGTCCAGATACCTGCCCAGGAGTGGGATTGCTGGATCATATGGTCACACTCTTTTTAGTTTTTTGAGGAACATCAGTATATGGCTGCTCTGACCAGTGTGAGCTGATACCTCATTCTAGTTTTGATTTGCATATGAAACTTCTAATTTAAAGTCAACAATCCCATCCTTGTTACTGAGGATGTAGACAACACCAGGGAAATTAAGGCAAATTATTGCTGTCGTGTTTACCCCAGAGTGATGGGTTAGGGGTCCCTTTGCCCATGTCAGTTCCAGGTTTTGCCTGTCACCACAGGCGAGCCTACAAAGGATGGGGTGAACTGAGGGCTTGGAGGGGACGTGGCTGTCTGGATACCACAGGGAAGACTTAGTAAGAAATATTTCTCCAGAAGGATGTGTAGAACTTGCAGGATGAAGAAATGAGGGAACAGCCTTTGAGGCACAGAGACCAAAGCTGTGAGTTTGGACTTTATCTTTTAGCTGCAAGGGGTCTGGTAGACTGAACTGACAAGCCTGCAGGTTGGGTTCTTCCAGAAGCAGACGCTGAGGCAGAGTGAGCAGAACAAGGGAAGTATTGGGGAGAGACATCTGTGAAAGGAAAAGAGAGGGCAGGGGAGCTGTCGGGCTGGGGGACAGAACCGACAAAGCCCCTGCCCACCCTCAGGGCTGCCCACGAAATGAGGCTTTGTTGGTGGGCACGGCCATGCCCTCGCTGTGCACAATCACTGTCTGGGACCTCCCTGAGAAGAATGACTTTGACTCGACAGCCGAGGTGAGCACCGAAGGAGCCACAGGTGGAGGCCACTGGGAGAACAAACTCTTCTAGAAGGCAGGGCTGAGCGGTGCAGCTCCGTGCCGGCCATGAGAAGAGTCAGGTGTGTTAACAGGAAGAATTAACATTTATTGGGTGCAGGATATGCTCTCTGCTAAACGCATCACCCTTGTTTTTTCATCTGACCTTCAGAGTAGTCCTGTAATGGAGATGCTCTAATAATTATTCCCAATTTCCAGATGACGAATGGGGGCTCAGGAAGGTAACATAAACTCAGAATCGTGAGGCCTGCTAAGTGACAGAGGTCAGGTGGCAACTCCCCCCCACCCCTTTTCACTGTCTAAGCTGGTGGTCTTAACAGTTTTGCCAAACAACGACGGGGTGAGCGGCCGAGGCAGGAAACCTGGTCAGAGGGCTGGTCCACAGCATAGCCCAGAGCCATGGAAGGAGGTAAAGAAAGATGAAGGGACAGCTTTGAAAAAGTCTTCCAAGAGAGATCTTCCATGACTTTGTCTGTAAGGTGAAGGCAGTGGGTAAGAAAGATGTCACTAGACAAGGTTGAGATGTCTGGCCTGTTTAGGTTTGATATCTTTCTTTGATCAACTTTGGCAACTTATAATATATTGGAAAAACATTAACCAGATTCCTAAATTTATTAGCTTAAGTTATGTTCACGGTATTATCTTATTTAGTTAATTTGCTGAAAGTGTAGTACAGTCACAAGTTTTGAAGATCAGAAAGTATAAAAGTGTACATGATAAAAACCTCCATCCTTCCTCAGTTCCCCATCTGATCAGTTCCTACCATGTGGGATACCCAAGTATATATCCAATGTTATCAATGTCTGATACACTCTTCTATAGATTTATAATGTAGATAGAAGCAAAGACAAAATTTATGCTTCCTTTTTTTTACACAAATTAAAGCATTCTCTATACACAGTTCTGGTTTTTCCATGTTAGTACATGAAACCTGGCTCCTTATTTTTCATGACAGCATAATATTCCATAGAATGGATGTAGCACATTTGCTTTATCCTGTTGATGAACATTTACTTATATGTCAGTATTAAGAACACTTCTTCTATGAAAAAAATGTTCTTTATCTTAAAAGTTTTAGTTGTTTTATCTCTGTAATTATATTCTCTTTTTAATTCCAAATACTATAGGTCTTAATTTCTTTCTTTTTTTTCCTTTGACTGCACTTCCTGAAAGCTTCTCTGTTTTTTTAAACCTTTTCAAGGAACAGCATCTTGACTTTATTATTTCTACAATTTTACTTCTAATTTATCATGTTTTTTTATCATGATCAGTACCTGCATTTTTGCTTATTTTTATTGTTAGGTAAGTTCTTGAGTTGAATACTTAGTTAAATCTTTAAAGATCTGTCTTCTCCAATAGTAAAGGTTTGTAAAGTTACGAATTTGAATTGATAACATACTACAGGTTTGATTGTATTTTATCATTAATATTAATTTCTAAATCATTTGTAAATTACCGTGACAATAATTGATTTGCTCTTTTTTTTTAACATCTTTATTGGGGTATAATTGCTTTACAATGGTGTGTTAGTTGCTGCTGTATAACAAAGTGAATCAGCTATACATATACATATATCCCTGTATCTCCTCCCTCTTGCATCTCCCTCCTACCCTCCCTATCCCACCCCTCTAGGTGGTCACAAAGCACCAAGCTATGTGGCTGATCTCCCTGTGCTATGTGGCTGCTTCCCACTAGCTATCTATTTTACATTTGGTAGTGTATATATGTCCATGCCACTCTCTCACTTCATCCCAGCTTACCCTGCCCCCTCCCTGTGTCCTCAAGTCCATTCTCTACATCTGTGTCTTTATTCCTGTCCTGCCCCTAGGTTCTTCAGAACCACTTTTTAAAAAATATTCCATATATATTTGTTTTTCTCTTTCTGACTTACTTCACTCTGTATGACAGACTCTAGGTCCATCCACCTCACTACAAGATTTGCACTTTGACTCAAAACTATTTGAAAGAATGCTTTCAAAATGTCCCAGTACTTAAAATTTATTTTTTCTTATTCATCTGTGGACTGTTTCTGGATTTAAAACATTTTGGTTAAATAGTGTGACCTCTGTAATTTCTACTTTGGAGTATGTAATCAAGTTTTTCTTTAGCCTACGTATAACCAAATTTTGTAGATATTCCATTTTTTTTTAAAAGCCTTGTCTCTCTTTGTAGGGTACACAATTCAATGTGTGTCTATTAAACATGTTAATTGCAATGTGCAAATCCTTGTCTTTCCTTATTTCTTGTTTCCTTCTGGCATGTTCTGAGTTGGTGCATTAATGTCTTCCATAATTATTGTTTTGATCATTTCTTCTGGCAATTCCAATGCTTTGCACTTTTACATATTCCAGCACTCTGCTGTTTGTGCATCACACTCGTCCATGACTTTACACATTCTGAAGCATTTTTATGGAATATGTAGATAAGGACAAGAGAGCTGTGTTGCTTTTCTTTATTCACAGAGCATTTTGTGGAGTGAAGTTGCCTCTAGTGGCATCTCTTTAACCACTAAGTTTGACCAAACCACACATAGTGCACAGAAGTTCGTTGGCTCAGTAATTTCACTGTTGTCCTCAGAAATTCAGCCAATATCTTTTCTCTGAATGTAGTCCAGCCATTTCATGGAGCTCGTGAACTCTTCCAAGGTATTAGTTTACAATTTCTTAAATGATGGGGTCACTATAGCAAAATGAGCAAGGTCTAATTTGTACCCAGACACGAATTTCTACTCTTGGCAAGCCTTGCTCTATTTCATCCCCCAAAATTTACTGTAAAGATTAAAAATGCAACCACAGTTGGGTATTTTCAAAGTGACTTCAAGTTAAGCTATAATTCACATTTTGCCTTGCTGAAGAAAGTTTAACCTATCTCAATAGGGAAGAAATTTCAACACAGTTCCTTGTCCTGAGTTCCTAAGCATCCATATTTGGAGTTTGATATTTCACAGGATTTGGTGAGAGATAATAACAGGGGCTATTTTCCCCTCCTGACATCATCTTTTAAAAATATACTTATATATACTTTTAGGCACTTATGCTAGCATTCCTTAACCTTAAATTCCTAGAAGTGAAATTCTCATATCAAAGGATGAGCAACTTAAAATTTTGGTATGTAATTTGAAATTGCTCTTTGAAAATCTTACCCCAATCCACACAATCACGCTAGGTGTAGAGCTTCCTGTTTCCCATGCTCTCACTGAACTAGGTGTTATCACTTTCTTACGTGTCCAGTACGGCAGAAAAAAATACTTCATTGCTTTAATTTGCATTTCTTTCATTGCTAGTAAGTTTGAACATTTTCCTAAATTTAATGGCCATTTGTATTTCTCATGTTAATTGCTTGTTCATATTCATTGCCCATTCTTCTATTGGGTTATTTGTATTTTCCTTATTTGTCTTTAAGAGCTATGTGTAGGGGTATAAATCTTCTGTCGTATTGATGAGGTCCTTAAAGCTTTCTGTATTCCAGTCATTTACATATCTGACCCAGCTGAGTTTTTCTTACAGATCATTTTTCAGTATCAAAATACACTGCAGGGCTTCCCTGGTGGCTCAGTGGTTAAGAATCCACCTGCCAATGCAGGGGACACGGGTTCGAGCCCTGGTCCAGGAAGATCCCACATGTCACGGAGCAACTAAGCCCACGTGCCACAATTAATGAGCCTGTGCTCTAGAGCCCGTGAGCCGCAACTACTGAGCCTGTGTGCCACAACTACTGAAGCCTGCGTGCCTAGAGCCCGTGCTCTGCAACAAGAGAAGCCACCGCAATCAAAAGCCTGCGCACCGCAACAAAGAGTAGCCCCTGCTCGCCACAACTAGAGAAAGCCCGCACGCAGCACCACAGCTAAAAATAATTAATTAAAAAAAATTTTTTTTAATACACTGCAAAGTGGGTAGGTATTGTTATTCCCATTTTAGAGAGAAGAACGGAATTCAGAGAGGTTAAGTGGACAGAAATTGACAAAAAAACAGGATCAGGTTCTGAAGTTCAACGCATTTTGTCCTCAATCCCTGGAAGTCTTGCACAACTTTGTTACTGGAGCTGCGGTCACTGCCACGTCTACTGATGCTCTTTTGGCTTCAGACAGTGCAGTCAATTTCCATTTGACCCAGAAACATCTACTGCCCCTAAAAGCCTGAATAACCCCTAAAATCTTTACCTAGGACCAACTTGGCTTAAAGTCCTGCCTCCTTAGATTCATGGAGTTTCATTTTGCAAGAATATCTACGTTCCACCTTAAGGGAAAAATACATTATTCTGTTTGGGTTTCTTTTGTGTTCAAGAAGCCAGAGAACAATTCTGTGGGTTGAGGCAGAGCCATGCTGCGAGGCTGCCTCCCATTTGATGTTTGCCACGAACCCTGGACAGCTCTGATCCCCATCACAGGGCCTTCGCTGCAGATTTCCTTCCAGAGTCTGAGGTTGACTAGATGGACGCACCGTGTTATTAACAACCTTTAGTTGATGCCAGCCCGCTGAACTGCTTCGATGAAGAAACAGGCAAAAGCTAAAACTCAAAAGGTATTTTGTTTCACTGTTGCAGCACCAAACCAGCATTCTTTTTTTTTTAGAAGCACCACATCTCTTTGGTGAGTGGACATGGGTAGACAAGAGGCAAGCTGGCCAGCCCAGTGATAAAAGCCAGTGCCAATAAGCTAGTCAAATGACAGAGTGGCAGAACCGGTCTAACACAGCAGCGTGTCCAGACCATGCAGTCTTTGTTCAAGCGTCCGATCCAGGCCACCCCTGTCTGGTCTCCAGCTGTAGGTGGTTTTGGCTGTTCACCCCCCAGAGCAATTTCTAGACCAGTGACGTTCTCGCTTACGTTGCCTGCACGGTTTTGTTTGTTTGGTCTCCTCTGGGCTTTAGGGATTCTAGAAAGTGGCCACAGTAAAGGTCAACCTTAGGCAATTTGAAGTTCTATATAGTGAATGCCTTGAGTACAGGAGGAATTCTTCCTAAGATGGTGGGTGCCCCAGAAAGTTTTGTTGAGTTCTGGGGACTCTGTATACAGATTTACTTGAATTAACCACTTAAATTCACAAACTGGAGAGGAACCGAGGGGACGGGCAGGGACGGAGAGGTGATGCCTGCAAACGTTAGGGTCAGACCATGGGATTGAAACATTGACTCTGTACTCACCTTGGGCAAGACACCTTGGCTTTCTTGGTGTCTTCCTCATGGGTAATGGTACCTACGCTGCAGGGTTACCTGAGGATTAAATTGGATAACATACTTTCCTAGCAAACATGGGAGCATTAGCTAAAGCCATCAAAGTCATTGCAGTGCCGCACCTGCTCCTGCCTTTCCTGACACTCTGAGGGCCCAGTTCCCTTCAGCACCCGTTTTAGGGGTTCTCAGACCCACCTCTGCGTTTTGCTTAAAATTCAATCATAAAACTACGTATTTGAATTTAAATTACACGTACAAATTTGAAATAGCATGGTATGAACATACCCGCCTCGTGAAAGGATGACCACAAGAAGTTTAGTGGACATCCATCATCTTGTATAGATAGAACATTAAAGAAATGGGGAAAAAAGTATTTTCCTTGTGATGAGAACTCTCTTGACAACTTTCATATATAACATACGATACAGTGTTGTTAAATTATTCAATGGAGACTTTTTTTTTTAACATCTTTATTGGAGTATAATTGCTTTAAAATGGTGTGCTAGTTTCTGCTTTATAACAAAGTGAATCAGTTATACGTATACATACGTTCCCATCTCTCTTCCCTCTTGCGTCTCCCTCCCTCCCACCCCTCTAGGTGGTCACAAAGCACCGAGCTGATAAATGGAGACTTTTTAAATGGCACTTTGGTGATAAGGAGTATTGAAGGTTGTAACAAATAGATTGGACGAAGTCAATTCCATCAATGCAAATAATTCATCACAGCAAAGAACTTCAAAACCAATCATTCTCTTTTCCCTATAGCACAAAAATACAAATACCTAACCCTTAAGAAATGATAATTATGAAAGAAAAAATACGTGCTTAGATGGTACTGCCCTTGGCTTATGCAACTTAGTAAACCAAGCTCCCTCCCCCCCGATTTGTGATATGAGTGAAGCAAAGTTTCAATTACACATAACTAAACATACAGCGCTGAGTGTTCTAGAATGATCTGATTTCAAATACCCTAGGCAGAGACCTGAAGCTCAGCCTGGCTGGAGCTGCAGGTCTGGGGTGGAGGTTTGGGAGTGTGTGTGTGTGAGGCCATCATGGAGGCAATATCTACCCGGGATGTGGAGAACCAGCAGGCCTGCAGGGCTCTCCCTGTTTGCTTGCTTGACTTTTTGTTTGTTTTTCACTTGAACCGAATGCACAACCAGAACACAAGAATGTAAATTCTGTTTTAATGATTATCTAAGTCGTTATTATTGTTATTTAATTTTCTGGGAAGGCACACTTTATTTTAAAACAACAATGACACCAGACCGTGGAAATACAGTCACTGCGCCCTTATATGGCTCTTCTTTCAGTCCTCACTCTGGGTCAGGGTTGCAGATGACAGAGAAGCAAGGTCTGACCTCTAGGAGGGCCAGCTTTGCCCAGACACTGGGCAGCATGAGCACAGCACACTCAGACTTTGTGTGCTACAGCAGACCCCTTGCTGTCTGCATTGGACAGCAACTTTTCCCAAGATGTCAGCATCACAGGACGCTAATAACGAGAAGCCTTCTGTGTTCCGAGGCATTACTAGGCACCCAGAAACATGAGGCAGCTACCAACTTAGCCCAGCATCTCCCCTGCCCCATCAGGGTTAATAGGAGGCAAAGATGGAAGGAAGGGAGAAATGTACAATATAGGAAAAAAGGGAGGAGGCTGAAGGCTGGAATGGGGAGAGGCGAGGCAGGGAGGACAGGACGGGGGCAAAGAGAGAAGGCGATGTTCCCCCCAGAAGGATCTCAACCTGAGCCTGGAGCCTGCAGAGCAAAGATCTTTCCCACCTTCCCTCCCTCCTTCCTGCCTTCCTTCCTTCCTTCCTTCTAAATGCTTTTCTTTCTTCCTAGTTTTTCTTTCTTCAGAGCCTCAAGGGAGAGTTGGTAATTCTTCATCCTTAAGGAACTATGACAAGGTTTAGATCTCTTGGAATGTGCAATGTCTCAGAAGCACTAGGAATTTATTATCTATTTCCAAACAAAGCGATAATTAGATCACTCCAGATAACTAATATCATGTTTTCAGAAGCCCTGAGTAGATGATAAGCTAATATTTGTACAGTTGACCTTAAAAATGTGACAGCTGAGAAGCTTCTGGAGCAATGCCCAGAAAGGCACCAATTATGAAAGGGTTTAGCAAGCCGTGTGGAGTGGAACTTTCGGAATTCTTTTAAAAATATGTTTTCCGTTTTGTAAATCACTATGCTAGAGTAACTGTGGAATTATTCTTTGACAGTATAATTACATTTTAATTGTAGAGCAATTAAGCGTTCACTAGTCATGAAGGGGAAATCCAGTAGCCAATCAGATGCCACCGCTATGAAATCTAGACTGTGGTTTGTATGGTAGAAGACTTCGGTTCCCTGGTGACCATTGGCATCTTTCAGTTGGGTTCAAGCATTTGCAAAGACAGTGAGGACTCTCTCAAAGGCAGCTGGACACTCAAATACCCCCAAAGAAACAGCCAGTGTCTGTCAAAACCCAGCTAGAGGCTATTTTGCAAAATGTTCTGAAGACATATTTAGGAAAATATTCCCTGTTGTGCAATCAGCTCCCATGAGACAATGAAGTCTCCATAGAAAAAAGGAAGCCTTTTGCAGGGGCCCGGGTGGGTACAGGCGCCTCACCCAAGATCCTCGCTGGAGGTCCATTCAGAACGGTTCTCTTTTCTTTCCACTCTAAAAGTGAAGCAATTCAGGCTAGAAACCACAGCTAGCACGAATGAGCAATGAAATGGTCCTTAATCCAAAAGACCCGAGCGTTATTTTCTCCCCCATTTTGACACTTATTCAGTGGAGACATTTTAAATGGCACTTTGGTGGGACACAGGGAGGACCACCCCTGCAAGGAATTAGCCACGTCCGGACAGGCTCACTGCAACCAGACTTATCTTAAATCTCCCTTCCATCTACATTTTTTGCCTGATGGTTAAAGTGCTTATCATGAGAACGAAGCTCTCAGCCTCCAAAAGGTTACGGGACTTGCAGATTTTAGGCAGCAGAGCAAGAGTTGGTCCTGGACCTTGGGCCTCCCTGGTGTGGACATCTGTGCCATTTCCTTGACGGCAGCAGACAATTAGCAAGATGTTTCAGACACTGTGTGTAGCGGTTGGTGCAGGAGGGGACAATTGAGGGGAAGGTGCTTTCTCGCGCACAGAGCTTGCGATTATAAACTGGTGTGTTTTTTTTAATGAAAGGTGATTAGGTTAAGATGCTACAAGAGCCTTGAGAATATTCACAATCTTTGTCTAATTCCACTTCCAGGAATATGTCAAGGGGACTCAATCAGAGATGAAGTCGAAGCTTTTTTTTTTTTGTTTCCACATAGAATATATTAACACAGCTCTGTGAAGTATTGGTAGCAAGCATATAAATTTAATCCATGTACAGACAGATTGAATGACACCATGAACACATTTGGTCTAATGTATATTTACAAAATCCCTCATCCAACAATTACAGATCATTTTTCAAACACTCACGAACTCATACAAAAATTGACCACATATCAGGCTACAGAGTCAATCACCACAAATATCAGGGAATCAGTTGCTATAGAGACACAGTCAAAGCTTTGAACTCAAGGTCATTTCAGCTTTATTTATAAAAGCAGAAACCAGCAACAATGGAAATAAAGGGGGAAGTGATTGAAAAATGGTAATGCATCCCCTTAAGCAGCCATCATCAAAGTGCATGTTTTCAATGGCACGAGAAACTGCTCATGAGGTAATGGTAAGTGAAAAAAAGACACCTATATTCAGCATGTCAATTTCATATATAAAACTGAAACAAAAAATGGTAAGAATGATTCTACCTAGCCAGAGGGGTCACTGGTGATTCACAGTATTTGCCGAAATCTCTACAATGAAATTTTGTGAAAGAACCAACAGAATTCTCTAGTACACATTTTATTTTGTTTTCTAAATTAATTTTCCCCAGCTTTATTGAGATATCTTTGACCTATAAATTGTGTAAATTGCAGGTGTACAATGTGATGATTTGATACACATATTTCCAAATGATTACCACAGAAGGTTAGGTAACACGTCCATCACATTACATAACTCCTTTTTTTTTTTTTTTTTACTTTTCAGGGAAGCATTTATTACACCCATATATAATTCCAGCCTGGACATACTATATATGATATCAGAAGCTTAGAGTCTTTGCAATGAGTCGGTGCATAACAGCAATATTTTTTTTGTACTGAGAATGTTTAAGATCTGTTCTCGTATCAACTTTCAAGTTTCTAATACAGTATTTTTAACTATAGTCACCATGCTGTACTTTAGATCCCAGAACTTATTCATCTTCCAACTGGAAGTTTATACCCTATGACCAGCATCTCCCCATTTCCCCACCCTAAGACCTCAGCACCACCATCTTACCCTTTGTTTTCATGCACATTAATGTATTAAAATAAAAATGAACACGTATAGCAATGAATCTAGATAATCTGGATCCCAATATAAAAAAGAAAATGTTCTAATGAGATTATGTTAAAAGAAGAGAAACAAAACTGATGGCCTCACAACAAAATGACGACACAGGTGATGGAAAAGAGGCAGCATGGAAGCAAAGAGACGGCAGACATTGAAAATTGACACAAGACAAAGCTGAGGTCTATTAAGAAAATGCATTGTGAAAAACTTGTCATTTTGGAGGAATGAATTATAGAATTCATCAGGAAAGGCTGTCCTCAGACTTTCTGCCACTGACCTACTGTCCGCCAGAGGAGTTGGGGACACTAGTCTCTTTCTATGCCGTTTGCTTCATCCCTAACAGCAGAAATACCATGAGTGACCTGGCAGCGTTGCCGTGGAATTGAATGACCTGTATGTGGAAGCACTCTTGCACAAGAACCTGGATAATAGCTGCTCAATAAATTTCCTTTTCATTTCATGTGTCAAACAACATGGCAGCAAAATATGCAAAGGAAAATTTATTAGACGTACAAGGGAAGTGGACAGAAATTCAATTGTTATATGAGATTGTAACTCACTGTTGTCCAAATTCACACAATAGCAACCACCTGACATTGTCTGGGGGATCACGAGACAAACAAAAGTGTTTTGTAAGCCGGAAAGTAGCATGACAGTGTTAGTTATTTTCATGATGCTAAGTAATATTTATGGGAATCATTATATTTTTCTCAAGGTCATAAAGAAATTCTCAATAAATTTTAACTAAGTCGAAATCTTGCAATCCATATTTATGAACCCAATATAATATCTAATATTAGTCATTTATATTTAACCCAGAGAAACTCCATCCCCTCCAACATTTTCAAGTGCTCTCCTGAATAACACTTATGTATAACAAATGAAATGATTTAATAGTAGTTGATTTGGAAAATAAAGCACTATATATTTAAAGAAAATTATAATAATAAATCAAAGCATGCCTTAAAAATGTTATTGAATATTAACTTTTCGATGAAGGATTGATTAATGGGCTCTGATTTCACTGAAGGAATCACAAAAGAGACATTTGAAAGATTTGGTAATAAAAAATGTTTAAAATATATAAATGAGGACAGGCTGAGATAAAACATTCCAGCAAATGTCCAGACTCCATAAAGAGCTCACAGAAGTTGATTAGAAAAAAGTTAAAGCTCCAACAGGTAAGTGGACAAAGGATTTCAACGCACAGAGCATACTTCATTGTTCACTTGTATATAATAGATGGAAAGGTAAACGAGGATACTTAATTAAATACCCATAAACTCCTCCTATGTGCTGGGCATCATTCTAAGTGTTGACATAGTAACTCCTTCCACCCTCCCAACATCCCTGTAAGGTAGATAACGTTGTTGTACTCATTTTACAGATGAGGAAAAGAACCCCAGGAAGGAGGAATGACTCACCCGCGGTCACCCAACCAGGAAGTGGCAAAGCCAGGATTCAAGCCCAGGGTGTATTGTCTCAGTCACTTGGGGACAGCATCCCCACAGGATGAAGAAGCAGAAGGTATGTACGTGAAGATGTGGGCACAGCACGGTTTATAGTGGTTAAAAGACAGACACAACCAACAACGTGCGAAAGCTGAAATCAGTAACTGACATCAACTGAAGCACTTTGACATTGTCGTTAAATTTGTAATGAAGCCAACTTGGAGCAACTTGAAAAATACGATGTTAAGTGAAAAGAACATAAATTGCATGCGCGCTATGTTTGCAATGATGAAAGCATGCATGCATATAGACTGCGATGGGAAGGGCGTGTGGAAAGTGAAAACAGTTGATGTGGCTATAAAACTGTATGTGTATAATATCAAAGAGAGGAGTGGTTGGAGAGGAAACGGTACACAGTGTTCGAGAACTCTCTGCGTTTCCCCTAGCACAGTACGCTCTCTCACTGAAGGGCTTCCCAGGGCACAGCAGCTCCCTGCCCACCCAACCCATCAAAGCTGGCTGTTTTTCATCCTTCAGTCTCATCACCTCCTTTGGGAGAACTTCCCTGTGCCCCGCCCTTCCCTGGCATCCTCTGTGTTTCCGCAGCAGGCTGCTTCTCCTCATTCTGCAAGGCTGGCTCCTTTTCTTGCCTGCAGCTCCCAGAAGACCCTTGAGGGTACGGCTACATCTTCTCCACCACGTAGCCCTAATTCCCAGGCTGGGATGTATTTGTTGAAGAACTCAGACATCTAGGTACCGCAGATGAAGTTCTCAAAGCTTCATAACATTTGTCGGAAAATGCACATTTCCTCCTCCCCCGAGAATACAGTAAATTTTAACCCAGAATTTCATATTAAAAATGAGGCATCCCAGAGTATCGTAAATGAGACGATTGCTAGGTAGTCTTTCTTATGGAAAGGGAATGTAAGACAGTATATACCTATTAAACTGAGATGTCAAATAATTTTAATCTTAATTCCAAGAGCGCCATTGTAATAACAATACTTTTAAAACTTGCACATTTTTCTAACTAGCATACTTCAACTTACAACACTTTGATGTGAATTGGTGTGGTTCTTAAAATGGCCCCGGAAAGTAAGGTTTTTATTTATCCTGTTTGACCTACGCGTGGGGTGGGGGTGACGTTGCAGGTGGTACAGCTTGCCCGAGGGCATCCAGCTGAGAAAGCCCACCTCTTTAGGAGATACCGAATGACACCTGGGAGAAACATTCAAAAGCGGATAAGTGGGCCTTCCCTGGTGGCGCAGCGGTTGAGAGTCCGCCTGCCGGTGCGGGGGACGCGGGTTCGTGCCCCAGTCCGGGAAGATCCCACATGCCGCGGAGCGGCTGGGCCCGTGAGCCATGGCCGCTGAGCCTGCGCGTCCAGAGCCTGTGCTCCGCAACGGGAGAGGCCACAACAGTGAGAGGCCCGCGTACTGCAAAAAAAAAAAAAAAGCAGATAAGTGCAACCCTGAGATCGCTGCAGCTCTTCGGTGACAGTAACAAAGTGGCTCACAATTTGTCCTTTTCAAAGCAGTGTCACGTGTCAGTTTGGTTTCTGTACCCACCCTCCCTCTGAAGTTTCCAGTACTGGGTAACCCTCTCACCTCAGGACAGCACCTTGAGAGGAGTATGTGCATTAAGATGCCAATTTTATAGATTCAGGAACTGAAGAGGAGGGAAGTGAAGTAATATTCCTAAGACCGCACAGCTAGTAAACGGGAAAGCCAGGGCTTGAATTCAGCAGTTCTGGGTCTGAACTCACAACCAGCCCACTAGACCCTAACTCAGCAGTTCCCGAAGGGTGGTCTCTGGACCAGCATTTATCAGCATCATTTGAAAATCTGTTAAAGGTGCAGACTCTTTGCTCCACCTCTCCCTTCTACATCTTCCCCTCTGGGAGTGCAGCCCAGGATTCTGTGCTTCTGCAAACCCTCTGGTGATTTTGATGTCCTCATTCACGTGTGTGTATACATACCCAGGCGTATACGTGTATACAGGCACATATACAAACATGTACGCACATGTGTGCCCCTGCACACATATACACATACCTGTGAGCGTGCATGTACACACACATATATATCTACACGGCTGTTAACTGGTGGGATGAGAGCTCAAATCCAGGTGTCCCGACTGCTAATTCTACTCTTTCAAGGGACTCTACCAGCCGTTCTCCATCCCACCTGAACATTGAATCACTTGGAGATTTTGAAAGCAACCCGTCCACAGCAATAACAAAAAGCACAAAGAAACGAACAGCAAACGTTGTCTAGACCCCGTCCCAGGACAAGTAAGTTAAACTTTCTGAGGGTGGTGCCAGGCGCTGCCTTTGTTTAAAGCTCCCCAGATGCCAAACAGCTGTTTCCCCGGGCTGTCTGATAATCCCTGGCTATCTGTTTCTATCTGAGAGCCAGGCCCTAAAAACTGGACTGGAAGATGCGGGGCAGAGAGGGTGTCAGCTGTGGTTCACTATAGGGGTCACTGTCAGGGAGATCACCTGGGCCACATCTTTGGGGAACCTTAGCATTTGTTCTCTAAGAGGTTGGACGCTAAGATGAACAGGAAGTGTTCACCGCTGGTGCGCAGTGTCCCTAGAGTAGGTTCTCCCTGTCTCCTTCCACAGGGAGGTGTCAGGATTCAAGTGGGGAAGAAGCCTAGGGTCTGAGCATCCTTATGAAAACCTTGCCCTGAGCCTTTGGGGACCACAGTGTGAGTCAGATTTCTCCCTTGCTTCCTTGGTACAGTTCTCTCTTCTTTCATGCTATCTGTGTAGGCTGATAGCCCCTTTTTTTAAACCCCTTTGTTATTGTTTTGGGGGTATTTCAGGAAGAAGGGCAACTCAATGCATGTGTTAAGTCTGCTGCTTCCAACCAGAGAGCTGTACAAAACTTCCTAACAGGGCCTTCCTTCATCCCAGCTTTATGTCCAGACACACCCCCTTTACTCTCTAGGAAAACAGCCCCCTCTCATCCTCACATGCTTACTCTGTCCTTCCTTCCACAGGGCCTTTGCACATGCTCCTCCCTCTGCCAGGACCACTCTTCCCTTTGCAGTCTGCCTACCTAACTCCTTCTCACCTGCCATGGTCCAGTCCAAGCACCAGTCCCTGAGTGGGGCCTTCCCTGCAGGACACTGTAGTGTGGTTTGATTACTTGATTAATGTCTGTCTTCCCAACTCAACCGCAAGTCCATGAGGCCAGAAAGCTTGTCTGATTGTGTGCACCATTGCATCTATCTTCTCTACTCAGTAAATATTTTTTGAATGAACAAATGAATGAATGGGAAGGTGGGGCTTGAAGGCATTTTCATTTCGGCAATTGTGCGGGGTGGTACGAACTGGCTTCACGGGCTGGCGAAGTTGCCGCGTCTCAAGACTCTTTCAACAATATGGGAACTATTCAGAGCTTCCCTGGTCTACAGTCAAAAAACTAAACGTGAACTAAACTGCGCTTTTACTGATAAGATCTCTAAGACCAAAGTACACAGGTATTGCAAGCTTATTTAATATTTAATATTCAGTTTCTAACACTAGCATCCTAGATTAAGGAGAGGGTTAGGCCACCTGCATTCAGTCCTTTCTTGCACTTCTCACCAGACATCTGTCCATCTGGTATGTTAGGATCTCAGTAAAAAGGACGCAAAATCCATGTCGAGTTGAGTGTCGTGGCAAACCTTAGGAACGTTCAATAAAAGCCATAAAACAAATGAAGCTGCAGATATGGTGGATGGAAAAAATGCTGTCACTTGCAGGGATGAGTCTTTGGGTGGTTGAATGCGATTATCTGAGTTCCATTCCCTTGAACAAGCAGCCTGTCAAGGAAATGTGGATGCAAGTGATGACCTCATTCTTTGATACGGTTGTTAAGTGTCCCTCCATCGAATAGAACATTAGAGAAGCAGAGTCCGGGTCAAGTTCTCTACTGTGAGTCTTGGTCCAGATTGCCACCCCTGCCTAATCCACCGCCCCCCGCCCTGCACACATAAGCATTCTAAATCTGGCCCTTGCTCTGACAAAGGCTTCTTAGTTTTCTACGTAGCAACTAAAAGCAGACTGGTCAAGAATCCAGAAAGCTGACGTTGTGCACCAGCACTGCTCCCGGCTAGCTTGGACATGGGAAAAGTCCATTTTCCCTGGTTTTGTGTCTCTTTACTCAGTGATCAAGTGGGACTAGAGGGGCTTTAATTCCTTCTCGTTCTAATATTTTGTGCTTCTTTTAGGAGTTCTGGCCCTCATGTCTTTTACTTGCGTGGGACACCACCGTGTCTTGCTTTATTAGGACTGGCAAGGCGGGGAGGTACCCAGGAGTGGAGAGAGAGGTTTGAGATCCAGGCAGGCTCCTAGATGAGAGTGACAGATTGGTGGGAATTAGAGAGCCCTGTAGATTTTAGGGACGGAAAATTGGCCTAAAACATACTCAGAGAAAAATCAATAAGCTATCAGGGTTGCGTATTCAATCTCCATTTCTGTGTAACAAATTACCTCCAAACTTAGTGGTTTAAATACTCCATCTCATGGTTTCTGTGGATCAGAAGTCCGAACACAGCTTTTCTGCAGCCTCTGCTCAGGGTTTCCAACAGGCTGAAGTCAAGGTGTCACGGAGGTGTTAGCAGCTGAGAGTGGACAGGGGAGCGATCGGCTCCCAAGCACACATAGCTGTAGCGAAGATGCAGTTCCTCACTGGTTCTCCAACAGGATGGCCGGCTCCATCCCACTGTGCAAGCAGGAAGGGGGATACTCTGCCAGCAGAACAGAAGTCACCATTTTATGTAACTTAATTATGAAAATGACCTCCATCACCTTTTACGTCCTACTGGCCAGAAGCAGGTCCCTACATGCAGCCCACAACAGTGTGGGAAGATCTCACATCTCTCCATCCTCCTGGAAGTGGAGTCTGTTGGGAGCATCAGGTCTTGCATGGTGGCCAACATAGGCATTGAGAGAGCACCCGAATGGAATATTACTCAGCCACTAAAAAGAATGAAAAAATGCCATTTGCAGCAACATGGATGGACCTAGAGATTATCATACAAAGTGAAATAAGTCAGAAAGAGAAAGACAAATACCATATGATATCATTCATATGTGGAATTTAAAATACGACAAATAAACATGTCTATGAAACAAAAACAGACTCACAGATATAGAGAACAGACTTGTAGTTGCCAAGAAATAGGGGGTATGGGGGAGGGAGGGATTGGGAGTTTGGGGTTAGCAGATGCAAACTGTTATATATAGGATGGATAAACAACAGGGTCCTAGTGTAGAGCAAGGGAATTATATTCAATATCCTGTGATAAACCATATGGAAAAGAATCTGAAAAAGAACATGTATAACTGAGTCACTTTGTTGTACAGCAGAAACTAAACACAACATTGTAAATCAACTAGACTTCAATAAAGTTTTAAAAAAATAAAAGGGGCACCAGTGCTGTGTCAGTGTCCTGGGGCCACCCTAACAAATCACCTCAGCTTAACAACAGAAATGTGTTGTCTCACAGTCCGGAGGCCAGAGTCCAAGTGTCGGCAGGGTTGGCTCCTTCTGAAAGCTGTGGGGAACAGTGTGCTCCGGGCCTCTCTTGTAGCTTCTCGTGACCTCAGGTGTCCTAGGCTTGTAGATGTGTTTTTCCCGTGTCTTCACATTGTCTTCCCTTTGTGTACGTCTCTCTCTGGGTCCACATTTCCCCATTTTACAAGGACACCAGACATCATTCAGGCCATCTAATGGCCTCAACTTGATCATCCACAAAGACCTTACTTCCAAATAAGGTCGCATTCACAGGTACTGGGACTTAAGCGTCTTTCGGGAAGACACAATTCAACCATGACAAGTGCTAACACACAAATAGTTTTTTCTGACATAAACCATACTTGGCTAGGGTTTTGACTTTTTTAAAGTAAGCCATTGTTTTGTTTTGTTTTTCCTGAAACATTGAATATTTTTTATTTATGTTGGGGTGCAATTCACATAACATACAGCTAACCACTTAGAAGTGAACTATTCAGTGACATTTAGTCCATTCCCAATGTTGTGAAACCACGACCTCTATCTAGTTCCAAAACATTTTCGTCACCCCGAAAGGAAACTCTGTACCCATGAAACAATGGCTCCCCAGCCCCTGGCAACCCCCAACCTATGCCTTTGCTTTTTAAGGGATTATTTTGAGTATAATGAGCTTACTCTGGTCTATCTCCCTACCCTTCACCTGGGCATCCCCAGAGAGAGCTCACAATACTCTAGGGGTGAGTAATACTACCATGTTAGGCAGGGTTCTCCAGATAAACAGAGCCAACAGGATGTGTATGTGTATAGAGAGAGAGATTTATTTTAAGTAATTGGCTCACACGATTGTGGAGGCTTAGTGAGCCTGTACTCTGAGGGGGTAGTTCCGGCAGGCCGACTCAGGGAAGAGTTGCAATTCAAGTCTAAAGGCCGTCTGCTGGCAGAACTCCCTACTGCTTGGGGGACATCAGCCTTTGAGACCTTCAGCTGATTGGGTGTGGCCCACCCACATGATGGGGGGGCATCTGCTTTCCTCAAAGCCCACCAACTGAAACGTAAACCTCACCAAAAGAAAACACACACCCCCCAGAAACACCTAGAATAACGTTTGACCTAATATCTGGGCACCGTGAACCAGCCAGGTTGACAAACACAGTTAACCGTCATGATCGTGAATCATCACCCCCTTTCGAGAAGTGAGAAAACTGAGCTCCAGGGAAGTGAGCAGCCCCTGGTGAGATGGAGAAGCTGTTTGGTCCCAGGCAGGCTGGCTTCAGTGTCCATACTCTATCCCCCACGCACAGCATCTGTCCACACACCAGCCTCAAATAAACTGCATCCGAGACCACGGACCCCTTCTCACGCAGGGGTTTCTCCACCCTCCTGGTCTTGCGCATGTTGAGAGTTTCTTCCAGGCCTTTGGGCAGCAAGAAACCTGCAGGAGCTCCTCTGAAAGCAGCTCGTGTCTCCTATTAGGACACCTTTGGGTTCTACTGTCCTAACCCACCTTCTACAAGAGCACTGGATTTCCCCTCTTCCCCCACCTTCCTGGGTGTCTCCCTCCTCCCCCCTGGTCCCCTTGTTCCCCGGGCTTCACTGCAGTCCCTGTGGCTCACACAGTCCCCTGACTATCCCTGCACTTACTGGCCTCAGAACTTTCCACAGTCTTCACTAAAATAAACGTGAAAAGCACTTCAGGCTGCTGGAAATCACTGTAGGAGGAATGGATTGCAGGCCGCACATTCAGGTGTGCAAGAAAAAACACTTTTAAGCCAGACAGAGAAAGACAAATATCATATGGTATCACTTATATGTGGAACCTAAAAAAAAAAAAAAGATACAAATGAACTTGTGTATGAAACAGAAGCAGACTCACAGACATAGAAAACAAACTTATGGTTACCGAAGGGGAAAAGCCGGGAGGGATAAATTAGGAGGCTGGAATTTACATATACACACTATTATATATAAAATAGATAAACAAGGACCTACTGTGTAGCACAGGGAACTCTACTCAATACTGTGTAATGACCTATATGGGAAAAGGATCTGAAAAAGAGCGGATACATGTATATGTAGAACTGATTCACTTTGCTGTACAGCAGAAAGTAACACAACATTGTAAATCAACTCTACTTCAATTAAATAAATAAATAAATAAGAAAAAACACTTTTATTTCCTAAAAGTAACAGCATAGGGGCCACAGAAAGGGGAGGGTGGGAGACTGTAGCAGGGGTCAAGGGCAGATCCTATCCATCATCCTCTGTATGTCCGGTAACTGCCCCAGGCCTGCGGTGCCTTCCCTGCACCCTCGAGCCCAGCATCCCCTACCCACCCTCCCTCTGAAATCAGCCACGTGTGGGCCACTGACGTGGAGCCCAGCCTGCCCCTCCTGGCCGGCAGAGCCTGGGGACCTCGGTCCCTCCTCCATCTCTTAGAATCACCCCCAGACAATCCTGTCTCTGCTTTTCCCTAGAGGTAAACGGTGTCACTTCATGTCCTTTACGACACCTACCCTCAACTTCCATCACTACCAAGGGCACTGGAAACAGGTGTCCGGAAATCCAGCCCAAGCCTGGTCAGAGGCCTGGCCACTCCACAGCTGCCTTCAGCCTGAATGCGCAGAGGGACTAAAGAAAGGCAGGGGAGGAGAAACCACCCTCTATACCTGGAAAAGTTATTCCGCCAAACTGAAGAACGCGCTCAGAGAATTTTCTTGGGACCTTATCAAAACGGCGTCTGGAGAGAAGGGTTTAGATGGGACACACTGCTGTGACTTGGACTCCACTTCCCAAAGCCCTGGGGTCTCACTTTGGAAATGGCATGAGGCGCCTGTTTGTCACAGAGACTCAGTAAAGAGAACATGCTTCGTCAACAGTTCAGTGCATCCCCCAAGAAATAAAAGCAACGGTGGTGAGAAGAAATGAAATTAAAAATTGAGAGCTGAGAGCAGCCTTAGAGATCATCTAGTCCAATATCCTGCTGGAGTCAAGGGCCTGAAAAGTGAAATTATGTGTCCAGGCCTTCAGTGAATTAGGAAGGGATGCAGCCAGTACCCCACTGTTGTCCCACATAGGGGGGTTTCTCAACAGGCCCACAGCCCAGATCCCGGGCAGGACCCCCTCAGTCAACCGCCGAGGCTGTCTGGACCCCCACGGGTGATGAGAAGCAGCAGAGAAGTCACGCCAATAGACCAACAGCAACTTTTCCTGCTGTATTTCCAGATGTGTACGTAGACATTTTACAACACAGAATGCTTTTCAGAGGCACATTTTACAAAATGCCAGTCCACAAGGAGATAATAGGGGGCCTTCAGAAGAAGAGGAAACCAGGATGGCTGAACATTTCTGCTCTCTTTGAGTAAAACCACAAAAACCGCAGCAGGAACAAATGTGACAGAAGAAGGCTTCCTGCCAAACGTGGGAACGGGGGAGAGGAGATTCTTTTCTTTATAACTGAGACAGAGATTGATCCCTCACCGGAAGTGGAAGATGTCTCTCCAGAGAACAGGCTGTTCCCACGGTCACAAAACACGCTCATTTCCGAGAGACAAATGGGGTGACCCGTCAGCCCCGAGTTTGTGTAATAATGTATCTCAGTATTTATGAGACTTTGCAACAAAGGTAACTGAAAGTGGGAGCAGGGTTCAATATAATGACACCCCGCGATCCATACACTTGGCTTTGAAAACAGACAAATGACAAAAAGAAATGACATTTATTTACTAAAAACTAAACAGAGAGCTTAAGTGTTTCTTTTTCTTATTATGTCGTAGATTAAATTTAGTCTTGTAGAAGATTTAAAACATCTCAGAAGCCACAAACTTACTTCTAGCTCCTACTGGGATGGTCTCCGGCTGCAGCCAAGTTGTCCCAGCCACCATCTCAGCCGTGCTTCGTGCTGCTGTGAAGACAGGATGCCGTGTGGCGGTCCTCATGGACAAGTAATGCCAGCATCTTCCATCCCTACAGCTGATGAGCTTAATCTATGATCTGATTACAATGCCCAAGGAGACCCAAAGGCCTTTTGGAGAAGTGGCTCATAAAACAGGTTCAGATAAGCTAGAAATGAACACAAAAGCTGACTCCAGGGGTTTATCTTTGGAAGCACCAGCATGAGAAAGGAAAGCGGAGCTGACATTTCACGGCGCTCCTAATTATGCCTCACATTTTTTTTTCTCTGCACCCCCTTTCTTCCATATCAGGAGTGAGTACAATTGCTAAAATATCCTGGAATACGGAGACATGATGCAGCTTTTCAAAAATGACTATAGTTAAGAGGATTTCAAGAGCATTTTATCTTTTTTTTTTTTGAACTTTCATTGACTTTTTAAATTTTTTTAATTAATTTTTATTGGAGTATGGTTGCTTTACAATGCTGTGTTAGCCTCCGCTGCACAACAGAATGAATCAGCCATACACATGCAGATATCCCCTCCTTTTTAGACTTCCCTCCCATTTAGGTCAAGAGCATTTTACCTTGGTTGGACTATAATCCTAAAGAGCCCACTTCTAAACACAAGCTTAATGTTACAATCTTGGAAAAGAATAAAATAAAAACAGTTTGGGCCACTTAATCAAATCACACAGCTACATCTTTATTGAAGAAAAAGGAACTTCCCTGGTGGCGCAGTGGTTAAGAATCTGCCTGCCAATGCAGGGGACACCGGTTCGATCCCTAGTCCAGGAAGATCCCACATGCCACGGAACAGCCAAGCCCGTGCGCCACAGCTACAGGGCCTGTGCTCTAGAGCCCGCGAGCCACAACTACTGAGCCCCCGCGCCGCAACTACTGAAGCCCTCGCGCCTAGAGCCCGTGCTCCGCAACAAAGAGAAGCCACCGCAATGAGAAGCCAGTGCACCACAAAGAAGAGTAGCCCCTGCTCGCCGCAACTAGAGAAAGCCCGCATGCAGCAACAAAGACCCAATGCAGCCAAAAATTAATTAGTTAATTAATTTTTAAAAAGATAGAAAGCTGCCATACTCAGTCATGCAATATAGTCGCAGAATTAGTTTCAGATAGTAACGTAGAACAATAATAGATTAAAGAAGAGAAAAAGCCTGGGATATCTCAACTGATAGAGAAAAAGTATTTAGTAATGCTCAATACCTATTCAATAAAAAAAAGAAGTTCTCAGCAAACTAGAAGAAGAAATGAACTTCCATAACTTGATAACTTGCAGTCAGTCTCTTTTTGCGGTATGCGGGCCTCTCACTGTTGTGACCTCTCCCGTTGCGGAGCACAGGCTCCGGACATGCAGGCTCAGTGGCCATGGCTCACGGGCCCAGCCGCTCCACGGCATGTGGGATCTTCCCGGACCGGGGCACGAACCCGTGTCCCCTGCATCGGCAGGCGGACTCTCAACCACTGCGCCACCAGGGAAGCCCTGCAGTCAGTCTTATCATCCTGTTAGAGAAACTTTAGACACATTGCTTTCAAGATTGGTAACAAGACAAGAATGCCCATTATTACAGGTACTGTTGAAGACACTGACAGAGGTCTGACCAATAATGAAGGGGAAAAAACAAAGATAAGAATTAAGGAGAAAGAGATTAAAAAAATCATCATTTACAGACTGAACATTTCCTACCCAGAGAAACTAATGGACTCCACAGACAAAGTATTAAGAGTAAAAAAAAAGATTATTCTCCAAGCTTTTGGGTACAAGATCCACCTTCCATAGCAATTCTCTACATCACATACACGGAACACAGGTGCATAATCATATGATCATCTCAGTAGGTACAGCAGAAGCAGCTGACAAAATTCAGCATTCATTCATGTTAAAAGTTGGCATCAACCTGACAGTAAAGGGACCCTCCTTAATTTGATACATTAAGAAAAAAGAAAAGAAAAGAAATACAAGAAACCCTTCTAAACTTGGTGGTTAAATGTGAATTGTTGAATTGTTTTCTCCAGACCAGAAACAAGACAAAGATGCCCACTGGCACCTCTTCTAAACATCACACTGGAGGTTCTAACAGTGTGATAAACCAAGGGGACAAAAAGATATAAGGGTTGGAAAGGAAAGTATAAAACTATCATTACTTGCTGACAACATGATGTTAATAAGAAAAGCTAGATTAAATATTAGAATTAATAAACAAATTTATCAAAGTCACTGGATAAAAGGTCAATATTAAAACCCAATTTTATCTCTTCATATCAACAATAATCAACCAGAAAATTAAATTTTAAAACATTTTAGTAACATCAAAAATTATCAGATACCTAGGAATGGATCTTATCAAAGACATGCAAGCCCTTTATAAGGAAAACTACTGAACATTAATGAGAAAATTTAATAAAAAACTAAATAAATGGAGAGATAGACCATGTTCATGTATTGAAAGGCTCCATATTATAGTGATGTTGGTTTATTTCAAATTATCTATAGATTCAATGCCATCTCACCCACTGCAAAGTCTAACAGGGTGTGTGTGTGTGTGTAAATTGGCAAGTGTATTCTTAAATATATATGTAAATATAAAGGGCAAAAAATAGGCAAAGTAATCCTTAGAATTAAGGACAAAGTTGGAGGATAAACTCTGCTTAATTGTATTGGGACAAATAGAGAGAATATAGATGGAACAATGGAACCAAATAGAGGATCCAAAAGCAGACTCACACATAAAAAGATACTTGATTTATGGCAAAGATAGCACTGCAGATAAATAGGAAAACTGTGGTCTTTTCACTATATGTGCTGGATCAGCTAGATATCCATATGGAGCGTAATGAATCTCCATTCCTACACCCTAACTTCAGTCTCAAGGATTGTAACTCTAAATGTGAAAGATAAGAAATAAAACTTCTAGAAGAAAACACAGAATATCTTCATGATCTTGAGATTGCAAAAATTTATTAAACAGAACCCAAAAAGCAATAATCATAAAGGAAAAGACTGATAAATTATACTGTGTTATAATTAGGAACTTCTGTTCAACAAAATACATCATTATGAGATTTAAAAAGCAAACCACAGGGCTTCCCTGGTGGCACAATGGTTGAGAATCTGCCTGCCAATGCAGGGGACATGGGTTCGAGCCCTGGTCCAGGAAGGTCCTCCATGCCATGGAGCAACTAAGCCCATGCACCACAACTACTGAGCCTGTGCTCTAGAGCCCTAGAGCCACAACTACTGAGCCTGCGAGCCACAAGTACTGAAGCCCACGTGCCTAGAGCCCATGCTCTGCAACAAGAGAAGCCACTGCAATGAGAAGCCCACACACCTCAAAGAAGGGTAGACCCCGCTCGCCACAACTAGAGAAAAGCCCATGAGCAGCAAAGAAGACCCAACGCAGCCAAAAATAAATAAATAAATAACTTTAAAAATTAAAAAAAAAGCAAACCACAGAATGAGATAAAATATTTGCAACATGTATAACTGACAAAGAGCTTAAATCCAGAAAATATACAATATTCTTAAAAATTAATAAGAAATGACAAGAATTTCAACAAGCACTTCACAAAAGAAATTGTCCAAGTGACCAATAAACACAAATAGGTTTTCATCCTCATTAGTCAGGGAAGTGTAATTAAAACCACAGTGAGATATCACTGGATACCTACCAGAATGGGTAAAGTTAAAGACACTGGCTAAACTAGACATGGCAAGATGTAAAGTGATAGGAACTTCCATTTGTTCCTGGCAAGAAATATCAATTCTATGACCACTTTGGCAATCTGTTTGGCTGTATTAAGAATACTAAACATATCCAGCACTTTTACTTCTAGATATATACCCAACAAAATGCATAAATATGAACACAAACAGACCTGCTCAAGAATCTCCCTAGCAGTGTTATCTGTAATTGTCACAGACTGGTAACAACCCAAATTGTGATATAACAATACAATGAACTCGTATACAGCAACGAAAACAAACTAATCTACATGCATCAAGGTGAATGATTCTCAGACACATATTGTTGACTAAAAGGAGCCAGACACACAAAAAGTCATAGTGTATGATTTCATTTATACGAAATGCAAAAATAGCCACACTAATCAATTGACATTGGAAATCAGGATAGCAGTTACCTTTGGGGAAAAAGAAGAGAATAGCAATTGAGGGGATCCACAGAGGGGGCCAGGAAACCACCTACTTCCTGAACTGGTGCTTATCATGTGACTGTGTTTACTTCATAAAAATTCGTTGGCATGATGTCACCTGTATGTAGAATCTAATAATAAAAGTTGAACTCATGAGGCAGAGAGTAGCATGGCGGTTGCTTGGGCTTGGGGGTCGGGGAGTGGAGGATGTTGGTCAAGGGGTACAAAGTTTTAGTCACGCAAAATAAGCTTCAGAGACCTAATGTGCAGCCTGGTGACCACAGTTAACAATAATGTATTGTATTCTTGAAATTTACCAAGAGAATAGATCTTAAATGCTCTCACCACAAACACATGGCAAAATTGGTAAATATGTGAGGTGATGGATTTGTTAATCAGCTGTATTGTGGTAATCATTTCATCATGTATATGTATATCAAAACAACAAGTCACACACTTTGACTGTATACAATTTTTATTTCTCAATTATACCTCAATAAACATGGGGAAATATTCATTCAGCTACACACTTATGATGTTTGCAACAGACTGGAGGAAGATATTTGCAATCAACATGCAGACAATGGAGTACATAGAATACATGTTTAAAATAGCTCCAACAAATCAACAACAAATCAATATGAAAAAAGATCAACGACTCAAGAGCAGAAGGGAATAAAGGTAGAAAGACATTTCATGGGAGAGAAAATGCAATAAAATACAGGACTCTAAAAACATGAACAGATGTTCAACTTTACTAAAAAAAAAAAAAAAGCACCAAAAACAAAAATACAAATTTTTCAGGAATTCATATTGTTATGGCTTAAATTGTGTCCTCCTAGAATCTGTATGTTGAAGCCCTAACCCCTAGTACCTCAAAATCTGATTGTTTATAGAGATAAGGTCTTTAAGGAAGTAATTATGTTAAAAATGAAGTCATTAGTGTGGGCCCTAATTTAACTGACTGTTGTCCTTATAAGAAGAAGAGGTTAGGTCACAGATATACACAGAGGAAAGACCATGTGAAGATAAAGCAAGGAGACAGACATCTCCAAGCCCAGGAGAGGAGGCCTCAGAAGACACCAACTCTGCCAACATCTTGATCTTGGACTTCCAGCCTCAAGAACTGAGAGAAAATAAATTCTATTGCTTAAGCCACCCAATCTGTGGTGCTTTGTCACAGGGGCCCTATCAAACTAATACACATATGAACAAGAAGATAGACGTTAAATACATTAAAATAGTTGCTGCAAGGAAGATGGAAATGAGGAATTCAGAATGGGGACAAAAGGCCTTCCCTGGTGGCGCAGTGGTTGAGAGTCCGCCTGCCAATGCAGGGGATACGGGTTCGTGCCCCAGTCCGGGAAAATCCCACATGCCGCGGAGCGGCTGGGCCCGTGAGCCATGGCCGCTGAGCCTGCGCGTCCGGAGCCTGTGCTCCATGACGGGAGAGGTCACAGCAGTGAGAGGCCCGCGTACCGCAAAAAAAAAAAAAAAAAAAACAAAACAGAATGGGGACAAAAGGATAATGGAAGAGGCACCTTGCACGGATCAGTAGCAGAAAAGTGTCCTGAACTGAGAAGTGTGATTAACTCGGCTGTCTTACTGTGAGGTTAAAAACCAAAAAGAAATGAAGTGAGAAACCAAAGCCCTCACAGTACCAACACAATCTGAGCTTGTAGCTGGATTCCTCAAATGCCAAAAACCATAAGCTTCCACTTCCATCATGTCCCGTGGTCAGGGTCTTTTATTCTTCCTTCACAGTTCCCAACACCGTAGTCATATCTTACCTTAGTAGTGCACTTTTTCATTTATTCCCAATATTCATCTTCCTAAAACTTGAGGCAATTTTTGTTTCCTCTTTGATTTCACCGTTGACTACTTCTGATACAAATGATAAGAATAAATACTCAGGCACAGACATAGAAAACAAACATGGTTGCCAAAGGGGATAGCGGGAGGGGGGGGTGATAAATTAGGAGTTTAGGGTTAATGTATACACACTACTATATATAAAATAGGTAAACAACAAGGACCTACGGAATAGCACAAAGAGCTATACTCAATATCTTGTAATAACCTACAATGGAAAAGAATCTGAAAGAGAATATATTTATATGTAATAACTGAATCACTTTGCTGTACACTTGAAACTCACACAACATTGTAAATTAACTATATTTAATTTTTTTTAATTTAATAAATAAAAAATAAATTTAAAAATAAATAAAAAAAATAAATAAAAATAAATTAAAAATTTTTTTTCAAGATTTTTAAATGGAGAAGTACTTATTTAACTATTGAAATCATTGTTTATATCTATTTGTTTGGGGAAAAGAAAAGCACAATTGAATTATTAAGTTTTAGAACAAAAATAAGAGATTTTGATTCTTCTGGAAAAAAAAGAATAAATAATTGAGGAAGTGAGAGCCATTGGAAAATATGTACAGGAAGATAATACAGATTATTGCATTAAAGAAATACCATCACTTCCTTTGAGTTGGCAAAGGTGGTCACTGATTTGGCTCTGAGATTTTAGCAAAGAAAAGAGGAGAATGTGTCACTGCACATACAATAAAATTAAAAGTTATTCAGGACAAGTCTAGCCAGGTTCTTCAGTGATCAGTTGTAACTCTTTGAGATAGAAATATGGATTTTTTTTCTTTCATCAGCATCTTGAACTGTATATTGTTGGATCTTCCTTTCCATTCCTTAATAATGCATTAAACAGAATCCAGAGCTTTCCAGTTACTTTTGGGTTTTAAAACTTAGTCAAGTCTAAAACCTCAACAAATTTAATAGGATAGGAATTATTTCAAGCATCTTTTCTGACCACAATGGCATGAAACTAGAAGTCAACCACAGAAAGAGAAAGGAGAAAAAACCAATTACGTGGAGACTAAACAGCACGCTACTAAAAAACCAATGGGTCAACGATGAAATCAGAGAGGAAACAAAAAAATACCTCGAGACAAATGACAATGAAAACACAACCTTACAAAAGCTATGGGATGCAGCAAAGGAGTCCTAAGAGGGAAGTTCATAGCGATAGACACTTTCCTCAAAAAACAAGAAAAATCTCAAGTAAACAACCTAACTTACCACCTAAAAGAATTAGAAAAAGAAGAACAAACAAAACCTAAAGCCAGCAGAAGGAAGGAAATAATAAAGATCAGAGAAGAAACAAAGAGATTTTTAAAAAATAGAAAAAAATCAATAAAACCAAAACCTGGTTTTGAAAGATAGACAAAATCAACAAACCTTTGGTCAGGCTCACCAAGAAGAAAAGACAGAGGACCCAAACAAACAAACAAACAAAACTCAGTCCAGTCTAAAGCCTCCATCTCTGGTGTGATTTATATCTCCTCCCTTCCCTTGAGCAAACGTTTGCACCCAGGCACTATCTGTCTGGATCTGAGGAGGGGAATGCAACACCACCTCACTCCCTCCATGGTGATGGCATGTGGGGGAGGAAGACGGATCCTTACCCAGTTGCTGAGTTGACATCCCCTCTTGGCTGGTTGGCTGTCCCTGCTGCTCCATCACCCATGGTCGTCAGTGCCATCTGGGGCGGGAATGTGAATCCCACTATCTCAGGGGATTCGTGGACTCTTGGCTGCATCACCCGCTCCTGCAAGAGAAGCAGCTCCCGCTCAGCCTCGTCTGCTCTTTCTGGATACCTATGCCGCAGCTCCCTCCTGTGCTCCCCTCACCCGTGAGCTGTCCTATGGGAGGGGCAAGACTATGTGGGTGCTGGCAAAGGTTATCAATGGGCTTCCCACCCTCAAAAAAGAGAATATGTGTATATACACGTATATATGGTTATTATACGTGTTACTGATATAAAGGATGTGTAACATACAATTTACAAATTCTAAAATATACCGTACTCTTTGCTGTAAATTCTGTGTAGCCAGTTGACTCTGACATGATGATTCTTTTGATTTTTGGTAGACTCTTGTATCCACAGCCAACCTATGGTTGCCACTGACAAATAAGTGTAGTTGTGAGACAAATGTTGTTTGATATTTTCCTTGATGTGGTGTGTATATATGTACACACACACACATACATACACACACACAGACAATGGAATACTACTCAACCATAAAAAAGAAGGACATTTTGCCATTTGCAGCAACAAGGATGGATTTGGAGGGCATTATGCTAAGTGAAATAAGTCAGAGAAAGACAACTACTATACGATATCACTTATATACGGAATCTAAAAAATACAACAAACTAGTGAATATACAAAAAAGAAGCAGACCCACAGATGTAGAGAAGAAACTAGTGGTTACCAGTGGGGAGGAGGGGCAATATAGGGGTGGGGGGGGTGGAAGGTCCAAACTACTGGGTGTAAGATGGGCTACAAGGAGGTACCTTACAACACGGGGAATATAGCCAATATCTTATAATAACTGTAAATGGAGTACAACCTGTAAAAATTGGATAAAAATAAAAATTAATTTAAAAAGACAAAAATGAAACACTGAAGTTGTGTGTTGAAACTTGTTTATCAATGGTGTGAGTCACTTTTGCTGAATCAGACAATACTTTTAAACACTGGAAGAAATTTCCTCAATTTTTTTGTGCTATTAATTCATAATACGTTGGCTATAGACATTCCCAGTTTCAAATCTAATTTGCATTATTAACATTTATCTATCAATTTCTTAAGTCTAGACAATTAACACCACAGTAAATTAAGCCTTAGTATGTCGCACTTGAAAATTTCCATGGTGTAAATACTCCTGATGGCCAACCTGACATCACTAAATGTGCAGTTGGGTAGAGACGCATCATGGTGACACACCATTAGACAGTACCTATCACTGAGATAGATAATATCTATTATTAGGCATAGATAATAGCAAAATGTAGTAAAGTAATTAGTATTTGTTTTATTGAAAATTTGTACAATTTAGTTTTTAATCATGACTGTGTTTAACTGGCTCACACAATTCCTGGAAGTTTCAGTCAGTTCTCACGATCCAATACGAGTTGGCTCCAGCACACTTGGATTAAGCAATTAAAAAAGATTGTGTTGGCATGTCAGCCCTGCCCATGGCCCTTCTACTGGAACTGGTCCTGTCCACAGCCCCATCATAATAGAGGCTGGGGAGCCATCTGGGGAGCCAGAGATGGTTGTACGAGACTGAACACACATAACCTTAAGAAGACCGGTTCGTGTTTAGACTGAGTCAGATCCTCTATTTCTCAGGATTAGAACCAAGATTCAGAGAAAGTAGCAGAAGTAGCTGGGTAGAAGACTCACAAAGAGTGAAACTGAGTTTGTCCATGGTGAAATACGAGCACTAGAGTGAATCGTCGCAAACTCTCTATGTTGAGGTCATAAATTCTGAACCTTCCTGAGCCCTGGTTATTCAGATTTCCCCTTTTTATTTATTTATTTATTTATTTTCATCTTTGTGCTTCCCCCACTGAACCTACCCATCTCTGAGCCAGAACCAAGCAATTTAAGACAGCTGTCACATCATTCACTGTAACCTGATGTTGCCTGGACACCAACATGGGGGTGGCCAGGTGTTACCTCCACATCTGAGGAATGCCTTACGGTCACTGTCCTTGTTGAAACAATGATCCGTTTGGCTGATGTCTGAGTCACGCAGCCCATTCTAAGGGTCGTACACAGAGCACAACTGTGTGTTCTCAGGGGATACTCAGGTACAGCTCAGGGAGAAGGAGAAGGATGAGTCAGTGACAGGACCACAGAGCCTTCCATCAGAAGCCAATGAAATATCAGGAAAAACAGGCCGGCAAAGTTTCATTTAGATGCTGAAACCCAGGCCAGATTGACGCAGCTCACCCACTTGTTCTTTTGTTCTATGGCAGAAGGCGTACAGCACACTATTACAAGCCTCCCAACTCCTAGAAAACATTTGATCTTGGCATCTTTTCACTGAAAAGATAAATCTGGAGTAAATTTTGTGCAAACTAAAAATAGGTGAAGGTTTTGTGTATTTGTTTCCTGAAACTTCTTTCTTGGTACTAAATAAGCAAAAGACAACTATACCATCCCAGATCAAAGAAATTAACTCTGTTGGAAGAGAAGATAAATGCAGGCAATGTATGCATTTATAAAATATATGTGTGATGGTTGATTGTATGTGTCAACTTGACTGGGCCGCAGGGTACCCAGACATTTAGTCACACATTATGCGGTACCAGTGTAGCATCCAGAGGCCCTTGTGAGGTACCCAGATCCTGGCTGGAGGATGTGAACAAGCTCTGAAGACTATAAAGCTTCGTGCTCATGCAAGTTGTTGTTTCTTATCTTTGCTCTACATGGGAGTGGGCAGTTTAAAAAGAGCGTGATTAGAAAGGGAAGACAACTTAGAATTTAACTGTACAAAATTTCACGAACCCGTAAATCAGGGCCTAAAGAAAATATGCTTGGTTGGAAGGCAGCTCAGTCCAAGTTTGGGGGCCTCCTTGAGCCCCACCCTGAAGGACTCCAGTCCTGCCCTGAAGACCTGAGTCGGCTGCCGCTTCCCAGACTCTGAACCTCTGGAACATGGGGAAGTCACATTTTAGGCAAAAGGTGGAATTTTGGAAGGTTTTGCGTTATTTAAGGCTAATTTTCTCGTAAGAATAATTTAAAGTAGGGGTCTTTATATCAAGTTTTGTGCATAAGGTGAAGTGAGTTTCAAAATTTTATATTATTATCTCAAAAGCTTCCATAATTAAGTTTTTATAAAATGCAGCTAGGCTGTGCATTGTCTGGTCCAGGCTCGCTGACACTGACCCCTGCAGTGGGCTCCTTAGGTCCCGCGCTCCACCAACCAGAAGGCCCTCTTCTCCGGGGCGCTGGGCTGCCCGTCAGCGCCTGATGCCCTACCTCACCCCCCTCCAGCCTCTCCTGGACTGAGTACTCCTTCCACCAGCGGGATCCAAGCCGGTGATAAGGGAAATCTCCTGGCCTGTCCCCAGGATGCGCTTCCTGGCCTCTGACCCCCCTGTACACTTCCTCACTCTCTCCTGCAGGTGTCTGTGTGCTTTGGGCTCTCTCTGTCCTATCTGTTCAAAAGTGCATCCCCTGGGCAGCCTCTGAGGGTGTTTGACCCCAGTGTTCTTCCCCCTTCCACATGGCCTGGTCCCCACATCAGGCCCATTGTGAAGCATAGCCTCCTCCCCAGAGTGCCAAGCCAGCAGCCATCGTGATACAGTCCGATGGGCAGCGGTGTGACCCTAGTGGAAGACCACCTTTGCCTGAAGCTGCCAGCATCATGCATGTCTCTTCTGAGGGCAACACACTCTCCCCTCTTTCTTCCAAAGTCCCCTTCCCGCCACCGTGTAAGCCCTGCTTCCTCTCCAAGGGGTCAGCTCAGCCAGGTGATGGGCAGAAATGATGATGTAATTAGAGGTCAGGGATCCAGCCTTTGCAACCCATGGGATTGTTTTCCACTTCTTCCAGGAAGGGGGA
Organism: Delphinapterus leucas; assembly: GCF_059928025.1. Taxonomy (NCBI): domain Eukaryota; kingdom Metazoa; phylum Chordata; class Mammalia; order Artiodactyla; family Monodontidae; genus Delphinapterus; species Delphinapterus leucas. The sequence goes on along the minus strand of NC_143136.1, from coordinate 5,603,137 downwards.
CAGACACTTTGACCTAAGAGAAGGACTTGCCCTGGGAGAAAACACAGGACACTCCAGACAGTAAGGAGGAGAAATGAAGAACCAGAGATGCCATTTAAATCACTTATTTATATCTAGGGATTACGTGGTATTCTATGATAAGCTGTATTTTTCCTGTTTATATTCTGAATCTGTTTTGGGTTATAGTCACTCTCGCTGCCTGAACTAGCAGGAATGTTGTGTGAAGAGAGATTTCTTCACACCCACAGCATGTAACAGCCACTGCCGAGCACCCTTCTCTGTGCTTTGGACCCTACACTTGCACGATGAAGAGGAGATAGCTACCCCGCTTCACAGATGTGGACCCAGACTCTGAAAGTCTGTGATGTGTATAAGGAAACCCAGCCAGGAGCTGGGTGACCCCGGATATGAACTCAAACTGCAGGACATCAAAGTCAATGCCCTCTTTTCAACATTAAAAGAAAGCCCCAGCTATTTTCCCACGGACTAAAATCATCTTTCAAGTCTGAAGCTGACTTTAAAAGGCACCAGTTCCGGTAAATTGATGGCACCGTGTGGGCCCAGCTCTTCACCCACCCTGCCTTTTGCAGGCACCTTTGCAGTGTTCTCACCCCTACCAAGACGGGGCTCACCAGCCCTGCCTTCTGACGTCGGTCGTGGGCCTGTGACTTGTTTTCGCCAACAGAATGGATGCAAGCGGCAGGATCCCAGTTCCAAACTGGACCTCAGGATGCTGTGCCCATCCCCCTTGCTCTCTGCCCTTGTGCCATTGTTATGAGAACCTGTCCGGGACATTTTGCTGGAGGATGAGAGGTACGTGCATCGCAGCCAAACTGCCTCAATGTCCCAAACCACGGCCACCCCCGCTCATTGGCGGCCGGCCCGCCCCTTTCTGTGAGTGAGCATCACCAGGGTCACCAGGTCCCCCTTGCTGACCCCAAGGTGACCCCGCACACATGGGGAAAATATGCCACCGAGCCTGCGTGTGTGCTAGGGAGTTGTCACACAGCATTCATGTGGTCTTCAATAACCAAATCAGCATTCATTTTATTTTGTATCACTAGCAAGTTAGTAATTTTCACTTTTATTTGTTCACTTCTGCCCCCACATTAGTATTCATACCGCAAACTAGATGAGAAACAGCTGGTGGCAGAGGGACCCATTGCCAATTCGGACGGTAATCCTCAGGTAATGACCTGGATTCACATCAGTGAACTTTCTTTTCTCCCCAGTTTTTGCAGTGGAATTTCTTCAGTGTTTATTCCTTAATAACTAGTTCGTGCTCCTAAGACAGGATCTGAAAGCTGATCATTAATTAGCCTTTGGCTTTTTTAAGAAAGAACCCTGCAAATGGAAGTTTCTGTTAAAACAGCCCCAATAGTGAGGCCAGACAGACACATTGCTGGGACCAACACTGCTGTTTCCCTCACAGGGAATCTTTGGGACTAGACAAGGCTAGTAAGGGAGTGCCGGACACTTACCCTTAGAAACCCCTCCAATGAGGTGATTCAGTGGGGCATCCGGGCGGGCCTGCGGGGGCAGATTTCTGAGACGTCCCGCAGGCCGGGCATGGCACACTGGGACAGCAGAGGTCAAGACGGGACCCTGGGAGCGTCCACAGAGACAGATCCTAAACCAAAAAGCCCCATGGATGACTATTTAAATTGAGTCCAGAAAAACAATGCTGGACACAAAACAAGTTCGGCAAAACGGTGATAATTGTTGAAGCTACGTGACAGGTACGTGGTGATTATTACATTCTTCTCTTTATATTTGCGTATTTTTGAAAATGTCCAGACCAAGATGATTTTTTTAAAAAAAATCAATTAACTAAAGCTGGAGCCAGGGCTCCGGGGCTGCTTCTTCAGGGAAGCCATCCCTGCCATCACAGGAGAGGCCAGGGCCTCCGTCAGCAGCTCTCATTTCACACGGTTCTCACCCTTTTGGGCAAAGACCTGAAGAAGGATCAGTTAGGAAGAATAAGGCCAGAGTTCTGAGTGTTCTGGAATGCTCTGAGAGGAGATGGGGGCCACTGCAGGGGTGCACCCATGTGGGCGTGACATCTGGCTGGGAAGCGAGTGGGTGATGCTCAAAAACAAGGCAGAGCTGCAGCAGCCTTGGGAGAGCTGAGCCTGCCAGTGTCAGGGTGCCGGCCCCAAGGAGAGGGAAAGCCACCAGTAAGACAGGCGGGCCCACCCCTCTCAGGGCTCCACTTATGGTGTGGACAGAAGCCACACGAGAGGGGAAGACAGAGGCCAGAAGAAGAGGCAGGGGTTACTGACAATGCCGGAAAAAAAGTAAATAGAGGGAAAAACCATCCCCCAAGTCATCAGCAGGCAATGCTGGCAAGAATGCTCCCCCGAGGCTTACACACGCATGCATGGGCTGCCGGTGATGCCAGAAGCAATTCTGTAACCCTGCCCTTAACACTTAAACCAGCAACATAAGCATTTTTCCAAGTGCTCGTCACTCTAAGGCCAACGTACAAGAACACCAAGATTTGCTTTGGAAGAGGGGGCTAATGAATTGGACTAGAGGCTATTTCCAGATATAACCCAAAGGCAAGCATGAAATCACCAAAGATGAACCCAACAGCAACCATGGTTAAGATGTGAACAATCTGTGGATGCAAATAGGGAACTGCAAATACATCCAATTACTAGATAATGCTAAGGCTGTAGGACAGTTTTTAAAATCCTAAATTTTTCATTCATACGTCTTCAAATCTTTCAGAGCTCCTTGGGAAAGTGAAATTAATGAAATTTTATCTTTAAAACAAACTTTGTGAAGTTTGAAAATAAAAGCACACAATGTTCTTGGGGTCAAGAAAGAACACTTTCTGGGACTTCCCTGGCAGTCCAGTGGTTAAGACTTCGCCCTCGAATGCAAGGGGTGAGGGTTCAATCCCTGGCGGGGGAGCTAAGATGCCACGTGCCTCGCCGCTTAAAAAACAAAACATAAAACAGAAGCAATATTGTAACAAATTCAATAAAGACTTTTAAAAAATGGTCCACATCAAAAATAATCTTTAAAAAAAAAAAAGAAAGGACACTTTCTAAGATACTGAAATTCAAACTTTGGAATCAAAGTTTCAAAGAGCAGAGAGTTGGATGAAATATGTGTGAAAGAAAAGTGCCTTGAAAATGTAAATTATATTTCAGTATTAATCTGTTTGTATCACTCACTTATTTACTTGTCAAAATAACTTTCACAAAGAGGAGGCTTTCCTGCAAGGTTTGATGCATTGGTGGGTTAAATGTGACAGAATCGGGGAAGGTAAAGTCAGTGATTTGATCACGCCACAGCCTGGTGAGTAAATTCGCCCTCCTGTGACACATGTCACAACTGGAAGTTACTAGGAGCAGTTTTTCACATCAAGCATTGTAACAAATGCAGTTTCTATGATATTCCTACACGGCTCAGTTTACTAACCCCCTCTCCCTGGAAGATAAGTAATCATGCAAACCTCAACATCATATAGGAAAATTCCTTGTCCCTTTTGTTAAACAGACTCAGAATTATTTTTTAAAAGATAGACACCAAGTACCTATTTAGTTAAATTTTGTGTTTTATTATTACCTTTTCTCACCTCCCTTATTTCCTAAACCAGGTGATGTTGCCCACCAAAGTCTTCACATGCTCAAAGCATTTGTGTAAATCATGGGGAGTTTCTCATTAAGTTCAAACCTCTGTTGAAATTTGTGGCCTGGGTTTATACACTTTTAGACGAGGCTTAGTTACAGTATTTGGAGCTGATGAAAATCTCATCACATACACAAACCCTGTGCTCATGTCCAAAGCCTTTGTACCTGTCCGGTGCGACACACCCAGTGTAGCTGTGGAGAGACTTTGAACCTACAGATGTTCACTTCTCTTCTTTCCCTTCGGTCCTTCTCATGTATTTGCTGTTTTCTCTTCCTCATCGCCCCATCATGGTTTCTCTGCCTCCTTCCCCTCTGCACCTCTGCCCCCTCATTACATATGGTGGAACAGGGAAGCGGTGGACCGGCTTCCTCGGTGGCCCTCTTCCGGCTTAGAGGGATGGTGATGGACTAGAACGTCGCCGTGGACACGCAACCAATGACACTGATCCACTGCTTGTAGGGAAAATACAGAGTTAGGTTCACACACACTTCTGGTCCACCCATCAACGTATGACCTTGTTTTCTGTGTGTTAAAGACATCTTCTTTAATATACTGTTGATTCATTCATTAATATTAAACTCACGGCCAACAGCTCTATAACTCAGGCCTGAACAAAGCTTACCTAACACTTGTATTTTCTTCGTAAGGCACATCGCAGCATTCTTGAGCTAAGGACACTAGACAGCTCTTCAGCCATATGCACAGGGGGCCACTTTAAACAGCAAAATCACCAAGAAAAAGCCCCCAATGTGAACCGCATGGCACTAAAGAGAATGTAAAAGGGAACCCTGTTTCCAGTGTGAGTAGGAGACAAGAAGGCGGAGCTGCTGGTGCCACCTGGTATGGGAACAGGGCAGCTGGGTGACTCACATTTTCCAAGGCTCTGTGCATGTCTGCAAAGGACCCCGAAAGCACCCCGAGCATTGACCTGGGGGTTACAAACAAATGTTAACAAGTAGGCAAATCCCCAAATACGAATCCACAAATAATGATTGGCTGTGTTTTGTATCTCCTTCTTTGGCCTCAGTCTCATTATTGCAAAATTTATGGGGGGAGGAGTTAGGAGGGAAGGTGTAGGATGGTTTTCAAACTGAACTCTGGGGACCCTAAGGGATTGGGGGAGGGGCCTCAGAGTTGCGGGCTGGGAGAGAAGCCCCGCCCCCATCTTCCCTCTCTTTCGGTGGCCGCCCCTCCTTCTCCCTTAGTCCAACCACGGGTTTCCAAGAATGTAGATTTGCCAGCCTGGAGACCGGCGTCTGACCACAGGGGCTCATCAGAGGACCCCCGGCTCCCCTCCTGCCCCAGTCATCAGCCCAGGGGGCAGAAAGGGCTGCAAACGGGAAGGAATGCCAGCCCTGCTTTGTCTGGATAGTAAGGCAAGGACATTGTGAGCCTGGCGTGACTATCAACCACCTCCTGCTTGGGAATGAGGCCACGACGGGGCTAAAACGGAGCCATCGAGAGGGAAAGGGGAACCCAGCCCAGCCCGCAGCAAGGTCACTTAACCCTTAGACTCCCCAGTGAATACATTTAAAAGAATGTTTCTTAATTTATACCCCTTTCCCCTCTGGTAACCATACAAACTACTATATATAAAATAAATAAACAACAAGGTCCTACTGTATAGCACAGGGAACTGTTGGGCTGGCCAAAAAGTTCGATCGGGTTTTTTCTGTGAGATATTACAGAAAAACCAGAAAGAGCTTTTTGGCCAACCCAATATACTCGATATCTTGTAATAAACCATAATGAAAAAGGATATGTGTATGTATAACTGAACACTTTGCTGTACGGCAGAAACTAACACAACATTGTAAATCAATTATGCTTCAATAAATTAATTAATGTTAATAAATATGTTTCTTAAGTCAGTTTCAGCTGGATTTCTGTCACTTGGATTAAAAACAAGAAAAACACCCTTATTTGCACCTGAAGGCTGGACAAATTGGAATTCACTGGATTAGATTAGATGGTCTTTGTGATTCTTTCTCTTCATATTTTTACATTTTTCCTCTTTTTTTCCCACAGTCCCCCTTCTCTCCTTTACCCGTTCATAATATCAGGCTGCAAAATTTGGTTCACTGTACGTCATGCTTTTCCAACCAAGTTGCATGTCTGCTTTTCTTATTTTGAAAAGCAGGAGGATAAATGGTTTCTTTACCTCTGTCATTAAAATCATATGAAAGAGATTTCTCCTTATAAGTGATGATTGATTTCCGCCCCCAGAGGTGATTGTCCTTTAATTTTTAAACAACAGGCATATGGCATAATCTACCCAAGTGATTAAAAAAGAAAATCAATACCCTGACTCTCCAGTGCAGTCAGGGTGGGCTCAGGAAGGCAGAGGGTGTTTCCTGATTTCAGGGTCCACAAGCCTGAAGAGCAGACGGCGGTCTACCCTGCTTCGCTCTGACTCATATTCCCTGCAACTTTCTCTCCTGGTTTCCGCTGTGACATCCTCAGGGCTTGTCTCTCTGATACAGGAGCCTCTAGATCCGGTGCCTCAGAACTTGGCAGCTCCTGTTTCTAACCGCTACCCCACCCCCGAGAGCTGTCATGGGACAGGCCATCTATCAGAGCCGAGAGCCGTCTCTCTCAAATGGCCCCGTCACTTTTAAACTGAAGACTTTTTCTCATCTGCAGAGGCCATCTGACGTCATTGTTTTGACCTGGAGGATCCGTGCTCCTCAGAAGATGCAAGCAGCCGGTCTAATCTACACATTTCCTTTTTTATTCTCTACATGCTTCTCAACAATGTAGAGCAATACCCACCCCTTGCTGGTTCAAACTACGTGGTGGCATTTTAGATACATTAACTCAGTTAAATATCACAAAACCCATAAAGAGTAGGTATGTTTTGTGTACTTTACAGACAAAGACACTGAAACTCAGAGAGGTTAAGTGACCTGCCCAGGATCACACAGCTCAGAGATGACAGAACCAGGATTAGAATCCAACCCTGTTGGACTCCAAAAGCATACAAGTTTACAACAGTTTTAATGTGGCTACCAATAAATTTTGAATTACATATGTGGCCCCCATTTGAGGTTCACGTTGCATTTCTATTGGACAGACTGGACAAGACAGGTAACGTACCAAAGCAAGTTAGCGTAACTACCACCAGAACCTTCCAAAGCTCAGAGGGTTACATGCCGTAGGAAGAGAAAATTTCAGGAGGAACCCTCAGGATATAATAGGGTGTTTTTATGAAATCCTTAAATATCCAGAAAGAGTATTAAATGTATAATGCTCCTAAGGCTGTGATTAAGAATCTGTAGCAATTTAGAATGAAATGCATGATTAACTTTGGAACCTAATTAAAGCTATAAAATAATTGGCTTGATGGTGTGGCCTTGAAGCTGGTGCTCTCAGGCCTGCAGGTCCAGCCCCACTGGCTCCAGTGGACCCTGCGCTCCAGCGGGAAACACGGGCTGGGCCTCCACGGGCTGGTGGGTTTGGCCAATGGGAGGTGCTGGCAGGAGCTCAAAGGGCAGGAGGGGAGGAGGGCCAGGGAGTCAGTCCCCTCCCCCCCGCCTTGCTGGGCTGTGGGGTGCTGTGGCTGCCACCCCCTTTCACCACCTGTGACACCAGGTGGTGTCCCCCTTTGCTGATAGACGGTCTCTCCTAACGCCACAGCCAGTTCTCAGGACCAGTCCGTGCCCCCAGCCCAGGAAGCTCCCCAGCCTCATGGCTTTCCCACAACCCTGCCCACTCCTTGTGGACTGAGCCCTTCCAAGTGTACCAACCTGTCCCCATCACCACCCCCAGCCCAGGTGCTGCAAATCATAGAACAGAAAGACACATTTTAACTGGGGGTGAATTCACCAGCCCTAAGGAGCAGGGATGGACACCAGGTAAAGGAAACCAAGACACCAACAAGAAGAGCTTTGGGACCCCTGTGCAGAGGCAGGAGATGGGCACAGAATGGGCTGGCAAAGGAGAGGGCATGGGAAAACACATTGCAGCCCAGCAGACCCCAGTCTCGGCTGCACTCTGTTCTGGCCACATGTGTGAGTGTTTGCAACCGCCCCGGCCCCCTTGTCCTGACTTGTAAGATGGGCCATGTCCACCTGACAAGCTGTTGGGAGGATTAGCCTAGTGCCTGCCTGGCACAAGGAAGAGAGTGCCAACATCCAGTTCCTGGTTTATCAGTGCCCATAGGCAGGTAAGATAAGCCCAAGGGAACATCAGTCCTGACACCAACACTGAGAGTCAGGAAAAGCAGGTAGGACCTCCCTCCACACCCAGCCATCCACTCGGGAGCTGTCGGGAATCTCCTGGGGCCACTGGTGAAAGAGAACCATAGTCTAGAGTGTAAACCACGCACATCGACCACCTGAGCAGAGGGAGGCTGCAGCTGCGGGGACAGGGGCCCCACTGGCGCCTTCCCCACCCCAACTGCGGGGCAGGAGACTGGGGGACCAATTCCTCCCACTGTAGCCTCTCAAACACCCTGGAGCTCCCTGTGTCCCGTCCCCATCTGCCTAATTCCACCCTTCATCCTACAGTGTCCTGTCATTTCTTGCCCCTCACTTGACACCTGCGTCTTTCATCCTCCTAACCTCCCCCTGTACCCTGCTTACCACCATCTGCAAGCATCCTCTGTCCCCACCTTCCCACCAGCATGTTCCCAGCACCACGTCTCTTCCCTGAGGTCACCATGCCACTGTAGCTATGCCAAGTGGTGGCTTTAATGTCTCAGAAACATCTCTTCTCCAGGTTGAGATGGGGTTTGTACCCTCTTGTAATATCCAAAATGGCTCAAGTCCCAGTCCTTCCCAAAGGACCCCATGAAGGGTCACCTGACTGAAGGATGGATATCTGGGCTGAGCAGGAGACTTCCACGTGCCACCTGAGTCCATGTAGACGGTTCTCGTCACATTACTTGTCACCTGACATTCTGTGACTCTCCAACACCCTCACCTCTGTCCCCCAAAGCACCACCAACACAAGACTCGGAGAGCTAGAAGCATTTGAGACAGGCAGAAAGTCTTCAGATGGGAAACTACATCCGACCACGCCCCAGATCCTTCCATCTTCACCAGACCAGGTCCCGCTGTGTTACTGGGGCGACCTCCCCTTCCCGGCTCCTCCTTTTCTCTCCTTCCTGGCACCACTCCCCCGCCTGTGAACCCCAGTCTCCCCAAATGCAGGAGGTTTCCACCCTTTCCAGTCTAAACCTCTCCCAGCGAGGCTAAGCAGGGGACCATCACCTTTCATGGCTGTTTCCAGTCTAAACCTCTCCCAGCGAGGCTAAGCAGGGGAGGCTAAGCAGGGGACCTTCACCTTTCATGGCTGTTTTGGTTCTTTGCCTAAACAAAGAGCAGTTTTCTCCCAAAAAAGGAATTCTGTGTTCTCGTCCTACTACAAACAGATCTCACAATTGCAAGCGTCCCTTCACATCCCATGTTACTCTCTCCCTTGCTGTCTTGCTCTCTGCTGAAGCCCCAGCATGTACCACAGTGACTCACAGTAAACAATCAATTGCCATTTGCTTAACAAGTGAAGGAATGCTTTAGGATGACTCAGGGCAGCCCACCACCACCATCATTATTGAAACCATATTCCACGCCTATGCCTATGGGGTAACAGACTTTCATCCACATCGGCACCAAGGCAGGGAAACACAGATCTGGCTGGTCGGCTGGCTGAATCCTACCAGCATCAATCTGTGTCATCAGCTCACATTTCTTATGAGACTCAGGAGCTCTAAACAGTCTCACTTAATCTCATTTTAAGTCAGGGTACACAGCCTTAGTATAAACAGAGACCTACAATTCATTAAATGCATAATTCTTCTGTGTTCTGGGGTCTTGCTGTAATGCTTCAAAATGGAGGCTAACCTCCAACGCTGACATTCACATCTGCCAGCCCCCATCTTGACTCTATCTGAGGGGACTCATCCCTCTTCACTGACAGCAGGGAGAGACAGCTGTCAAGATTGCCCCGGTTTCTCTAAACTCCATGCCCCTCGGGGTCTGGGGTCCTTCCATGCAGCAAAGGCAAGCAGGACAGGTGTGTTCATTCTGGTTCCATCCCGTTGGCAGGAAGGCGTGATGGCCAGAGCTCTCTCACGCCAGCAGATTGATGCATCCCTCTTACTCCCAGCTGACTCCCTGCTCCCTGATCCCAGCTACTGTTCTCATAGAAACTCCTCCCTTCCCCACCCCAGGCTCTCCCTCCCTCTCTACATTAAGACTGTGCAGTCTCTTCCCCTTTATCATCTCTGTGTCCAAATAACATCATGACAAAGACACGTGTTTGCTAATCCAGGTAGATTTGTCTTATTCTGTGGAATCCACATTTTTTATTTCAATTTAACATTAAAAATATTCTCAATTATGCAAGAACACATTCCAAATCTCAGAGCTTTAATGTAACCAAAGAGTTCAGAGGCTGTTAGTCCAAGCTTAAGGTGTCAGCAGGTTTGGCTTCTTTTGAGGCCTCTCTCCTTGGCTTGCAGACGGCCACCTTCTTGCTGTGTCCTTACATGGCCTTTCCTCTGTGCATGCATCCCTGGTGTCTCTCTGTGTGTCCAAATTTCCTCATCTTATAAAGACACCAGTCAGATTAATTAGCATCTGAAACACCCTATCTCCAAATACAGTCACATTCTGAGGTCCTGGGGATTAGAACTTCAACATATGAATTTGTGGGGGGTTGGGGAGGAAGGGCCACTACTCAGCCCATAACAGATATGGTGTCGTTCTCGACCACGCCTTCAAATACTGGTTATGTTGCTTTCTAATTGCATATCCGTAGACAAAATTAATCTCCCTGAACCCTAAATCCCACACCTTCCAAATGTAGGTAATAATCACAGCTCCTCAGGGCACAGGGAAGGATTAAATGACATAACGTGGCTGAAGTGTCCAGCACAGTGAGGTACATAGTAGGAGCTCAGGTAATGGAAGTTCCCTTCCCTTTGAGCCTTTCTCTGCATCCGCAGATGGGAGCCTCAGCCTTGAACTTCCACCAAGAGATGCGAGTGCTCATTGCAACAATACCAGGTTGCTATGGCACTGTTTCTCCTCCAGACCTCCCGGTAACCAAGGACCACATCAGCTTCGTTGAGGTTTCTGGTCCAGAACTGTAGAGCTCAGAGGGAAGTTGCTATACTTTATTATGGGAGGAAACCTACTTTTATATTCTCAGTCTAAAGAGGAAAATTCAGGCATTATTTGTCTTGTTACAAAACGCTTGATACTAAAATTTCTTGCCTACTCAGAAGGCACTGAAGGGTTACAGTGATATTTTCTGGTTGTTTTCCCACATTTCCATTCCTCAGCTACTATTTTTAAGGTGACTTTTCTAGGTTTTCAGCTTTTTCTTCTTCTCTTGGCTAAATATATTCCCATCATTAACATATTTTTACTTAGCAGATTTATATTTATCATCATTATTTATGTCCATCCACTCGTTTGCTTTTATAAATTGAGAAAAGAGATTTTTTTACCAACTGGCTAAAATTACTTTAAAATTTCATTTCAACTGTAATTATTTTTCATTTTTACCCTATTTTCTCCATCCTCCTGCTTTGTTTTCCATTTATTTAAGTGGACAGAAGACTTTGAGAAAAATCAAATTATCATTTTATAAATAGCACAGTTTCTCCTCTGCCCTTGACCAATGAGATGAACTGTACATGGTTTGCCCACCCTCAGACTCTCATTACTCCTTGTGATATATTCCACCTTATTGCCACCTTTTAATAGGTCCATTCTGCCTGGATGCATAAGAGCTTCATTACTTCAATACATTTCTTTTTAAGTGTTCCACCTCGAAGGGCTGCAGCCTTCTTGTTCTTGCAAATATGAATTCAATTTTGGTAATTGCTAAATGGAGGCACCAGCTGAATGACCACCTGCTCTTTCCAATTGCATTTACAAAAAACTCACGGTTACGATCTAGTAAAGGGAATGATGATTCATGCATCCAGTGGAATTTTGCTCTAGAGGACAGCAGAGGACCTCTTCAATCCTGGGGTCCTCATAATCTGCAAAATGTCTCACTCTCCCAATTAAAGTGATGTTTTACTTCACCACAGAGCCCTTCAGTAATCCATTCTGCATTCACTGTCAAACACGGTCAACTTTTAAAAGTACACAACATCTTGCTTCTCCTTCAGAAAGAGTGAGAAAAAAATATTAAACTAAAAAAAGAAAAACTCAGCTTGGAAGTGAAAATCTCTTTGTAGGGACAGGTATTGGGAGTTTTGCTTATGATTTGAATAATTCTGTATCTGCTAAAGTAGAATCTGGAGGATGTGGTACCAAGTGCATAGGTAGTTTATCTCATGCTACTGGGCCTGATGGAAGTGCGCCTTCGCAACACCCAGTGTGGGTCTACAAAACCATGCCATTGACTTGAAATCCAGTTTTGACTGTCAATATTTATTGAATGAATGAATGAATAGTATGGTAGAATAAAAATGATTATATTCCCCTGTATATGTGAGCCTGGGACCCCATTTGATAGAATCCTAGAATCTGTATCTTCTCCTTCTTTGAAAAATAAAGTGAGACCCAAAGAGGTTCTATGGCTTGGCTGACATCCCACTGAGAGAAAACTCCATGTGTGACCCCTGGTTTTCTTTTGTAACTAAACTACATCCCCTGCCGAGTTGCCTTGCATGGTATGGTGGAGGAAGGGCTAGGAGAGCATGTCTCCCTGGCTCTCTCGTTGACTGAGTTATCTGGGTCAGAGACTCCTACTCCAGCTGTACCAGCTCTTCCCCAACCATATAGTGGGAAAAAAGTGCCTGCCGTGCCACCTACCTCACTAAAGGTAGACAAAACGATCCTCAGATGAGACTGTGGGCATGATTTGAAAAAGTAAACTGACATTAAATACCAGTGGTAGACATTATTTTATAGCATTTTCTTCTTTTGTGACAACAGTAAGCTAGTTAAGATGATATTTCTTTCATGATTTTTATACAATTGGATATGTACTAGGAAAACTTCTTCCTGGTACCTCTGGATTCTTTGCTTCATGTTAAAAATCCTGGGTGATGGAAAGGATGTGGGTTGGCCAGTGAGTACTGAATTCTACAGGGCACTGTACCATAACCTGGCATGCCAGAGAAGTCACAGAACAAAAAGTACGGGTGGCCATGACACCACCGGAACCTCAGTGGGCAGCCACAGAAACAAAGCATCTTGGAGGAAGTTAGATTTTGGTTACAGGCAACCGCAAGGAACGTGCTATCAGAAGTTGCCACATGGTTGTAGTACATTTACTAAGAGGCAGTTTTTCTCTGGGCCTGTGAGTCATTGTTCAAAATCTTTGTTTTCCTTTGTGTACATGCAAAATGAGATTATTTATGCATTATTCTTAAGATTTCAGAAGAATGGAACCCATGAGAGGCATTTTCTGTACCCCATTCCCTAGCCTTTGGGTTCCTTTGTCAAAGATCATTGCTGTCAGCTTGTTAGTCTAGAAAGTCTAAATTCTTCCATGGGAATTTAGTGGCCATCAGACTGGCAAAAATTCACAAGTTTGACAATATACTCTGCTGGCAAGGTTGTAGGAAACAGACATTCTCATACATTGCTGATGGGAGCACAAGCGTGTTGTGACCCTTATGAAAAGGAATTTGGCAATATTCAAAAAATCTACCTATTCATTTGCCCTTAGACCCAGCAATCCCTAGGAATTTATCCTAAAGATATCAGGAATTTACACTAATTTACCTCCAACAATATGAAAACACAAGTGCACAAGGTTGTTCATTGAAATATTGCTTATAATTGTAAGATATTGGAAACTACCAAAACACCCAAGCAAGGAAATCTACTGAATCAAGGAAGTTGGTTCCGTAAACTCTGGCACATACATACAATGGAATACAATGCAGCTGTGAAAAGAAAGAGGTACATGCATGTATTTCCTTGCTTTGTCAGCTGAGCGAGCTTAGAAGCATGACACTCCAGTAGAATTACAGTTAGTCCCCAAACCTTGGCTTCTAATACCATTGTCCAATAAAAGGAACCAGCACTCCTTGGAAAAATGGCTGATTCTAGTACTAAAGCAGGAAATATACAAAACAAACCTGGAACATCTTATATTGCCAGAAAGTAATGAAACACTTAAAAAACAAAACATAAAAAACCCACAACATTTGGATATATCAAAGAAACATAGGGGGGCTTCCCTGGTGGCGCAGTGGTTGGGAGTCCGCCTGCCGAAGCAGGGGACGCGGGTTCGTGCCCTGGTCCGGGTAGATCCCACATGTCGCGGAGCGGCTGGGCCTGTGAGCCATGGCCGCTGAGCCTGTGCGTCCGGAGCCTGTGCTCCGCAACGGGAGAGGCCACAAGAATGAGAGGCCCGCGTACCGCAAAAAAAAAAAAAGAAAGAAGGAAAAGAAACATAGGGGCCAACTGAAAAAGCTCCCAGTGACCAAAGCTGGAAAAATTTGAACAATAAAATACAGTAGTACTTATGGTAGTATTGGATTATATAACTCAAGTATAAAAGAAATATCCATGAGTCCATACTGGTATAAATAAATGATCCGATAAGTAAATAACTGGGGGAGGGTAGACAAATCTCCCACGGGGAGGAATTCCAAATAATTATGTAAACATTCTCAAAATGAGGAGTAGGGAAACATAACCCGTCACTCCTTAAGTATGGCCTGTGCACGGTGATTTCCTTCTGAAGAGCACAGTATTAAAAGGGGGAAGAGAGTAATCTGACAATGGAGAAACCTGGCAAACACTACCTCAAACAGGTGATCAAGGTTAATATCATCAATAATAAGTTGTGTTGATGAAATGCACCCTGGATTTGATGTGAAAAGAACGGCACTTTATCTCTGTAGTTTCCTTCCAAACCCTCATAACCCCAGTCTAGCCATGAGAAAAATATCAGAAAAATACCAAGTGAGGGACTTTCCATAAAATACCTGTCCAGTACTCCCCAAAACTGTCAAGGTCACCGTCAAGAGATCCTAAGAAGACATATAAGTAAATGAAATATGATATCCTACAGGGGATCCTGGAAGAGAAAAAGGTAAAAACTAAGGAAATCTGAATAAAGTATGTACCTTAGTTAATAGCAAAGTATGTATAAATATTGGTTCATTAATTTTAGCAAATGTGCCATTCTAATGTAAAATGTTAATAATAGGGGAAACTGGGTGTGGGGTCTATGGAAACTCTCTGTACTATCATAATTTTTTGATAAATCTACACTACCTTAAAATTAAAAGTTTATTTTTTTAAAGTCTGGAAAAAATAAATTTAAAAAGAATGAGGAAGAGCTCTATGAACTGATATGGAAGGATTTCTGGCAGACATTAAAATGGGAGGGGGGGAAGTATTTACAGGGAAATTTACAGCACTAAACACCCGTATTAGAAAAGACGAAAGTTCTCAAATCAGTGACCTTAGCTTCCACCTTAAGAAACTAAAAATACGAAACAGAAAAAAAATTAGAGAAACTCAATGAAACCAAAGCTGGTTCTTTGAGAATATCAATAAAATTGGCAAACCTCTGGGTAGATTTCTCAGGAAAAAAGAAAAGAAAAAACCACAACTTATCAATGCTAGTTATGACTGAGGTGGCACCACTACAGATTCTACAGAAATAAAAAGCATGATAATGAAATAACATGAACTTTATGCCTATAAAATCGACAACTTAGGTGAAATGGGAAAATTCCTCGAAAGACACAGACTGTTGAAGTTCACTCAAGAAGAAAGAAATAACCTGAATAATCCTATACCCATTAAAGACATTGAATTTGTATTTTAAAATCTTCCCACAAAGAAAATCTCCAGCCTTGATGACTTTACTGGTAAAATCTACCAAATATTGTACTTAAGGAAGAAATCACATTAATCCTGAACAAACTCTTCCAGAAAATTGACAAGGAGAGAACACTTTTGAACTCTTCCTATGAAGCAAGTGTTACTCCACTACCAAAATCTAAGACATTGGAAGACAAGATAACTATATAACAGTATCCCTCATAAACATAAATGCAAAAATTCAAAACAAAATTTTATCAAATAGAAGCCAAAAACACATAAAAAGTATAATACGTTATGATCAATACACTTCCTGACAAAGCAAGGTTAAGTTAAAATTTAAAAATTTATCCATATATTTGCCATAGTAACAGATTAAAAAAGAAAATCCACTTTATCATTTCAATAGACACTGAAAAATCCAACTCATAGCAAACCAGGACTAGAAGGGTACTTTCTCAATCTGATAAAGAGCATCTATGAAAAGCCAATGCTAATATAATACTAAGTGGTAAAACCGCATGTCTTCCTTCTAAGATCAGGAAAAAGACAGGGATGTGTACTCTCACCACTCCTATTTCTTGAGGTTCCTAGGGAATCTACAGAGAAGCAACTACTAAGCCACTGAGCAAAACTAATAAGTGATTTAGCAAAGTATCAGGGTACAAGAACAATATACCAGAAAATCTGTATATACTAGAACAAAATAATCTGAAATTTAAATTTTAAATTATCAGTTTACAGTAACATCAAAAATATGAACACTTCAGTAAATTAGTCAAAAGAAGTAACAACACCTGAATACACTAAACTACAAATATTGCTAAGAATTAAAGAAAACCTAAATAAATGAAGACCTACTCCTCATTTATGGATGGATTCATGGATTTATGACTCGATACTGTTAAGATAACAATTTCCCTTCAATTATTCTATAGTTTCAGTGCAATCCCAATCAAAATCCTAGGAGAAATTTTAGTAGAAATTGTCAAGCTTATTCTAAAATTCTAATGGAAATGAAAAGGACCTAGAATACCCAAAACAACTATGAAAAAGAACAATGTTGGAGGACTAACACTTCCTGATTTCAAGACTTACTATATGGAACATTTGTATGCTGCTGATGGAAATGTAAATTGGTGCAGCCACCGTGGAAAACAGTAAGGCGTTTCCTTAAAAAACTAAAAATAGAACTACCGTATGATCCAGAAATTCCACTCCTGGGTAGATAGGTAAAGAAAACAAAAACACTAATTTGAAAAGATACATGCACCCCAATGTTCATAGCAGCATTTACTGTAGCCAAGATATGGAAGCAACCTAAGTGCCATCAATGGATGAATAAAGAAGATGTGGTATATATATATATATATATAGATTAGAATATTATTACTCAACCATAAAAAAGAATGAAAATTTGCTATTTGCAACAACTTGCGTGGACCTGGAGGGTATTATGCTTACTGAAATAAATCAGACAAAAAAAGACGAATACTGTATGATATCACTTATATGTGGAATCCAAAAAATACAACAAACTAGTAAAATAACAAAAAAGAAGCAGACTCACAGATATAGAGAACAAACTAGTGGCTACCTGTGGGAGAAGAAAGTGGGGAAGGGTGAGATAGGAGTAGGGGATTAAAAGGAACAAACTACTATGTATAAAATAAATAAGCTACAGGGAATATATTCCCTGTACAACACAGGGAATATAGCCGATATTTTATAACTTCAAATGGGAGTAAAATCTATAAAAATTTTGAATCACTATGTTGTGCACCTGAAAATAATATAACATTGTAAATCAACTACAAACAAAGACAGAGAGACAGAGATTAGACAAGGTGGGAGGGCTCTTGCTCACAGGAAAGTGCTGAGACCCAGCTGGTAGCTGTGGAGAGAGCTGGACTGAAAAGCCATCATTTTGCAATCATCATGTAAAGATTGGATCCAACAAAAATCAACAATGGATGGGCAAGCTTTTGATGAGAAACAGCGTATTTTTGGGGATATTGACAAACTGATTCTAAAGTTTATATAGAAATTCAAAAGA
The DNA here is from genome assembly GCF_059928025.1 of Delphinapterus leucas. NCBI lineage: Eukaryota > Metazoa > Chordata > Mammalia > Artiodactyla > Monodontidae > Delphinapterus > Delphinapterus leucas. Next base: position 5,585,680 of record NC_143136.1, on the reverse strand, counting down.
CTCAGAACAACAAACATAACACTGAAAGAGAACAAAGTTGGAGGACTGATGCCTTTTGACTGCAAAATTTACTGTAAAGCTACAGTTATCCAGAAAGTGTGGTATTGGTGAAAAATAGACAAATAGATCAATAGAACAGAATAGGGAACCCAGAAATAGACCCACATAAACATTATCAACTGATCTGACAAAGGAGCAAAGGCAATTCATTGGAGCAAAGACAGTCTTTTCAACAAATGCTGCAGGAACAACTGAGCATCATATGCAAAGGAATGAATCTAGACGCAGACCTTGCACCAAAATGGATCATAGACCTAAATTTAAAATGCAAAACTATCAAACGTCTAGAAGACGACATAGGAGGAAATCTAAGCGACCATGGGTTTGCAGAACAACACCAAACACATGATCCATGAAAAAACTGTTAATGGACTTCATTAAAATTAAAAGCTTCTGCTCTGTGAAAGACTGTTAAGAGAACGAAAATACAAGCCACAGCCTTGCAGAAAATCTTTGCAAAACACATGTCTGATAAAGGACTGGTATCCAAAACATATATATATATATCCTATATATATATATATATATATATATATATATATATATATATATATATATATCCAAAGAACTTTTAAAACTTAACAATAAGGGGGAAAAAAACAATTTAAAAATGGGCAAAAGAGCTCAACAGATAACTCACCAAAAAGATAAATAGATATCAAATAAGCACATGAAATTATGCTAAACATCATATGTCATTAGGAAATTGCAAATTTAAACAAACAATGAGATACCACTACATACTTATTAGAATGACTACAATCCAAAAACCTGACAACACCAAATGTGGGTGAGGATGGGGAGCAACAGGAACTCTCATTCACTGCTGCTGGGAATGCAAAACGGTACAACCACTTTGGAAGGCAGTTTGGTGGTTCGTAATAAAACTAAACTAAATATTTTTTTTAGTTTATAAAACTAAATAAAAACTTAAATATTTTTACCATATGATTCAGCAATTGCTCGAATCCTTGGTACTTATTCAAAGGAGTTGAAAACTCATGCCCACACAAAAACCTACACATGGATGTCTATAACAGTTTTATTCCTAATTGCCAAAACTTGGCCAAATGTCCTTTTAATAGGTTAACAGATAAATTAACTGTAGTCCATCCAGACGATGGAATATTATTAAGCAATAAAAAGAAACGTACTAACAAGTCACAGAAAGAGATGAAGGAACCTTCAATACACATTTCTTAGTAAAGGAAGGCAGTCCGAAAAATCTACATATTGTATGATTCCAAATATATGACATTCTGGAACAGGCAAAACTACAGAGACAGTAAAAAAAAATCAGAAGGTGCCAGGGGTACCGGGGGGAAGCATAGGGTATCTGGGGGCAGCAGAGCTATCTGAATGATACTGTATCAGTGGACACATGACATTATGCATTTGTCAAAACCCATACAATTGTACAACACAAAAAGTAAGCCTTAGGGCTTCCCTGGTGGCGCAGTGGTTGGGAGTCCGCCTGCCGTTGCAGGGGACACGGGTTCGTGTCCCAGTCCGGGAAGATCCCACACGCCGCGGAGCGGCTGGGCCTGTGAGCCGTGGCCGCTGAGCCTGCGCGTCCGGAACCTGTGCTCCACAACGGGAGAGGCCACAGCAGTGAGAGGCCCGCGTACCGCAAACAAAAAAAAAGGTAAGCCTTAATGCAAACTATGGACATTAATTAATAATTGTGTATCAATAGTGATTCATTAATTGTAACAAAAATACACACTAATGCAAGATGTTACTTAATAGAGGAAACTCCGAGGGGGAGAAGGAGGATGTGGGATCTCTCCACACATCTGTTTGATTTTTATGTAAATCTAAATTTGTTCTAAAGTATGAAATCTATTAATTTTTTAAAGATTTTGAAAATCAGTCAGGCTCACAGTAGGTAATCTGTGCAGTCATAATGTCAATTTATTAATTTACAATGATGGTGAGTTATTAAATTGAACAATATAATGAATCATGTAAAAAATATCAGAGCATTTTCTCTCTCTAGGCGGACCTGCATAATAAATGAATGAGAAAGCAGGTTGGCAGGCAGGCAGGGAGGGAGTGTGGGAGGCGGGGTAGTACCTGGAAAAACCTGGGGCCTGTCCTCTCACACTCTTTTTTTTTTAACGTCTTTATTGGAGTATAACAAAGTGAATCAGCTAACATATGTTCCCATCTCTCTTGCCTCTTGCGTCTCCCTCCCTCCCACCGTCCCTATCCCACCCCTCTAGGTGGTAACAAAGCACCGAGCTGATCTCCCTGTGCTATGTGGCTGCTTCCCACTAGCTATCTATTTCACGTTTGGTAGTGTATATATGTCCATGCCACTCTCTCACTTTGTCACAGCTTACCATTCCCCCTCCCCATACCTCTCATACTCTTGACAAACCACGCCCAGGCCAGTCTGTGGTCGTTCAGCCCGGAAGCTACTCCACAAAATAAAACCAACCAAAATGTTCCTGGGGTCTTCATGGACCTCTGTGAAAAGCCCAAGGGCCCTAAAGAACCACCCTAGAAAGTGGGCATGAGCCAGAGGCAAGACTTTCCCTAACTGGGGGTTTTCCTGTCCTTGAAGTCCATAGACCCTGAAGTTCACTGACACCAAGAACACGTTTTCAAAATTCATTGCACGGAAAAAAAAAAAAAAAAAATTCATTGCACGGGGCTTCCCTGGTGGCGCAGTGGTTGGGAGTCCACCTGCCAATGCAGGGGACACGGGTTCGTGCCCCGGTCCGCGGAGATCCCACGTGCCACGGAGCGGCTGGGCCCGTGAGCCATGGCTGCTGAGCCTGCGCGTCCAGAGCCTGTGCTCCGCAACGGGAGAGGCCACAACAGTGAGAGGCCCGCGTACCGCAAAAAAAAAAGTTCATTGCAAAGTGTGTGCCTGCGTGGTGTGCCTTTGTCTGGAAAGAGTGCCTACAGCTCCCTTTAGATTTTCACAGGGGTTCTTAAACACCCCCACATCTGCCTCTGCTTCACTCTTGGACTTGTAGACATGGACCCAGTTCCTTACAGACCTCTTGTGTAACGAAAAGCACCCATAGAGCATGCATGGATAAGCAAGAGCGTTCAATGCAAACACAGGAAAGGATCACAGTCACTCCTGAGTCTTTTTCTACATGCAAGAAAGAAACATGGGACTACTTAAAAAATTCTTTAGAAAAGAAAGCGTAGTGGGTTTTTCTCCAGATATTTATTTATTTATTCACCTGGCTGCCCCAGGTCCTAGTTGCGGCACGTGGGATCCTCGTTGCAGCATGCGGCATCTTTTTTTTTTTCAGTTGCAGCAGGCGGGATCCAGTTCCCCGACCAGGGATTGAACCCGGGCCCCTGCATTGGGAGCGTGGAGTCTTAACCACTGGACCACCAGGGAAGTCCCCAAAGTGTGGATTTTTGTGGATGTCTCTGCCGTGAAGTGCCAGTCATTATACAACGCTCATAATTCCACGTGCGTGCAACTTTTACCACATACACATTCAACACTGACACCTTTTTCTAGAACCAAAATTTGGCGTTCTGAACTCACTTTTTTTTTTTTGCCCTTTTTTATTCCTGCTAAGGATGAAAACTTTTGAGATGACATTTATGATGTTGATATCAAGTTATTTTTAGAAATTGGGTTACAGGTTTTTTTTATCTGGGATGTTTCATGAAAATTGTAGTGTTTTCATCTCTAAAAGATCTTTGGGAAGCCACCTTTTTCTGAGGAATGTATACATTTCAGAAAAGGGATGAATCATTTTCTAGACAGAAATATCCTTGGGATAAAGCCATGGCAAAGAATTGTCTAGACACTGTGAGCCTCTTTTCTTTTGCTCAGAGATCTCTAAGTGTCTAGCTGGCTTTATTCTTCAGCTTTGCTGACAAACATTGCTTTGCTGCTTCTCTGCACGCTTGCCGTGTGGAGGGGGCTCTCTTCCTTAGGTGAACATGTGCCAAGCATGACTGATCAACAGAGTCTTAGCAGGATTTACTCCTGATTGAATTTTGCATTGGTTCCTAGAACTCCAGCATGATAACAAGGGTATGTGTTTTGCATACTTACTTGTACAGCCAATGATTAACCCAATTTTGTAAAATAAAAAATGCTTGTTAGAATCAGGGCTGGGACTCTCACTTTTAACCTGGAAGGGATCTGATAATTTCCCCCAACATATCCAGGGAATTCAGGGTTTAGATGCTCTTGGTCAAAGATGGGCTAAGCCCCTCTATTTGTTATCCGTACGGTGTAACAAATTTTCATAAATTTAGCAGCTCAAAACAACATATATTTATTATCTCAGAGCATCTCTGGGCCAGGAGTCTGGGCACAGCTTAGCTGGGTCCTCTGATCAGGGTCTTACAAGGCTGCAGTCAAGGTGTTGGCCAAGACTGGGGTCTCGTCTGAAGGCTCGACTGGAGAAGGATTCCCTTCCATGCTCACATAGTTGCTGTCAGGAATTAGTTCCTTGCAGGTTGTTGGACTGAGGGTCTCAGTATCTTGGTGACTGTTGGATAGAGGTAGCCCTGAGATCCTCACCACATAGGTCTCTCCTTTGGATCTTCGTCAAAGCCAGCAAGGAAGAGTATAATAGGGTAAGTCTGTTAGCAAGACAGAAGTTACAGTCTCTTGTAAGCTAATCAGCTAATCACAAAAGTGACACCCCAACCTTTTAGCCATATTCTATTGGTCATCTGTAAGTCATTAGGTCCAGCCCACACTCAAGGGCATGGAATTAAACAAGGGTGTGAATATGAGGAGGTAGAAATCACCATGGGTCATCGGAATCACAGCCACCAAAACTGTATCTATTTACAAAGAACCTGTAAGTTTCCAAGATCTTAAAACTTGCCCTTTGGACTAGGATGGTTCTGTGCAAGACAAGGATGCAAGAAAGAGCAATGAGAGCTGTGGCAGCCATAGAAATAAGCTGCTAAGATCTCCAGTCACAGGGAGAGTATTTGACTGAAGGCCCCAGATGGATCCACCATCATGTCCCCAAAGAGGCCACACTGGCTGCAAGCTGCTCCCAGTCAAGGCCTGAGCACTGGGGGAAGGTATTAGCTCAAGCCATACCTGGGCAGATATTCAACTCTTTACAGCTGGTGAGTTTGGGCTCAAATACTCCCCATCAGCCTGGCCAAACCGTTCTTGGAATGGCCCTGCAATCTGAGACTCTTCCCACCCTACCCTCCTTCCTTCCTTCTCTCCTTCCAGGGGTCAGATCTTCATAATGGTCCACAGAGTCTCCCTGCTTCCTCCTGACCCCTTCACAAGCGTTTCCCCACGATGAATCCTTTGCACGTCTAATCCTACCTTGGCATTTGCCTCTTGGAGGATCCCATCTACACAAGAATATGAGAGGGAGAGAAAGATGAGTTTTAATATTTAGGGCCAGATCATTTAAGGGTTGATGCAATCTTATCTGGGCATAGTGCTGAGAGAAGACAAATTTGCCTACCCACCTGGTCTAGAAGATTCCCTGCAATCTAAGGAAATCCACAGGGACCCATGACAGCAGAGGCTGGAGCAGTGGTCACAGCCCAGAACATGACTCCACTGACAACCTGAATTTCTGGAGGAAGTGACTCCTGGACTTTGCCTTCATTGACCACAGCAAGGGGTTCCAGGAAGAGCCGAGGGGCTGGCATTCCTCTCTGTGGGGTGATGTGCACATGTTTCCTGGCTAGCCAAGGTGGGAAGGACAAGGACTTTACCCTGGGCTCCAACACTTTTTGGTATCAGAGCCATCTTGCCTCAGGACCCTTTCCAGTCTCTTGAGCTCCCTTGTCCCCCTGTCAACATAGTCTTGACCAGAGGGCACCCGATGGAGCCCTATCCTCCTCACTCTGTGGCAACCATGGGTGTCTCTCCGTCCCAGGTGCAATGACTCCATTCCAGACTCAGTCATCTTCAAGTGCATGACCTCCAAGGGACATGAAGAGATATAGGGCCCGTCTGGGATAACTGGCATCCCGGCCAGGAGTCAGGGAGGACTCGAATCCCTGTTCCATTGATGCAGGTCCAGAAGCACTAGACCTGACCTCAGGATGAAAGATTCCTTTCTTAGCCACACCAGGGACAGGAGAGCCTTGGCATGGGATTAGGGGTTTCACTATAAGGGGGACTTTGTACCCCAAGCTTGTGCAAACTGGACATACCGGTTACAGTGGCATTCTTTGCCTTTTGCCTAGTAGATAGACCTCTAGGTTGAACAACAGAGCTCATTCTCTTATTCGTATTTATCTCTGACCACATGCTGGGAGGGCAAAGGGCCAGAGTTCTTCCGTGCCTAGCCACTGTCCCAAAGAAGGGCAGTTTGGGCGCTGGGGTAGAGGTACATGGGTTATACACTCTGGTTCCAACCTCTAGCTCTCAGCTTTAATCCAAACCAGGGCTTTCAGATCAAGTGTCTCAGATGCCTAACTGGACCTCTTTTCATAATTCTACTGTTAAAAGTAATTTTTTCATCCCAATCCAGAATTGAAATAAATAAGAAGTCCTAATAAATTCCATGTTTAAACAAACTGAAAAATAAATTATTTCCATTTATTACAAAACCACAGGGGGAAGAAAAACCCTTTTAAAAATTTTGAATAACTTGACTAATGGGGTGTCAGCTCTCTTATTTTGATTTTACTTTTAAGGAACGTAAGTTACCTTATAAAACCTGACTAATAATTCTGAACAAATTTACGCAGTCATTCAACAAATATTTGTCAACACTCTGTTCCAGGCTCTGTTCCAGGTACTGAGGATACAGTGATAGGAAAAGAAAAATGAAAAACAAAACATCCTAGAATCCTAGAATCACAAGAATCACAGGAACAAAGACTTGGTGTGGACTGAATTAGAGAGCTCAAGCGATATTTGGGGACTTCAAAAAGACTTATTAACATACATTCATATTACCTTAAAAATACTTTTCAGATTGGCAGTAATACATTTTGGATGATGGAAAAGACTTCCAAATACGGCGTAGAATAGGAAGGGTCAACTCTGCTGATATTCACATTTCCTGTTAAATATTCGAGGCAAAACTACCCTTCAGTTTTATTTCCAAATGAAACAAGTAAACCCGAAAATATCAGGATAACGTTAAGGCATTGCTAGCACTGTCTTTTCAGATGTTGCCCACATGGCTTGGGTCACTAAGGTTTGAGTTAGTACCAGTCACTAACTCAGCAGTTTGCCAGGCTGGTAAAATTTCAGAGAGATGGAGGACACCTCACACATGATGAGGTGGCAGTGACCATGGGTCTGCCCTCCTGCCTTCCATTCCTGTCCTCTTCTCCCCTGCCTGCCTCTACTATAGAGACTATAGCAGTGCTGCCTTCATGGGCATGGAATCACACAGAGACGTGCCCTCGGAAGGGGGCCTCGCCTGGGCTTTAATTCTCTGTTGTCATTGAGTTAAAATTCTTAATAATTTTATCTTTGAATTTGTGTTTTATGAGTGCAGTCCACTGAGACAATGAAGTGAGCACCACTCACCTCCCTACCTTACCCCCCAAAAGGCTCTCAGCACCTCCTCCTTCCACCCCTACAGACACTCCTGGAGACGTGGGCATGGGCACGGGAAGGGTAGCTGGTACATCCTAGGCACTGAGTCGGGGGCAGGGCCCAGGCACTGGGGAGTGTCTGCACTTACTTCCTCAGCCTCCCCTTTCCGACATTAAATAGCAAATAAAAAACACCACAGCAGGTAGAGAGAACACAGGAGAAAGGAAAAGCTTTGCCCTTGCTTTGTGAGCAACAGGGCCCTGCTTTTTCATTTGCATGAGATCCTGAATATTAGGTAGCGAGCTCTGGCCATTAGCACCCCAAACTCTATTTCCTTGCACCCTCACCTCTTAGAGGCGCCGGCCCTGGGAAGCAGATCTGACCCGCACAGCCAGCTTACTGAATGGAGACCCTTGAGAACCAGAAATGTTTGTCTTATTCATTGTTAATTTCCTGGTATAGACCAAAAAGCAGGTGTTCAGTAACACTTGATAGAATTAACATTAAAGTACATATGTATCCGTGTGCTTGGTAACTGTATCATTCAAATGCCCGCATTATTTTTTTTCTCTTCCATCTGTCGAGTCATGAAAGTGATGTGCTATCTTCCAGTATAGTTTGATCAGGTCCTCTTTTGAATTGTCATGCACTTTCGATATTAGGTAGCTGTGTTCAGTACATAAAAGTTTCTATGACAAATGCGTTTGGACTGTATCTTTTCTTAATATAAAAATCCCTTCCTACAGTGGAAAATTAAATATCAGCCTTAAAAAAGAAGGAAATCCTTGGTGAAAGGGCTCAAAGGCGCAGTCGTGAAGGACGAATATATCTAGAGCCCTCGTGTACAGCATAATGACTAGTTACGAATACAGTCTCGAATACTGGAAATTTGCTAAGACAGCAGATTTCAGGTGCCCTCATGACACACACTAATGTGATGAGACGATGTGTTCATTACCTTGACCCTAGTAATTGTCAATACTCTATGAGTACCAATCACCATGTTGTACACTCTAAACATATACAACTTTTATTAAAAACACAAAATAAAAAGAAGAAAGTCCTGGCATTCGCAACAACATGGATGAACCCATAATTATGCGCAGTAAAATAAGCCAAACCCTTTTCAAACTGCACTCCAGGAGGTCCTGCAAAATTGATTGATGCTGGCACTTGAAATAAATCTATCGGACATATTTGGACTATATAGATGGGTATGTTCAACTAGTCAGCACCCTCCACTCAGCATGAACTTGCAGATGCCAGTTCTCCCTGGAGTCGGTTGTAAAAAGATTGACACTAGCAGGAAGGAAGATGGTTATTAAATGGCCCTTGCGGCCGGCACGGTGTCTTCCTGCGTTACGTCTGAGCCTGCTTGATTGTTGCCACCCCAGCTGGGAGCATGTGATTCCCACAGTGCCAGCCGCAGCTGCCCAGCTCCAATGACACCGTTTGACTTCAAGCCTTTAGGGGTTCTGAGACCACAGGTACCTGACATCAAAATAGCCCATCAGCTCCAAAATAATAAGCAAAACAATGAAGGGAAAAACAGCTGTCGGAAAAACTGGGGTTTGTGTCTTTCCTCCCTTTAACCGGTTGTTTTGTCCACTGACAACTCTAGGAAGAGCCGCCACAAATAAAAGATGCTAGTTAAATAATGGCTTTTTTGTACTGGGGATGACTTCATAGTTAAGCGTGATTGACGCCTCCATGGGTCTTGGATCTGCAAGGATGTAATTAAGAAGCCAGCTGATGTGGGCTGACAAATCCCCCTCTCACTTCAGAACACTGATGCATGGAATAAATTTTATTCCTGGCATTTAAACCAGCTTCTGAATTAACCATTTCCTTCATTCACCCTCAATTTTCAGCACTTGCTTTTTCCTTTCATCTTTAGACATCAGCTCCAGCCATGCTATCGCTGAGGCCTTAAGGAGTTAACTATTAAGGGTTTATTTTTTACCATTATTGATCTGTGTGGAAATTTGTATCTTTAACTGGTTTGTTGTTTAACAAGATAAAACCTGCTCACGGTTTAAACAAATCAAAATATTCAAAAAGATTATAGCAAAAGGCAATAAATTCCTGCTCCACTTTTTCTCTCCAACTCGCACCAAAGGCAACACCATTTAACTTTTTGTTCTTTTTTTCTGATGCTTATATCCTGTATGTCTAAATACTCTCTGTATACCATTCAGTTCTGATTTACCAACTTTTCATTTTCTGTTGGCTGTCTGTTATGACGTATCTCATTCTATCAACACCCCCGCTTCCCTGCAACCAATATACTCATATCACTATTTTTAGTTAATTTCACAAATATTACCACCCCGTAAACCTCTCCCACTCCTAATTCTGTGGCAGCACCTGCTTTCCAAGGACCCAGTTAACACGGTGGCACCCAGAGTACCCGAGGAAGCAGGCAGTAAGATGGGATTCGAATAGGATGATTCAATGTCATTAAGATCTCAGTTCTCCCCACATTAATTTACAAATTAATCGAAATTTCAATAAAATATCAACAAGCAGTTTTATGAAGCTGGAAAAGTTGACTCTGATGTCCATGTGGAAAATTAAACATGCAAGAATAGCTAGGAAAACACAGGACAAAAATCCATGATGAGGTCTTGCTCTCCAGATGTGGGAACATCCTATGAGGCCTCTGTAAGTAAAACACTGTAGCACTAGGTCACGAATAGAGAGACAGACAGGTGGAATTGAATACGAAGTCTAGAAATAGACCCAAGTATGTATGGAAATTTAGTATATGGTAAAGTTAGTATTTCATATTGCCTGAGCAAAGATGAACTTTTTAATAAATGGTGCTAGGACAACTAAGTAACTATTGGGAAACGATCAAATCAGATACAAACCTTACACCATATGCCAGAATAGACTCCAAGTGGATCTAAATGTAAAAACATGAAGCCGTGTACATACTATATGTAAACATAGATTAATTCTCTTTAACCTTAGTGAAGGAAAGGCTTTGTAGCTATGACACAAAATGGAAAAGCAATAAAACTAAAGAGTGATAAACTTGACTCCATAATTTTTTTTTTTTTGCAGTATGTGGGCCTCTCCCTGTTGTGGCCTCTCCCATCGCAGAGCACAGGCTCCGGACGCGCAGGCTCAACGGCCATGGCTCACGGGCCCAGCCGCTCCGCGGCATGCGGGATTCTCCCAGACTGGGACACGAACCTGCGTTCCCTGCACCGGCAGGCGGACTCTCAACCACTGCGCCACCAGGGAAGCCCAACTCCATAAATATTTCTGAAAACTTTTGTACAGGACTCCCCTGGTGGCGCGGTAGTTAAGAATCCACCTCCCAATGCAGAAGACACGGTTTTGATCCCTGGTCTGGGAAGATCCCACATGCGGCGGAGCAACTAAGCCCATGCACCACAACTACTGAGCCTGCACTCTAGAGCTTGCGAGCCACAGCTACTGAAGCCCGCGCGCCTAGAGCCTGTGCTCCACAGCAAGAGAAACCACCGCAATGAGAAGCCCGTGCACCACAACGAAGACCCAACTCAGCCAAAAAAAATTTTTTAATCTTTTGTACAGAAAAAAATCATCATAAATAAAACTAAAAGACAAATGACAATTGGGGATATACTCATGACATACAGCAGGGACAAAGGGTAATATCTCTAATATAAAGAATTCTTAAAAATTGAGAAGAAAGTGATCGAAAACCTGATAGAAAAAGGGACAAAAGAAACGGGCAGACAATTTACACAAAGCTATATAAATGGCCAAAAACATGAAAATGTTTTCAACCTCACTCGAGAAATGTAAATTAAAACTACACTGAGATTTCATTTCTCATCTACCAGACTGACAAAAATTCAAAAGAATAACAACACATTCAGTTGGTGAAACAATGAAGAAACTAGCTCTCTCCTATGTGGCTGGTGAAAATGTAAATTGATATTGATAGAATCCTTATGGAGGAGAATTTGGCAGCCTCTAACAGAACGACATACAGGTGTTTACCTTGTAATCGAGCAACTTGCTCTATGAAGACAAGGTTATTCATTGCAGCGCTGTTTGTAATTAGAAACAATCCAGACACCCACACCTAAGAGAGTAGACGTAAACTGTGATACATCCACATGGTAGCGTGCTACACAGCTATACAAAAGAATGACAAAGATCTCCACAAAATCACGTGGAGGGATTTCCAGGAGACATTAAGTTAAAAAAAGAAAAGAAAAAGTGCAAAAGAGGACTAAAGTATGTTACCTTCTGTGTAGGAAAAAAGGAAGAATCAGAAAATGTACATGTTTCTGCTCATTTGTGCAAAAAGAGACACAAGAAGGAAAACCCAGAAATTAATGGCGTTGGTTACCTCCAAAGAACAGGGTGAAAAGGATGAGTGTATACCTATGAGTTAGTTCTGACTTTTGGGACCTCGTTAATGTTCCATATACTTAAAATCAATAAGAATGAGAACAAGAAAAGTAAGAGCCAAGTACAGACAGAACTTAAGTTACAAATGAACTCAATTATTTTATGATTTCAGGTGAATAACACAACCACGCTGAAGAGTTAAGAAGGGGAACAAACCTAAATAACATTTCAATACTCCACATCTTTGGGCCAGAGACAGAAAGAACAGTCAACAAACATTGAACTCTAGCTGTAAGATGTGTTTTTCTCAGTAGTACGTGTTAGCACTTTTGAAACTACTTTGTATATTCTAGCACTGAAGAAATACAAACACGTATAATGGATCATGGGAGCCAGATTTCTCATTATCTGAGAAGGAAATTAATAATATGGAAAGAAGGAAAGTTAGAGTAAACCCTGAAGTGACATACTGGAGGTATCAGTGTGAACACTTCATGATAGATAGATAGATGATAGATAGATAATAGTTAGATATAGCTGGATAGGTGTATAGGTGGGTAGATAGATAGATGATAGGTAGATGATGGCTGGATAAGTAGATAAATACTGATATATTTATTTTGCTCTGTCTGCTAAAGAGGGCCCAAAAGCAATGATACCAAGTGGTAATGAGCAAACCTATCACTCAGATCTTGGTACAAAGAACCAGTGCTTCTTAGAGTAACAGCTGGTTTGGGGTCTGAAGATGGAAAAGACTCGAAACCAGGTCTTGTAAAGGTCTTGTAAAACAACCTGGAACATCTTGTTGTGTCTGAAGATAAGGACTGCTTTAAGAAGGACGAAAACAAATCAAAGGATGTGGGACCATCTTGAAGGCACTCCCATAGCCAAATCTGCAACCGTCTAAGCACCAAAACAAATAGTAATAAAATACTGACAGACACAAACAAAGGGGGGAAGAAAAAAAATCTCCTCCTTAGAGTAAAAGGCCAGCTAATACATGTAAAAGGAATCATGAAATTGGGAAAAATCGCCATTTGGTGACCATGATAAAAAATACTTATTTAGGATGTGGCCAGTGACTTGATAACATCATTGTAGGGATGATACAGGAACACTGGCTAACCTCACGAGAGAGAAGATGACTCACAGAGCAGCTGACAGACCAAGAGGGCTCGTCCATTGTGAAACCCAAATTGGGATAGAGCTTAGGTCGGATGGCTGATCGGAGAACAAGAGATTTATTTGATCCCTGGGCAGTCCAATTCCCTTCAGCCTCACCATCGTTAGCCATATCAAATCGGATACCCAGTACACATCTCAGGGAGCCGCAGGGATGTGCTTAGCCAGGAGCTACCACACTAGTAGAACTGCTTTACCGCCTTAAAGGACAACCTGACACAGAGAAAAGCGCCTCTCCTGCAAGTTAGTGGGTCGGTGGTGCCTTAAGCTGTCCCCAGACTATTCCCCTCCTTGGAAATAGCCGCGGGGATTCATTAGCACCAACGGCCTTGCCTCTACAAAAAGCAAGCAATCCTAATTCCCAAAGAGCCGGCTTTGAGTCCCTGCGCACAAGGGGGTCTCCTGTGAGTTGCAGTATGTTTATTACATTGGATGTTCCTTGTTCCTGTTCAAATGAAACATATCGAGACAGTCCTGGGCTGGGCACCGGCTGGAGAGCCTTCCTGCCTCTGAGTGACACTAAGGAGAGCAATAACATTCTTCCAGGTCTGACTCCATCATTTTAATCACGGCAACTGTAAGCACCCCCGCTGCTAATCCCAGCGCTGGGCTTCCCGGATCCTGAAGTCAGCCTAGTAGGGAATTCAATTAGTGAGCCGCTTTCGCAGAATGACTTAACTCAGTTGTTACCACTGGGAAAACAGATATATATACAATGGAATATTACTCAGCCATAAAAAGAAACGAAATTGAGCTATTTGTAATGAGGTGGATAGACCAGAGTCTGTCATACAGAGTGAAGTAAGTCAGAAAGAGAAAGACAAATACCGTATGCTAACACATATATATGGAATTTAAGAAAAAAAAATGTCATGAAGAACCTAGGGGTAAGACAGGAATAAAGACACAGACCTACTGGAGAACGGACTTGAGGATATGGGGAGGGGGAAGGGTGAGCTGTGACAGGGCGAGAGAGAGGCATGGACATATATACACTACCAAACGTAAGGTAGAGAGCTAGTGGGAAGCAGCCGCATAGCACAGGGAGATCAGCTTGGTGCTTTGTGACCACCTGGAGGGGTGGGATAGGGAGGGTGGGAGGGAGGGAGACGCAAGAGGGAGGAGCTATGGGAACATATGTATATGTATAACTGATTCACTTTGTTATAAAGCAGAAACTAACACACCACTGTAAAGCAATTATACTCCAATAAAGATGTTAAAAAAAAAAAAAGAGAGAAATGGAAAGTGTAGGTTCCCACTCTATCGCTTTGTGTCCCAAAACCAGACGCACTGTCCTTGTGACGAGGGATGGGGGTTTTGTTTTGGTTCAATTGTCAAACCAAAATTCCCACTTTCTTTTCTAGTCACTGGTTACCATCTGTTTAGCTAAAAGGCTATGAGGATTCTAATCCCGTGTTTAGTTTCCTAAAATGTTTGTGTGCCTGCTTCTCCATCCAGAGTTTTCTTCACATGCTTTTCAGAGGGGAAGGGAACCGTACACAACGTGTTTTCCATCTGCACTGTAGAAAGTAAAGTAATTCAGAACTGGAAATTTGTGTTTTAATTCAGTATTAATATTGTTTGGATGTAGTGTCCAAACAGATTTTTCAGTTGAATGTTCTGCAGAGTTTTCTTTACCTCAATACTTACTTAAACTGCCAGTTTGACAGTTTTGTTTGTTTCACAAAAAGCAAAAACGCTGTGGTTTTCTTCCTCTCTTTTTAAAACGAATATATATACTTCGTGGAAGAGGGGCAGCCGGGGCCAGTCCAGGGTGAGAACAAGCAGAAAAATCACTTCCCATCCCCTGTCCTCCCCTGCATCCCATCACGCTTCCTTTGACACCTTCTCCCCAAGCCCACACCTGCCAGCCTGCTCCAGACAGGACAGGGAGAGAGAGAGGGAGGGAGGGAGAGAGAGAGAGAGGGAGGGAGGGAGGGAGGGAGGGAGGGCGAGAGAGAGAGAGAGAGAGGGAGAAGGAGGGAGAGGGAGAGGGAGAGAGAGAGAGGAGAGGGAGAGGGAGAGGGAGGGAGAGGGAGAGGGAGAGGGAGGGAGAGGGAGGGGAAGGGGGAGGGGGAGGGGGGAGGGAGAGGGAGGGAAAGGGGGAGGGGGAGGGGGGAGGGAGAAGGAGAGGGAGAGGGAGAGGGAGAGGGAGAGGGAGAGAGAGAGGGAGAGGGAGAGGGAGAGAGAGAGGCCAATAAACATATATTTGAGGGCAAATTGGAGAGCTTTCAAAGAGCAGATTTTAATTGTGTCTAATCATCCCTGGCAGGTGTCATTTGTTAGCGATAATTGACAAAGCGGGATACGTGTGCAAGAGAGACAGTTTTCAAAAGATATTTTATGCATTAAAAATCAACTTTAAAATAGATCAGTTTAAGGTAGTTCTCCCAGGCGGTATTTACATACAGTATCTTTTATCCATGAGTCATTTGATATCAACAGCATCACTGTCATCACCAGGGATTTTGTAGGAGAAGTGAGGAGGATTTCTTTCCTTCTCTTTAATTGTTTTGTTCCAGCCTGAAGCACTGAGATATTATATCGCAGACAAAAAATGAACAGAACTATGTGCTCATTCCTAGTGTGGAAACTTGCTAATAAAAGAGGAATCTCTGGGACTTCCCTGGTGGCACAGTGGTTAAGAATCCGCCTGCCAATGCAGGGGACACGGTTTTGATCCCTGGTCCGGAGATCTCACGTGCCACGGAGCAACTAAGCCTGTGTGCCACAACTACTGAGCCTACGCCCTAGAGCCCATGAGGCGCAACTACTGAAGCCCGCACACCTAGAGCCTGTGCTCCACAGCAAGAGAAGCCACCGCAATGAGAAGCCCGCGCACCGAAACGAAGAGTAGCTCCTGCTTGCTGCAACTAGAGAAAGCCTGCACGCAGCAACAAAGACCCAACGCAGCCAAAAATTAATTAATTAATTAATTTAAAAAAAGGGGCAGCTCTCAGCTCTGCAGTAGGAAACAACAGAAGGAAACAGCAGCTTTGTTAGCGGAGGCCATCTTTCCTCGGCCCAGAACTATGAAGCTTTAAAAGATTTTACATCCAATGGAAACTTCTTTTAGCTTTCAAAAGAAACACGTAATCCTCTGACCTGTCAATTTAGCACGATGGATAAATACTGTCCTGTAGTGCAAGTACTGTATGTTCATTTCATCAAAAACTTAGGATCAATAAAATGCCACGCTCTTTAATTACAAAATTTTTCTGGAGACGCTCCAAAAATAATTTCTCAAATTATCCTAAATTTAGGTATTTTTAAAATACTATCTCCTAACCCAGTTTTCCCCCTCACTCCACATTTTCCTGGAGTTCTAGCAAAACACCAATTTAGAAAATTAGTCAACTAATTTAAATATAATTCGCCAACTAAGTTAACTGTAACCCTTTAGTAAACTAGGCTGAACTGAAGTTTTCCAGAGTTTGTACTTCCTGTCTTCTTGGGTACAAAAGCCCACTCTCACGTGCAAATGGGCATTTCTCTTTAACTCTGTTAGATGTCCTGCCAAACACTGGGCTCTGTCTATTACTCAAAAATTAACTTTGGGGCTTCCCTGGTGGTGCAGTGGTTGAGAGTCCGCCTGCCGATGCAGGGGGCGCGGGTTCATGCCCCGGTCCTGGAAGATCCCACATGCCGCGGAGTGGCTGGGCCCGTGAGCCATGGCCGCTGAACCTGCGCGTCCGGAGCCTGTGCTCTGCAACGGGAGAGGCCACAACAGTGAGAGGCACGCGTACTGCAAAAATAAAAAATAAAAAATTAACTTTGGCTTCTATTAAAGAAAGCAGAAGGAATTCATGAAGAGTGACTACATGATTACAAAACTCAAGTGAAGTTTATGTTAGCAAAGCAAAGCTCCATCACTTCTGTCAGGGTGTGCTGACCAAGACAGAGATGGCTGGGACTCTGTAAACTCCAAGAGCACATGCAGAACAATCTCCATGTTAACCTCTCCCTTTAGCCTGGTGAAGGCTGTCCCTACAGCTGTGGACTTCTGCATTGTTGCCTTTGCTGGTCAGTAACAGCCATCTTTCCAAGGATCAACATCTATCTTCCCTTGGTTTTCAGAACTGCCAAAGGTCTGTGCAGGACTGCTGTGAGGTCTTGCTACCAACTACCTGAGTTGGAACCTTCAGCTGCTCACCACCTGAAAGCCAGTATTCGAGAGAAAAGTATTAGAAGGAAAGGAAAGATTGCTTTATCCAGGAGGCCAGCAACCTGGGGAGAAGGCAGACACAGGTCCAAAAGCCAATTCCCCACTGCCAATCAGGGGGCAAGAGCTTTCAAAGGGGAGTTTCAGGTGTATATAGGGAGGGGCTATGTGCAGAGCAGCTCAGTCAGCTCAGACACTCATCTTGAAATTGGTCATGTGGTGTCTGGTCAGAGTCATCTTGATTGTTTGAAGCACAGTTAATCTTCAGTTCCAGAGCTGGTTTGAGGCCAGTTTTCAGAATTGTGAGAGATGGAGCAGCTTAGGTCATGGCTACAGTCTGGTCATCATGTAGTTAACTTCTACCTGGTGGAGGTTTCAGTATCTACAAAACAGCTCAAAAGATATGGCTCAGAATATTATCTATAGCCCTCGAGGAGGAAATCAATGCCCTTGGATTTGCTTAATGGCTGAACTATTACTATTTTGTCTTGTTTGACTATTTTACTTTGCTGTTTCATTTTTCATTTCTCTGATTAAATTTATCCTTTGGCTGAAGTTTTCCTACAGACAAGAGGCAGGCTGAGGACATTGCCGGGGGGCGGGGAGGGGTGGTGTCTGTCCTGGGAGGGCCCCATAGGGTCCTGCTCGGTTTCAGTCTGGTTCCCTTAGCAGAGGGGTGTGGGTCAGCCACTTCTTTCCTATTGGTCCCATCAGGGCTGGTACCACTCATGCTGTTGAAGCTGCTGGCAAGATTCGCCAAGGCTGGCTTGAAGCACAGGGGTCTGGGAGAGGAGTATTCCTCTGTGGCCGTGGTGTGCTGGAGCCAGTTGGTAACAGCTCACAAAAGCCAATTAGTAAACCTTCAGGAATTTTGCAAGCCAGTTGTTAAACCCTTGGTAGCTTGAAATCAGCCACGGTGGGAACATTTACACCACGGAAATGGGCAAATGTTTAAACACTCAGGCGTTGGGGTTTTTTCCCATAGAGCTAGTTGTTAAATATTTATCCACATACCATGGGGCTGGGTCATCTCTTGGCTGCCAGGAGAACCAGACACATGGTTCCTAATTGCTTTCTGAGGCTGCTGGAGAGCCCAAGAAGATGGAGGTGTGGGAGATCCAATTTCCCAGCAGGTAGTATGGCTGAAGCCAGAGGTTGTATCAGAGATATTCTTCCACTTAGCCTTGAAAACGTGAGTCACTACTGTTGCCTTTCGCTGACTCAAATTGCATAATAAATGTCTGAGACAGTTCAGACAGCTCAGCTCAGAGATGCAGAGAACTGCATCTCAGTTTTCTTTCATTTTCAATATCACTTCTCTGGGAATCTATGGGATGACCTTGAATGAAAAGGTGAGGTTGAATTACGTGGCTAATAAGACGACTCTGTAGTCCATTTCCTGGGAAAGAGGTGGATTTCTGGGTGAATGCTTAAGTGACATCCAAGGTTAATTGCAGGACAGAACGATGGTGAAAACACATTGAAGGTAAATATACCGTCAGGTAGAAATTTCACTGTGGCAGGTGCCGTCACTGCCCCCCCACCCCCTCCACCACCCTGCCCACCATGCCCTTGAGCCTCATCATTGTAGTGAAGGTCTGCCCACCCCACTTTCAACCCCAGCAGCTGCATCTCCTTGTCAGAGGGCTTTATGCTGGAGAATTAAAGATCCCAGGGAGCAACTCTCAACAAAAGGCAGAGCCAGTGTGAAAATTCCCCAGCCCCTAGTTTGGGAGGAGTCTGACGCCTGTTCTGTGTTTTCACCTAAAGTTCCTTAGCAGTTTAAGGTCCAGTGTCACAGGTGGTAATTGGTTTCATAAGGCATTCTTTGTTTGGTTTCCTCCCTTCTCCATCTCTCTTCTCCATTTTCCACTAGGTTTCCTAGGATTACCACCCAAGTAACTACTGGGGCTGGAAACTTTGCCCCACCCAGAGCCTGCATCCAGGGAAAATGACGAAGACGGTCCCTTTCACTGACGCTTCACTCATCCAGGGCCCAATCATACATGCACCCTGGTCTCCAGAAGAAGCCGGACCTGTGCTGATACACAGTGACAGCATATTCTAGCCAAAGATGTTCTTCCTGCATCTGACCTAGAGCTGGACACGTGTTACATCATGTTGCTTGTAATTAAACCCAGCTGAGGCTCTATCCCATCCTAGAGCCCTCAACCAATGATTTACAGGGATCTGAGGACTGAGTAAAAATGAGGACTTTTAAAAAAGTTTTATTATGTAAATTTTCAAGCACACACAAGATTAGAGCTAACAATATAATGAACCCTTTTGTTCTCATCACCTAGCTTCAATAATTATCAACATATGTCTATTCCCCTTTAAGAGCATTTATACCCTCCATTCTTTTTTTGCTGCATTATTTTAAAGTAAATCCAAAGTATCACCTCACTTCATCTGTAAATATTTCAAAGTCTAATAAAAAATAACATAAGAGCATTTTCTAAAATATATTACTAACATCACGCTAAATAATGAAGGGAAGAAAAATTCCTCCCTAACATCAGGAACAAGACAAGGATGACCCTCTCACAACTTCTATTCAGCATTGTACTGGAGGTTCTAGCCAGGGCAACTAGGCAAGAAAAAGAAATAAAATTTATACTGATTGAAAAAGAAGAAGTAAAATTATCTTTTTTTTTGTAGATGACATGATCTTATATACAGAAAATCCTAAGGAACTTTGAGAACTAATAAATGAGCTCACAAAGTTTCAGGATACAAGATTGATTATTTAAAAAATCAATTATTTTTCTCTACACTAACAATTCCAAAATGATGTTATAGAAGCAATCCCCTTTACAATAGCATCAAAAAATAATAAAATGCTCAGGAGAAGAAGAGCAAGACTTGAGTACTGAAAACTATAAAACATCAATGCAAGAAATTAAATAGAAAGACATCTTGTCTTCATGGATTGGAAGACTTAATGCTGTTTAGATGGCAATACGCCCCCAAATGACCTACAGATTCAGTGCAATCCTTATCAAAATCCCAATTTTATTTCTCACAGAAATAAACAAACGGATCCTAAAATTCATAAGGAAATGTAAGGATCCAGAAGAGCCAAAACAATTTTTAAAAATAAGGACAAAGTTGGAGGACTCACACATCCCACTTTCAAAACTTACTGCAAAGTGATAGTAATCAAGCTAGTATTGGCATAAAGATAGACATAAAGATCAATGGATTAGAAATGAGAATCCAGAAAAGTTTCATACATCTATGGTCCATTGATTTTTGACAAGGGTGCCAAGACAATGCAACAGGTAAAAAGTGATCTTTTCTACAAATGGTGCTAGGACCACTGGATATCTACATGCAAAGAATGAATTCAGACTCCTATCTCATAACACATACAAAAATGAACTCAAAATGAATCACAGACTTAAAGGTAAGAGCTAAAACTATAAAACTCATAGAAGAAAGTATTAGAGTAAATCTGTGTGACTTTCAGTTAGGCCGAGTGTTCTTAGATAGAACACGAAAAGCAAAAGAAACCAAAGGAAAATAAAAACAGATAAACTGGACTTCATCAAAATTTAAAATTTGCATGCTTCAAAGGACACTCTCAAGAAAGAGAAAAGAGAGCCCACAGGCTAGGAGAAAATATCTGCAAATCAAATACCTGATAAAGGTCTAGCATCCAAAACATATAAAGAACTCTTACAGCTCAATAAAAAGAAAACTCAATTTTTTAAGTGGACAAAGAACTTGAATAGACAATTCTCTGCAGAAGATATACAAATGACCAATAAGCACATGAAAAATACCATTAATCATTAAGAAAAAGCATATCAAAAATGAGATACCACTTCACATCCACTAAAGGCTATAATCAAAAAACAGATAATAACAACTGTTGGTAAAGACGTGGAGAAATTGAAACCCTCGTATGTTGTTGAAAAGAATATAGAATGGTGCAGCTGCCGTGAAAATAGTTGGCAATTTCTCATAAAGTTCAACATAGAGTTATCATTTGATTCAGCAATTCCATTCCTAAGTGTATACCTAAGAGAAATTCAAACATATGTCCACACAAAGCCTTGTACACAGATGTTCATAGCAGCATTACTTATAATAGCCACAAAGTAGAAACAATGCAAATGTCCATCTACTAATGAATGGATTAACAAAATGTGGTATATCCATACAATGGAATATTATTCAGTCACAGAAAGGAATGAAGTACTGACACATGCTACAGTGTGAGTGAACCTTGTTATGCTAACTGAAAGAAACCAATCACAAAAGGCCACATCTTGAATAATTCCATTTGTATGAAAAGTCCAGAATAGGCAAATCTGTAGAAACAGAGAGTTGATTTGTTGGAACTGAGGCGAAATGGGGAGTGACTGATAATGAGGTATGGGGTTTCTTTCATGAGAGAGATTTGTGGCTGGCTTTGAAGATAGAGAGGAGATATCTGAGGAGAGTTGGAGGCAGCTTCCAGGAGCAGAAATCGAACATCAAGGAAATGGGAACCTCAGTCCTACAACCACAAGGAACTAAATTCAGCCAACAACCTGAGTGATCCTAGAGGTGGATTCTTCTCCAGGACATCCAGAGAGGAACACAGCCCCAGAGGCATCTTGATTCCAGCCTTACAAGACCCTGAGCCAAGGACCCAGCCATGCCTCTCCCAGACCTCTGATCTACAGAACTAGGAGCTGATAACTGAGTGCTGTTTTAAGCTGTTAGGTCTGTGGTAAGTTCATTGTCATGCAGCAAAAGTCAGCACAGCCTGCTCTTTATGGCGTGGCTTTTCTCTCACTCTTCAACACATGTCCCTGCTCTTTTGTAGCAACACACGTGCCTGCAAACTTGTAGACCAGGAATTTTTACAAAGGGTGAAGCCGGTCTGCTCAAAAACATGACATTTTTGAGGGCTATCTACAACATCTAATACTTTGAAAAGATGTAAAAGGACACTAAAGAGAACAAAAATAAAAACTGATTTAAAAAGTAAATGTATAAAAGAAGATGAAAAGTTTTGTCATTAAGTATTAAAGGGCAAGGGAGTAAAATGCAATGTAAATATTTTACTGGCCAATGTAAAAATAGTAAATCTACCATGTGATAAGAATCAAAAGGAAATCTTCTAAAGGTTAATGTAACAAACTAAAAGGCAATTTTTGTCTTCTAGGTTTCTTGAGATATAATGGGCAGGCAACACTGTGTAAGTTTAAGGTGTACAGCATAATGATTTGATTTATGTAGATCATGAAATGATTACTAAAAGGCAATTTTAAAAGTTAAAAATTATTTTTAAACTTTTTAGAAATTAATTTTTAAAACAAAAATTGATGTTAAAAATTATAAAACAAAAGAAATTATTAAAAGTAGAACCATTTTACAGAAAAGAACAGAAATTCTAAAACTTTTTTTAACATCTTTATTGGAGTATAATTGCTTTACAATGGTGTCTTAGTTTCTGCTTTATAACAAAGTGAATCAGTTATACATATACATATGTTCCCATATCTCTTCCCTCTTGCGTCTCCCTCCCTCTAAAATTTCTTAATTAAAAACAGATAGAAGTTAAGTGAAATAAGCAGGACCATACAATGAAAATCATTAAATTTCAATGAAATAATACAACACACCCCAGAGGCAATTTAAGACTAAGGTCATTGAAACCTGAGATTCCAAGAAAGTAAGGGAAACAGATGAAGCTTCAAGGAAAGGTAAGCGCCTTACAGGGTGCGCCAGCCCTCAGCCTCAGGGGCTAGTGGCTAGTGAGGACCAGAAGGACACTGTCTCCCAAATCGCTGGCCCTTCACTTTCAGGTAGATCACTACCCACAGGTGCAGACTTATGTCCAGGGAGCCAGTGCCTTAAAGAGCCTTCCAAGTATGTATTTGTATAAAGATTCACTTTGCTGTACACTTGAAACTAACACAACATTGTAAATCAATTACACCCCAATAAAAATTAAAAAAAAAAGAAACCTACCTCTTAGTACCTGGACATAGGAAGCAATTAATAGGAATATGCCGAGTTTCATGAGAGAAAACGTCTCATTAGTTGATAACCAAGAGGCCTCAATGAAACGGAGATGCAGAAATACTGCTGGTTGCAGGTCATTGTAAGCTTCTTGTATTATTCCTTCTCTTTGGTGACAATACATAAAATAGTTCATGGATTAATCTGAGCTAACATTAGAAAACAAATATTCTCTAAGCATAACCTACCACCTCATCTCTCTGTTCATCTGTTGGCTTCTATTATTTTGTTTCTTCTATGCAAAGAAGTTTGCTTACTTGGAAGTAAAGTGTTTGAAATATCACCAACAAATTAAGAAGAAAAAATCCCTGTAAGCTTTCAGAAGTGCAGCTTTTTCCCAGGCTACACTCACCCCAGCCTCCACCCATAGTCCAGGGGTTCTGTCTTCTGCTGGAGGTGGGGGAGCTGTCCAGTCCCCCCAGCACCAAGGAGTTGGCACATCTGTGCCCTGCACGGAGCAGTGGCTCCCCCGTGGCGTGGGGAGGACCCAGGAGTCCCACCGTCCTCTTGTAGCTGCCCTCATCCCAACTCCATGTCTCTTAAGGCACCTACCAGGTGCAGTCCGCCCTACGCGCTGCCTGCCCAGGCATCACAGCCCTCCTGTAGCAACTGGGATCCCTTGGACACAAAACTGTTGTCAACCACAGCCTAACCCTGACCCCCAGGAGAATCAGCCCACACCCTCCATAGACAGCTGTGGAGAAGAGACATAAGGTGGCCCAGAAACCTCCAAATGAGCAAATCTTGATTAGTCTCCAGGGGGTAGGACAGGACAATGCACGTCCACAAGCCTTTAGTTCATGGTGGCTAGTTAGGAGGGGGTGTAGCTCAGTGATAGAGCACATGCTTGGCATGTATGAGGCCCTGGGTTCAGTCCCCAGCACCTCCAGGTATTGGCTCTATTTTTCTCTAGTGGAATAATGATGGAATATTGTTCAAACATTGTGGCTAAAGCAGTCACTATGGGGGCCTAAAACACATGAAAGTGAGCAGAGATGCTCATTCCCTCTCCACCCAGATGCTCAGGTCCTAAGCTTCTCTGGGGGTCCACTGTACTTGCTCAGCACTTGCCTATAATGGAGGGGTGCCTGGAAAGTGCCCCTCTCCTCCTGGTTCTTATGTCATTGTTCCGTGGCTCCTCTTTGTAAATATCAGGACGGGCAGGGTGCCTGTTGCAGAGGAAGTGAAGGAGCCGCTCTGCCACGTCTCCAGGTCGCACCCAGAGAGGACCTCAGCCTCTCCCGCAAATGCACTGGGCTCCTTGCCCAGAGCTCTTTCAAAATCAACATGGAGGAGACCTTCAAGATGACGGAGGAGTAAGACGTGGAGATCACCTTCCTTCCCACAAATACATCAGAAATACATCTACATGTGGAACAACTCCTACAGAACACCTACTGAACGCTGGCAGAAGACCTCAGACTTCCCAAAAGGATGCGTGAGGAGAGGGGATTCAGAGCACCGCCTAAACAAGCTCCAGAGATGGGCGTGAGCCATGGCAATCAGTGCAGACACCAGAGACGGGCATGAAACGCTAAGGCTGCTGCTGCCGCCACCAAGGAGCCTGTGTGCGAGCACAGGTCACTCTCCACACCTCCCCTCACGGGAGCCTGTACAGCCCGCCACTGCCTGGGTCCCATGATCCAGGGACAACTTCCCTGGGAGAACACACATCATGCCCCAGGCTGGTACTACGTCACGCCGGCCTCTGCCACCTCAGGCTCGCCCCGCACTCCGTGCCCCTCCCTCCCCCGGCCTGAGTGAGCCAGAGCCCCCGAGTCAGCTGCTCCTTTAACCCCGTCCTGTCTGAGCGAAGAACAGACGCCCTCTGGTGACCTACACACAGAGGCGGGGCCAAATACAAAGCTGAACCCCGGGAGCTGTGCTAACAAAGAAGAGAAAGGGAAATTTCTCCCAGCAGCCTCAGAGGCAGCGGATTAAATCCCCACAATCAACCTGATGTACCTGCATCTGTGGAATACATGAATAGACAACCAATCAGCCCAAAATTGAGGCGGTGGACTTTGGGGGCAACTGCAGACTTGGGGTTTGCTTTCTGCATTAACTTGTTTATCTTAGCTTAGTATTTAGAGCTTATTATCATTGGTAGATTTGTTTATTGATTTGGTTGCTTGCTTCCTTTTTTTTATATATATATAGATTTTTTTTTCCTTTTTCTCTTTGTAAGTGTGTATGTGTATGCTTCTTTGTGTGATTTTGTCTGTATAACTTTGTTTTTACCATTTGTCCTATGGTTCTGTCTGTCCATTTCTTTTTTTTTCAGCATACTTTTTAGTACTAGTTATCATTGGTGGATTTGTTTTTGGTTTTGTTGCTCTCTTTCTTTCTTTCTTTCTTTCTCTTTCTTTATTACTTTTTAATTTTTTATTTTTTAATAATTTTTTAATAACTTTCTTTTCTTTTCTTTTCTTTCCTTCTTTCTTTCTTTCTTTCCCCTTTTCTCCCTTTTCTTCTGAGCCATGTGGCTGACACAGTCTTGGTGCTCCAGCCAGGTGTCAGGCCCATGCCTCTGAGGTGGGAGAGCCGAGTTCAGGACACTGGTCAACCAGAGAGCTCCTGTCACACGTAATATCAAATGGTGAAAGCTCTCCCAGGGATCTCCATCTCAACGTTAAGACCCAGCTCTGCTCAACGACCAGCAAGCTACAGTGTGGGACACCCTATGCCAAACAACTAGAAAGACAGGAACACAACCTCACTCATTAGCAGAGAGGCCACCTAAAATCAAAATAAGGTCATAGACACCCCAAAACACACAACCAGACGTGGTCCTGCCCACCAGAAAGACAAGATCCAGCCTCACCCACCAGAACACAGGCACAAGTCCCCTCCACCAGGAAGCCTACACAAGCCAGTGAACCAACCTTAGCCACTGGAGGCAGACACCAAAAACGACGGGAACTACAAACCTGCAGCCTGGGAAAAGGAGGCCCCAAACACAGTAAGTTAAGCAAAATGAGAAGACAGAGAAATACACAATAGATGAAGGAGCAAGGTAAAAACCCACCAGACCTAACAAATGAAGAGGAAATAGGCAGTCTACCTGAAAAAGAATTCAGAATAATGATAGTAGAGATGATCCAAAATCTTTGAAATAGAATGGAGAAAATACAAGAAAAGTTTAACAAGGACCTAGAAGAACTAAAGAGCAAACAGACAATGATGAACAACACAAGAAATGATATTAAACATTCTCTAGAAGGAATCAATAGCACAATAACTGAGGCAGAAGAACGGATAAGTGACCTGGAAGATAAAATAGTGGAAATAACTACTGCAGAGCAGAATAAAGAAAAAAGAATGAAAAGAATTAAGGACAGTCTCAGAGACCTCTGGGACAACATTAAATGCATCAACATTCGAATTATAGGGGTCCCAGAAGAAGAAGAGAAAAAGAAAGGGACTAAGAAAATATTTGAAGAGATTATAGTTGAAAACTTCCCTAATATGGGAAAGGAAATAGTTAATCAAGTCCAGAAAGCACAGAAGGTCCCATACAGGATAAATCCAAGGAGAAACATACCAAGACACATATTAACCAAACTATCAAAAATTAAATACAAAGAAAAAAATATTAAAAGCCACAAGGGAAAAACAAATAACATACAAGAGAATCCCCATAAGGTTAACAGCTGATCTTTCAGCAGAAACTCTGCAAGCCAGAAGGGACTGGCAGGACATATTTAAAGTGATGAAAGGGAAAAACCTAGAACCAAAATTACTCTACCCAGCAAGGATCTCATTCAGATTCGATGGAGAAATTAAAACCTTTACAGACAAGCAAAAGCTAAGTGAATTCAGCACCACCACACCAGCTTTACAACAAATGCTAAAGGAACTTCTCTAGGCAGGGAAAACAAGAGGAGGAAAAGACCTACAATAACAAACCCAAAACAATTAAGAAAATGGTAATAGGAACATACATATCAATAACTACCTTAAATGTAAATAGATTCAATGCTCCCACCAAAAGACATAGACTGGATGAATGGATACAAAAACAAGACCCGTATATATGCTGTCTACAAGAGACCCACTTCAGACCTAGGGACACATACAGACTGAAAGTGAGGGGATGGAAGAAGATATTCCATGCAAATGGAAATCAAAAGAAAGCTGGAGTAGCAATTCTCATATCAGACAAAAGAGACCTTAAAATGAAGACTATTACAAGAGACAAAAAGAACACTACATAATGATCAAGGGATCAATCCAAGAAGAAGATATAACAATTGTAAATATTTATGCACCCAACATAGGAGCACCTCCATACATAAGGCAAACACTAACAGCCATAAAAGGGGAAATCGACAGTAACACAGTCATAGTAGGGGACTTTAACACCCCTCTTTCACCAATGGACAGATCACCCAAAATGAAAATAAATAAGGAAACGCAAGCTTTAAATGATACATTAAACAAGATGGACTTAATCGATATTTATAAGACATTCCATCCAAAAACAACAGAATACACTTTCTTTTCAAGTGCTCATGGAACATTCTCCAGGATAGATCATATCCTGGGTCACAGATCAAGCCTTGGTAAATTTAAGAAAATTGAAATTGTATCAAGTATTTTTTCTGACCACAATGCCATGAGACTAGTTGAGTTTATTTTTGTGTATGGTGTTAGGGAGTGTTCTAATTTCATTCATTCATTTCATTCTAGTTTATCTTCTCAACTAGTCTCACACCGGTCAGAATGGCCATCATCAAAAAATCTAGAAGCAATAAATGCTGGAGAGGGTGTGGAGAAAAGGGAACCCTCTTGCACTGTTGGTGGGAATGTGAATTGATACA
Source organism: Delphinapterus leucas (assembly GCF_059928025.1). Lineage (NCBI taxonomy): Eukaryota > Metazoa > Chordata > Mammalia > Artiodactyla > Monodontidae > Delphinapterus > Delphinapterus leucas. Next base: position 5,557,596 of record NC_143136.1, on the reverse strand, counting down.
GCCACTATGGAGAACAGTATGGAGGTTCCTTAAAAAACTACAAATAGAACTACCATATGACCCAGCAATCCCACTACTGGGCATATACCCTGAGAAAACCATAATTCAAAAAGAGTCATGTACCACAATGTTCACTGCAGCTCTATTTACAATAGCCCGGAGATGGAAACAACCTAAGTGTCCATCGACAGATGAATGGGTAAAGAAGATGTGGCACGTATATACAATGGAATATTACTCAGCCATGAAAGGAAATGAAATTCAGTTATTTGAGATGAGCCTAGAGATAATCACAGAACATGAGGTAAGTCAGAAAGCAAAAGACATATACTATGATATCACTTATAGGCATTATCTAACAACTGACACAAATGAACGTATTTTCACAGAGAAAGAGTAGTGAGGTGGATGGATCTAGAGTCTGTCATACAGAGTGAAGTAAGTCAGAAAGAGAAAGACAAATACCATATGCTAACACATATATACGGAATCTAAAAAAAAAATATATATATATATATGGTTCTGAAAAACCTAGGGGCAGGACAGGAATAAAGATGCAGGTGTAGAGAATGGACTTGAGGACATGGGGAGGGAGAGGGGAAGCTGGGACAAAGTAAGAGAGTGGCATGGACATATATACACTACCAAATGTAAAATAGATAGCTAGTGGGAAGCAGCCGCATAGCACAGGGAGATCAGCTCGGTGCTTTGTGACCGCCTGGAGGGGTGGGATAGGGAGGGTGGGAGGGAGACGCAAGAGGGAGGGGATATGGGGATATATGTATATGTATAGCTGATTCACTTTGTTATAAAGCAGAAACTAACACACCATTGTAAAGCAATTATACTCCAATACAGATGTTAAAAAAAATCAGCATGGACCTTTCAGAATAGGAAATTGCTTCAGGTTTCAAATTCTTATGAATTTGTAACTCAGGGCTACACTCATGAGGTCCCACCAAGCTCTGAGTCAAAGAAATAGAAAACTATCCTCCAAGAGAAATTTGGGATAAAAGCGTGGCTCTTCTGTAGCTGAATGTCAGGGTTCCAGGAGAGGTAGATTTTGAAAGCTCAGTCACCCTCACGGAGGGGCAGTTTATAAAGTCCAAGCCTTTAGAAAGAAAAAGGATTCCCAGAAAGGAACGAGAAGAAAGGGGAGAACATAAACATGGGAAACACCTGCATGGAGGGTGTACATATCTAATTATATATGATTTAGAATCAAGTAAAGGAAGGCATCCCTAGCTCAGCATCTGGCCGCAAACCCTGAAGAGTCAAATCATGTTTGCTTTCAGCTCCATCTCCCTAGCTTGTCATATAAATAGAACCCTGGTCAAGGCCTCTTGGCTGAGAGATGCCACTATATCACTACATTGTAAGGAGACAACGGTCACCCTATAGGGGATGGGCCCACACGGACCTAACGGAGCAGGGATGCAGGATAGAGATGAAAGACAATCTGGTGCATTGAATGAGGTCATCATGCCCTACAGTTAAGGAAATCACAGCGGCTGTACCAGCCAGCATCCTGGCAGGACACAGTATCCAACTCAGATGGTTTAAGAGTAATGAATGAAGAGCTGTGGGCAGGGTAAGCAGACACACAAAGGATGCTGAGGCTCCCAGAGCCCAGCAGGGGTGGGCGTTGCCATTGCCATCACCACCCAAGGTCAAAGGTGTGGAAATGGCCCAACAAGATCCCAGTAAGAGTGACAGCCATGGAGACGGCTGCCTGCAAGTAAGAGGAATCATTCAGGGATACAGCCGCTGACAGAGAAAGGTAGTCCAGAGTAGGGCAAGAGTGGCAAAGATCTACCCAGATCCCTCTCTCTGCTCCAACTGTGAGCTACTGCTTCCCAAACGCCAAGGCCAGTGGGAAGCCAGCGGACAAGGGAGACAGACAGTGCAGAATCGAGGAGCAAGCTTCCTGGTCACAGAGTAGAGAAGGTTGTAGAATGGGCATGGAGGGATGGAGCAGAGAATAACCACGCAGTGATCACTGATATTTAATTAAGAAAGTGCCATCCCTGTAGGACAGGGGTTCTCCACCACAACACTGTTAGCATTTGGGGCCAGATCCCTCTTTGTTGTGAGGGCAGTCCTGGGCATCATACGATGTTTAGCAGCATCCCTGGACTCTACTCGCTAGATGTCAGGAGTAGCCTCCAGTCATGGTACGAAAAAGGTCTGCAGACATTGCCAATTGTCCCCTGCAGGAGGGGGGCAAAAGAAGCCCCAGCTGAGGATCACTGCTGTAGGAAAGAGTACGTGACCACAAGACAAGAAGGTCAAGGCTTCAGACACTACAACAGCATCAACAATAAGAAAAAAGATTCCGTTAAGACCCACACCTCACCTTACCTGGTTCTACTGCGTTCAGAGAGAGAGGTGGTGGTGGGAAGTAAACTAAAGGGATTTTAGTTTCTTGTAAGAAGACTGATGACAAAACGAATGTGAAAACCCTTCCACTAGAAATATGAGGAAATATAACTAAAAAGGAAATATAACTGGAAAATGGTGATGCATAAGCTAGAAGCCATGTAGGCGTGTGGGCTGCCCCACACAGGAGCCAGAGTGTGGGGTAACACAAACCAGGAAGCAAAGGACAAGTTTTGCAGGAGTAAAATCTCAGGAGACTGATATCCACGTATAAAGTCACAGCTCTTAATGCAATGGCTGGAAAAAAATGTGCCAGCCAGCCCAAAGAAAAGACAAGAAGTAGATGACTCGCTGGACTCTGGGTGGGGAAAAACACCTTCCTTTGCCTCCTGCCGGTTTGCCATTTGATTCCCTAGTTAGAGGAACTTCCAAGCTGAAAAGATAGTGGGAAAAAACAAAAAATATCATACACGGGCAATAACGCAGCTGAGGCACTGGTAGAGTTAAACAGAAAATCCCAACGGATTCAACTGAGGAAAAAAAAAAAAAGAAAAAACACTGGAAATGAACTTGAAATCAAAAAAATAAAAAAGCACTAGACTTTGATGGAAGCTCAGGAGATGAGCATTAAATATCTCACATCAGACAACAGACCTACAAACAGCAAGAGGAATCGAAATCATAGGAAAAGAGCAAAAGACTCTAGAAATAAAAAAGGATAGGTTTGAAAAGAGAAATCAACGAGTAGAATTTTAAATATTGTTATTGAAAGTCAAAACTCCACGGAAGAGTTAAGATTAGATCCAGCAGAAGAGTTTCACTTCTGAGCCCATTATAAGAAGTCAAAGTTAGGTGCTGTCTGATTTTATCATTGAAATAATATTACAGTCACTAAAGGATTCTTCCTATGAGAACAATGATAACTCTGTAGAAATGAGCCCTAATGCCAAATCTGAGGAACTATAGATTGCATATTGCCCACTGCACAGTACAAGACCTTCTTTATAAGAAGACGGATCAGTTAATCCGTGCAATAGAGTAACTAATTGTATAAAGTTGTGTTTGATGTAATTTCTTAATGAGGACTCCTCTGCAGATTTATTTCCTTGTATTCCTGTCTCACTTCTTTCTGGGACAAACCACACCTTTATAGGATCAGAAAGGCAGTAAGGGCTTCATTGCCTTTGAATCAATGTCGCGTGATGGTTTCTGAGAAACTCACCCCCCAACATTTATTCATTCCACAAATATTTACTGAGTATCCGCCATATACCATCTACTCTTCTAAGTGCTTGGGATAAATCCTTGAGGGAAAAATCCCTGGCTTTAGGGAGCTTGCATTTATGATAATAGAAGGAGAAGGAGAGGAAGGGGAAGGGGAAGGGGAGGGGGAGGGGGAGGGGAGGAGGGGAAGAAGAAAAAGAAGTAGATTACGTTGGATGTTGAAAGTGGTAAAGGTTATAAAGAAAAGAAATAGAAATATTGGCCCTTCAACCCGCTGTACTTGGCAAGGCAACCATTACCAACTCTTTGTTATTGTAAATTTTCCATAAACAAGCACATTTTTCTACTGCTTTTCTTGTTGGGCTTCATGTCCTCAAAGCTATCAATGATATATTTTGTCATCTGTGACATAAACTGTAACCTAGGCATATGGTAATCTTTCTTTCTTGTTGCTGTTTAAATCATGCACATAGAGATGGGCAGCTCAGCCTGGGACAGCCCTCCTGAGTTAAGGCAGTGGAGAAGAAGGAACTCCATCAGCCTGGCCAGGTAACCCCACCGCTTAGCCTTCCCCTGGGGTTCCCATTGATCAACAATCCCAGGCAAGTGGCGGCATCAACGAAGCCTGAAAACTGATTGAAAGCCCAGATGGCTGCTCCACTGCTGAGAGGACCCCTGGATCTCTGGAAAGGAAAATCCACAGCTAGCTGGCTTCCAGGGAAAATGTATTTGGCATAGTGGGAAGTCAACAGAGAATAGTCGCTGGGGACAGCGGGGACTTAATAGAGAGCACTGACATTTCTGCACATAACCCAGCCTCTCCCCGCTCCCCACAGAAGGAAAAGCCTGATTAGGGTGAGAGGTGGGGAAAGAAGTGCGACAGACGTGAAAGAACTAACCCTATTGTGGATTTCATGTTAGGGTGACAACAGATGCAGGTCCAGTGATGCCCCTGCTGGAAGCGGGCCATGAGCTGGAAAAGGAGAGGATTCTATCCTTCGGCCCCCAGACAGAGCACAACTCTGCCATAAGACCCGTTTTCAGACTTCTGATCTCCAGCGCTATAGAATAATAAATCTGTGTTGTTTGAAGCCACGCCGTTTGCTGTAACTTGTTACAGCAGCGATAGGAAACTAGCATAGGCATCTTTACAGCACCATATTCCACAGCAACTCACTTGTACACATCCATACACTCCATCAATGCTCATTGCCATGGGAGACAGCCATGAAAAAGACAGACGCATCCCTGCCATTGTGAGCCTACAACCTATTGGAGAAGATGACATAAAACAAGATAGTTTCAGATTATTTCCTTCATATACTTTATGAGAAGCAGAGTGACCCCACAGGGGCTGTGGAGGGGCTGCTATAGGAGGTAGTCAGGGAGGACCTCTCTGAGGAGGTGACATTTGGGCTGAACCCAGAAAGATGAGAATGAGCTGAGTATGGAAGAACTAGAGAGCCCATCCCAGGCAGAGAAAACAGTGAATGAAAAGGTCCTGAGGAGGACTTCCTTGGCGGCTCAGTGGTTAAGAATCCGCCTGCCAATGCAGGGGACACGGGTTCGAGCCCTGGTCCAGGAAGATCCCACATGTCATGGAACTGGGCCCATGCGCCACAACTACTGAGCCCATGTGCTACAACTACTGAAGCCCATGCACCCTAGAGCCCGTGCTCCACAACAAGAGAAGCCACCGCAGTGAGAAGCCCGCACGTTGCAATGAAGAGTAGCCCCCTCTCGTCACAACTAGAGAAAGCCTGCGCGCAGCAACGAAGACCCTACGCGGCCAAAAAATAAAAAGTAAAACAATTAATTCTTTTAAAAAGGCCATGAGGAGGAGAGATCTCCAGGTAGAGAAGGGAAATCCTTATAGATGGATAAAGAGGCAAGTGCTATTGCTTTAGGTGGATGGAGATCACGTAAGGGGCCAGACTACTTCCAGGGCCAGATCATGGAAACTGCTCAACAAATGGGAAATCAAGGAGATCTATGTGAAATCTTACATACACCGATTATGTGAGACGTCGTAGGGACTGATTCTGTGAAGAACATGTACTCTTCTCCCATTTATAACTGATACAAACAGCTCTTCTTTCCCAACAGAATGAAAAATTTGTCACATATAAAGACCATTTAAAAATACTAACATTGTGTTCTGTTGATCAATCAATTAATTTGGTGTAATTTCAATGCCAGGCTACGTTGTGGATGAATGGAGTAAAGGGCTGCTTGGAAAAGGAATTGAATACAGAAAAAAAAACAAACTGATTTTGGAAAATAGGAAGTGAGAAAGTCTGATGGTTCCCTGCAGAGGTAGAGGGGCCGTGGGTGTCCAGGGCGGATCTGGGTATCACTGGGAACCACAGTACGGTTCTGTTTTGTTGATAGGGATGTGAACGCTGAGATGCCAATCCTATAGAACTCAAACGCCCACTCACTTGACTATTTGAACTCTATTTAGCTGCATTTTGAAGTTAAAAAAAAAATGTGCTCCAAAAATTCCACTCCTAGGAATGTTGCCTAAGTGGTAGGCACAAAGATTTACCCATAAAGATATTTATAATGTCATTTTTACAGTGGTAAAGAAACAAACACAAAATTCATAGATGGGTAAAATAATTTATAGAACATTCGTAAAGTGGATTATTATGCAATCATTAAATTTTGTGATAAAAGAAAAATTACAATAGTTAGAATTTATTGAGCCCTGCCTTGTAAAGTCTTAAAGGAGAGCCCAGCACGTTGTATCAGCTCATTTAATCCCCACAACGACCCTACGAAGTATACACTAGTATTAGTCTTTTCAGATGAGAGAATAAGGCACAGAGATGTCAAGTAACTTGCCTAAGGACTCATTGCTAATAATTCTGAGGGGAGGTAAGAAAGCAAGAGAAATTGACCAGCAATTTCTAAAATGGGTCCAATATCTAAAAACGAATCATAAACAGAAGCATTGAAAGCCCACTGTTACATTTTACCAAATCAGTGTCGGTGCTCACACAACGCATCCACACCTCTCTGAGGTATGACAGTCCCCAAGACAGGTGTTGTGTTGCTTAGAGCACTGCTCCTGGCCTCCAGTTCCAGATGCGCAGCTCTAGACAAAAGTGCTTAGCTGGTGTGAAGTGAGAAAGGAGGAAGTGAGTAATTCTTAGTGGCAGACCTCAATTTCTTTCCCTCCGTGAAACCCACAACCCTCTGAGGTTTAACTGAATCACGATGACTTCCCCCTGGTCTGTCACTGAGGTTTCCATCCAAGAATGTTGGCACTGGAAAAGGGTCTTGGGGGATATCTCATCCAACCCACACATGCTGCAGAGATTCCAGAACAGGACTCTTTTCTTTCCATGATGGAATTTTCCTTGCCTGGGAAGAGAGATGTCTCAGACTCAGCAAATCATATCTGCCAAGTCCTGCCATTAGTAGAGATGGAACAGTTTCCCTCATTTGAAGGTCTGTGGTAGATTACAGATGACCACAAAATTTTGGACACTTCTCCCATTGACAAGGGGAATGAAAAGGAGATCTACGTTCCCACCTTTATATCTAAGTGGGCTCCATGACTGTTTGCCCAATAGATTGTGACAATGTGGCACTGTGTCATTCTCTGGGCTCAGGCCTTAAGAGACTGGCATCCTCCACTTCCCGTCTCTTACAACACTTGCTGATGGATTCCAGCCACCTGGCTGTGAGAAGCCCAAGCCACATGAAGAGGCCATACATGGAGGCTCTGGTCAACAGCCCCAACTGAACTCCCAGCTGACAACCTGTATCAACCACCAGGCATGCAAGTGCACCATCTTGGATGTCTGGTATAAGTTGAGCCTTTAAATAATTCCATCCCCAGCCATGCAGACCACAGCTGCGTGAAAGAGCCCATACAAGAACTGCTCAGGCGGGCTTCCCTGGTGGTGCAGTGGTTGAGAGTCCGCCTGCCGATGCGGAGGACACGGGTTCGTGCCCCGGTCCAGGAAGATCCCACACGCCGCGGAGCGGCTGGGCCCGTGAGCCGTGGCCGCTGAGTCTGCGCATCCGGAGCCTGTGCTCCGCAACGGGAGAGGCCACAGCAGTGAGAGCCCCGCGTACCACAAAAGAAAAAGAAAAAAGAACTGCCCAGGTGAGCCCAGCCAATCCACAGAACCACGGTAGATAATAAGTTGGTGTTTTAAGCCACTAAGTGTTGAGGTAGTTTGGTTGCAGCAATAGCTAACCAGACAGAACAAAGGCCAGTTCACGTGCCCTCCATCCTGGAATGTCAGTACTCGAAAGAGAAAAAGAAAAAGTCTTTGGAGTCATTATTTCATTCGACAAATCTGTATTGAGTATTTTCCGTGGTCCAAGAAATGTTCAAGATGCAATGAACAGAATAAACACGGTCCCTGTTCTCATGGAATTTACAGTCCAGCATGGAGTAGAGGGGGGGAGAAAATATCAGGTAATGATAAGGGCCATAAAGAGAATTTAAACAGAGAAGTAAATGTAACCTTGAACTGTATATATTTGTTTATATTAATATTGCTACTTTCTAGCTGCAAGCAACTAGCTTTCTTTCCGTTAATTTTATCTGGTATATCTTTTTCTACCTCTTTAATTTCAAACTTTTTGTGTCAGCTTATGTTGTACTCCTGTAAACAAGATACAGTTTGGATTCTACACCTTCTAATGTTTGCACTCAAACATTCACGTTTGTTGTAATTATTGGCGTACTTTGGATTTATTTTGTCCACATTGTTTTCTATTTTTTAACTATGCTTTTGCTTTTATTCTCAATAATTGAATCTCTTCTACCACATCTCTTCCAAGTTTCTCTCCAAGCCCAGCTTCTGCTTAAACATCTCCAAGCTCTGATGTATCTGTTAGATACTATACTGGCAAATAACAAAATTCCCCGTGAATTTCTACCCAGTGGTCTTCATGTTGAATCCACACAGAGTGAGCCCCATCTATCTTGGATCTGGCCGCATTGCAAATACTCTAATCTGCCCAGCATGCTCGTCCTGGCGCAAGTCCTCTCTCCTTAACACCCTCTGTCTCCTCACCCTTTCCCCAGGACTCAGTTTCAAGAACCATCATTCTATTTTGCTGTCACCCCTTTAAAACGTGGTGGCCACATCTGAAAGAATGGACCATGGAGTAATCTGACCTCTTCCAAGAAAGATGAGACTATTTCCTCCCTCATTGAAACAAAACACAATCGTCACAGGGGCTAAGCTCACACTGGCTCTGGGAGCTGAGGCACAGAGCAAGCTCACTGTCAACCAAAGTCTCTGCATCATGTCCCTGCTGTGATGCTACCTCTCCTCCACCTTATGTGCTACAGCGGAATTGTCTTAATGCAAGTACCAGACTGCACAATTATCCCAACTGAGACTTCATCTCGTTAGAGTCAGTGCATTGCTCCAGGCTGTCAAGATATGTCTGGATTTCTTCCAACATTGTGTCATCCACAGAAGGAGATGTTTTCTTTGTTCAGACTTCTCTCCCTGTGGTTTCCATGGCCCTAGTCCAATCATTCTTTACATTTTTTGTCTTATTTACTGGTAATATAGTCACACCTGTTAGCAGTGTGTGGCAGGTGGCTACGGGAGGGGACAGAAAGGTACCCCCAGAGAACCTGCGCTTAAAGCCTCTCTCCCAGCTTGAGGAGTAAAGCTCTCACCTAATGGGTGTGAGTAGCCATCTGTGGGAACCAACTGCCAGGTGGCTAATGTGGGACAGAAAAGTCTGAGGACATCCAAAAGACCAACCAAGAGAAACCCCAGGAAGGCAGGGAGGCGTTGTAATTGACATGTCACGAGCAGAAATATACTCAAGTGTATCATAGCCTGTGACGGTGGGTCCGTCATGGCAGTCAACATTTTTTTAAAAATAGAGACTCTTAGAAGCCAACTTTGTTGGTGTCCTAGATTTGACCATGTTACGGGCTAAATTTTGTCCCCTCAAAATTCCTATGTTGAAGTCCTAACCCCCAGTATCTCAGAATGAGTATATGGAGATGGGGTCTTTAAGGAGGAAATTAAGTTAAAATGAGGTCATTAGGGTGGGACCTAGTCCAAGATGACTGGCGCCCTTCTAAGAAGAGGAGATTAGGACACAGACACACACAAAAGAAAGGCCATGTGAAAACACAGGGAGAAGACGGCCATCTACAAGCCAAGGAGAGAGACCTCAGAAGAAACAACCCTGCTGATACCTTTATCTTGGACTTCCAGCCTCCAGAATCGTGAGAAAATACATGTTGGTTGTGTGAGCCCCTGGATCTGTAGTACTTTTTTTACAGCAGATTGAGCAGAGCACTATCACTGCAGAAGCTAAGCTTGCGCTAGCTCAGACCATAACAACTCGTCTGGCAAGGCCACCTCTGAGTGGCAGTGGCTCAGGCCACCTTCCTGAGATCAAACAGCTTCCTTTGTACTGACTCTGGGCTCCCAGGAAACTACCTTTTCCGTGACTTTTCTTGAGGTCAGGCTGGCTCCAGCATTTACCTCACAGGCACATTTCTCTGAAATCTGGCAGACGTGTTCCATGCGTGTGCATGCACGTGTACATCACATCAGTGAGCACACCTGCAAGCATCTGTGCCCAGTGACTACAGCCCCAGGTAGACACGGGCACCAGCCTTGGGGAGACGGGCAGATCTGCAGCCTAAGGGAAACCTCAGCCTCGGGACACTGACAAAATAGAGTTTGTGGCGATGCAAAATTGAAAGCCAGACCCAGGATGTTAGTGAATGAGCCAAGATTGGGCCGTTTATGGGGCCGTCCAGGTGGCCAGGCGGCGACGCTCAAGTACTCTGCTATCTTATCGCCTATGTTCTTGGAAAGGCAACAAAACTAATGCAATCTAGAGATGCTGACTGTTTGCTTTTCAAAAGCAGAAACGATTTAAAAATTCCATCGGGCCTGAAGGAAGCTGATGGGGAGGGGCTGTGTCTGTGGACCGGGAGGAATTAGGTCCGTCTGGACATCTGGGCCCCTCCTTGAGTCCTGCCTAGTGCTGCACGTAACTGGTCCAGCATGAGAGTCTCCTAGTCAAAGGAGTTCTGGGGATAGGGATGGCGGGGAGGGGTAGGGTGTGTCTCAGACATTTGGTACTTTTTTGTTTTACCCATTTGAGACCAGAATGGGGGCTCAATACTTTTCCAGCGGCTTCTCTGGCCTCTGGGTGCTGGCAAGAAAGGTCATGTGACCAGGGAGGTGCCTCCCCCGCCGCACACCTGGTCTCAGGGCCTTCGAGAATCTAAGTGCTCTCTCCGAAACATCAGCGTCCTATCTGGGCTCCTTCCTACCTCTGGCCCTTCCTGGAGAAAGGCAAATTGAATCCTATCATTCTCCCTGCCCACCATCCCCGTTGAGACTCACCCCAAAACCATTCAAGTGTTTCCAACTCCCCTCCACGGTCTACAGGGCCCCCCCTCACCTCCTGGGGCTCTCACTGCAGTCCCAGCCATGCGGCCGGCCGCCACGCCCTCTCCCCCTCCGGGCCTCACAGGTGTCTCCCCAGGTCGACCCCAGCCCCCTCCTCAGGGCACTTCCTCCTTCCCCACGGAAGCTTTCCCGGCGAGGTCAGGTGCCCCAGTCACGTGCTGAGGCAGGACCTGGGCTCCGCTCTGTCAGAGCCTGCTCCGGAGTCTGCAGGTAAACACTCTTCTGGGGGACAGGTAAGTGACCAGCTCCCCCACTAGACAGTGAGAACAGAGACAAAAGCAGAGTCTCCCTCCATCAATACCGGCCAGTGAGAGAACTGACAGATCAGCCCTCCCTGGGGACCCCGGGATAAATAAATTAGAAGCAGCCACTTCCCACTTACTTTGGACACGATTCCCATAGGCTCATTTTCTTTATTTTTTTTCAACCTCTGTGGTCAGAAGCATCAGATTAACCACCTAACAGAAAGGTTAGGACATTTAGAGGCAGGTGTAAATGACAGCTACAAGAATCAATGCTCATAGCTGACAGTAAGAAAAAAAATATTAAAACAAGGCAAAAAAGACAAAATCGTTCTCTTGTGGGCTTAAGATTATCACTGGAAACAGCACACAATGATATCCTCTGGACTCCAGGTGGGGTGAAGATGCTTCCCTACACTGAATGGCCAGTGGCTGTCATTTTATTGCAAAGTCAAATTATTGTCCCTGTATTCTCATCTTAAAGACAAAGGTAACATATGCAGTGCATTCCAGGTGGATCTCCACCTCAAAGCATCACCATGTTTTGGCACTTCAGTGACGGAGGACAGGAACTGGCAGACTTTTTCTTTGCAGGCTGTACAGTCTCTGTCATGATAACTCAACTCTGCCATCACAGCATGAAAGTAGCCGTAAACAACACTAAGCAAATGGGCATAGCTGTGCTCCAGTAAAACTTTATTTATAAAATCTGGTGGTGGGCCAGATTTGGCCCCTGGCTATAGTTTTCCAACCTATACCTAAGACATTCATACTGTGAGCTCCTCACTTACCACTAATGTCAGATGAGGGAGTGAAGGGATATTACATTCTGGGGACTTCCAAGTCTTAATTGGCTTAGCTGTCATCTATCAACTCCTCAGGCTGGCTTCTTTCCCTCTGCACCCTTCTAGAGCTGGAGGTGAGATCTGCAGATTCCCCTCTGTGCCCTGGACCGCATCCCAGGTCTAGAACTACCAGGCCATTGTGGGGTCTTCACGAGTCAGCCATTCCAATGAGAATTCTTATACGGCAAAGCCCACCGCCACCCTCGGGGAGGAAACCCTAGGATAATGAATGGTGTTATTAATGAGTCTCCCTACCTGATGAAGAGCTCTGCTTGGCTCTTAAAAAACTGCTAATTAAAGCCGATACCCTTAGTCAAACAAAAGAAGCTTGTTTTGCCACTTTATTCTAACTGTGGGCATTAATCTAAATGAAGCATCCTCACGAAGAAGTCGTGAGACAAAATACACCTGCATCAATTCTTCTTATTTACCTTTGTGAGTTCTCCAGCTCTGTTATTGTTATTGGCCCGAGTTGGCCCTCCTTCTCTCCCTTTCTTTCCCTCTTTAAACTTCAAGCATCGTTGCCAAGACTAAGCTTAACACCAAAGTTAATTAACCATAAATTAATTGCCACCCTAAAGAGTCAGTTCTGGAAATGACTCCTGTGGCCATTCAACTGAGACTTTATTGAGGCGCATAGAAGGTTCTGTTAATGAGAGGATCAGAGGATGTGAGCCTGCCGTGAGCACACAAGAGCAGCCGGGCACTGTTCCCCTCTTGACAGCCAGCTTGAAGATGCAGTGAAGTAACCTGTGCTGTAAGAGTCCTAATTCCAGATACATGGGACAAATTTATTTTAATGTAATATTTTTCTGTGGTATTGCCTTAAAGGGCTAATAATATGTCAGCAAGGGAAGTGACAAGGGGACTCAACATTTCCTGTTTGGTAGACTGGGGAATTCCTGAGGGAAAAGAAAAAGAATCGCGTTTGTGCCCATATGTGCAGACCTTGTAAGCCTCCCAGATGGTCCCCTCTACCACCCTGTGGGGTGGCACTGTCAGGAAATTACAGTCATGAGACTCAGAGGGGTCAGGCAATCTGCACAGAGTCAAAGCAAGGATGCAGTGGGGAAGGGAGCTGACCCCAGGCTGCCTCAGGCCAAGGCCTTTCCCAAGTTCATTCCGTGTGGTTTGAGGCTTTCCCCAAACAACGCCTGTCCAGGTTGGGGATGAGAGGACAGCGTCTCTACTGACCCCACCTCCCATGGAGGGATTTGCCCGGGGCAACCCCTCCCCTGCATATCCCGTTGCACACGTGTGGGGTTGAGTGGCCTGTGGCATTGTGCACATGGCCACAACACGGGAGAAGGAGAAAGAGGCCACTGATGTAGGGAAAAGGCAAGCGCTGTGGAGTCTTACCTGCCAGTGGCACGAGGAACCGAAACGGCCACCACAGCAGGCCCCTCGGCCAGGCTGGCAGCGAGCTCCCCCCAGGACTGCAGCTGGCCCACACTGCAGGGGCACATCAGCTGGCTTCCGGCTGCTTCCCCGAGACCCCTTCTACCGCCATGACTTTTACTCCACGTCTAGGAACTGGGTGTGAGGTCTGCTGGCTCCAAAGCCCAGTTATACATCAGGGGTGGGGAAACAACAACAGGGTGGGCTCGCCATGAGCTCACCCAGATTTGGAAGCTACACAAGGGGCACACTTTTCCTCCGTGGCTGCAGACAACAGCCTACTGCTCACTGGTTCTTAAGTTTCATATCAGCTCCCAGGTCTGCTGGGACCATCCCCACAAGCTGGGTGGCTCAAAACAACAGAAACGTGTTCTCTCAAAGCTATGAAGTTCAAAATCAAGGTATCAGCGGGGCCACGGTCCCTCCACAGGCCCTGAGGGAAGCCCTTCCTGCTTCGTCCTATAGCTTCTGGGAGCTGTTGGTGGGCCTTGACTTGTGGCTACATCCCTCCAGTCTCTGGCCCTGTTGTGAGATGGGCTTCTTCCCTGTGAGCATGTCTCCCCTGTGTCTAAATCTCCTCTTCTTATAAGGACACCAGTCATTGCATTTAGGGTCCACCCTGATCCAGTACAGATTCATCTTAACTTGATTATCTGTGCAAAGACCCTATTTCCAAGAAGATCACTTTCAAAGATGACCACACAGGGATTTCCACGTAGCTTTCTGGGGGACACATGTCGACCCACAGCTTTTGATCATAGAAATCAAGCAACGCCCTAGTTGGCTGTCCATCTCATTCTCCCCCGAGAAAACCATCATCCATCTAGTCATCGTCAACAGACCCCCGAGGCTCAGCGCCTCCTGCTGACCACAGTAGCCATCGCTGAGTTTACCTTCACTCATCTCTGCTGGTTAAGTGCCCAGGACTCCATTCCTGCTAGAAGCCAGCTCTGAAGGATTCTCTCTGAGTCACCTCCACACTCAGATCCTAGGTGGCAAATCCATCCTAATACCCCACCTCTGGCAACTTTCTGCCCCATTCCTCGGCTCTAGGCCTTTGCCAGGTCGTGCCGGCCTGGGCATATCTCAAGTCCTGTGGGGTCTTGCACCTCAGTGGCAACAGGAGAGCCCAGGGCTGGGAGGCCAGCAGCGGGTGGCATGGACACAAGGAGAGGAGTGTCAGGTCCTGCCTGCCACAGCATGAGGAACCAGGATGAGTGGTCGCTGCAGGAGCTTCTTATCACCAGGCTCCCAACCGTTAGCCAGTGCGGGCCCCCGGGCCAGAAAGCAAGGCAGGTGTGGACGTGGATGGGACCCAGACCGAGCTGGGAACATGTAGAGCGAGGCACAGACTCTTCCCGACAGCCCTCTGAAGGGGGGATTTTTCGGGGTTAGGAGAATGAGGCACTTGCCCAGGAGGCGGTGGACGGGGGTTCCATCCAGCTCCAGCAGAGGAGGCTTACTGGTTCCATCTGCTGCCATGGTGGGCTCACTTCTGTGGGATGGGCTACACAGCCCATTAGCACCCACCCACAGAAAATGAGAGGCAGGCACCAAGCTTTAACTAACCTAACGTATAAAGAGGCTTACAGCTGGAAAAGCACGATCCATTGACGTCATGCTTTCTGAAAAGGGGGAAAAGAGTCCCAGGACTCTCCTTCTGCAGTGCAAGCCCTCAGCCCTGCTCAGAAGCAAAGCTGGGAACCTCCTCCACAGACGTGCCGCATCTGCCAGGAGAACTGGGGTAGGCACGAGAGGCCACCGCCCCAGGTGGAGAGGGCACTGGCCTTGGGGGGTCCAGGCTGAGGGCACTCGGGCAAATGACTTAAATGTTCCAAGACTCCCTTTCCTCAAACATAAAGGGATTAAATAAGACATTGTGTGAAAAACCCCTCTTGTGACAGACCAGGTTATACGATGTGATGGTTGATTCTATGTGTAAACTTGGCTGGGCCGTAGGGTGCCCAGATATGTGGATGTTTCTATAAGGGGTTTTGGGGTGATATTTACATTTAAACTGGTGGATTTTGAGTAGCATAGATTGCTGTCCCCATGTGGGTGGGCCTCGTCCAATCAGTTGAAGGCCTGAATAGAACAAAAAGACCAATCTTTCTGGAGCAAGAGAGAATTCTGCAGCAAACGACCTCTGAACTTGAACTACAGCATCAGCTCTCTGCTGGGTCTTTAGCCTGATGGCCCGCCCTGTAGATTTTGGACTTAGCCTCCATAATCCATGAGTCAATTCCTTAAAATAATTCTCTCTGTATGTACACATCCTATGGGTTCTGCTTTTCTGGAAAACCCTGACTAATACATATGGTTTTGGACAACACAAATATAGAAGACTCTTCAGTATTACAGGCTCAGCTTAGCTGTCCCACTACCAGGCTTAAGAGAGACAAAACCTCAAACCTAAAAGGATCTGACTTACTGTTACTGTTTCAGCCCATCTGCTTTTCTTTTTTATTTTAACATCTTTATTGGAGTATAATTGCTTTACAATGTTGTGTTAGTGTTAGTTGCTCTTCTTTGAAAACATAATATTGCCGTAAGTTTTTTAAAAATGAATTATAAAAGGCAGCAGTCAAGAGAAAAACAGGCTGTCCCTGGGCTGGGTGGTCTTCAGCATCTCCATTCAGAACTTGGGTGGATGTGTACACCAAGCACGTTCACGGATATGAAAGGTCTGGATTTTTTCCTTCCAAAGCTTAAAGGTCTCGCTCTTGAAATCTGTGGCTCTGAAAGAGAAAATCATCTAGAGGTGGAAAGACCACCTCAGTTATGCACTGCTTCCTTCTGCATCAAGATCCCACCCATTTCCTTATTCCCAAATCGTGCCTGACAGTACTTTCTGTCCTTAAGGGTGCATGCACTCAGTTAACCCTCCTTCTCATTCACTTCAAGCAAAACTGCAAACAAATTTAAAAGCACAAAACAATAAAAACTTCTTTTAAGCTTTGTAACAGAGAGCTCCTTCCTGTGACCCTCCCGTTCCTACGATCTGAACCTGCTTTGTCGACCACCGGACCCTGGAGATACAGGGGCAGCGCAAGACCTTCACCACGTGCTCTGCCGTCAACACAGTCAACCAGGCCGCTCAGCTCTGCCACGGCTTTTCAGTTAATAGTCATCCCCTGGCATGAGCTCAGCTGAAATGACAACCAAATGCCGCGAGTCTGCAGCCCGAAAACCTACCAGAACCTTCCTCTCTTACTCATCCTAACTTCTGCTCCCTGGGGAAGCCGTTTTATAAGATTCTTCAATGAAGATGCTCAGGGTTACTGTGCTTGAAAGGAAGGATCAGACCATCTCAAGTTGCCTTGTTTTCATGTAGGGACCAAAGACGTTTATTTTAAGAAATAGGACCAATGTGCATAGCTGGAGCGTGATATTTGCATCTGCAGGTATGTTTGTCTGTGGAATCTATAGCATCCGCCCTTTGCATCAGTGGTGATAAGTCTAGGCTTCTTTCCCTCCTCCCCGCTTTCAATAAAATACTGCAAATCCCCGTCCCCATATCTTCAATCCTTTGCCTCAATCCTTCTTGGGTTTTTTTGTTAACTAGGTTTTGGGGGCATTTTGTTTATCTATTTGGTGTTGAGGAGGTGGGTATTTGTTTAGTTTGGGTTAGTTTTGTTTCGTTTTGTAAGAATATAATAACAAAAAGCAAATACCAAAGGATATAAAGTCAAAGTTCAGGTTCCCGGGCTTCCCTGGTGGCGCAGTGGTTGAGAGTCCGCCTGCCGATGCAGGGGACACGGATTCGTGCCCCGGTCCGGGAGGATCCCACATGCCGCATAGTGGCTGGGCCCGTAAGCCATGGCCACTGAGCCTGCGCGTCCGGAGCCTATGCTCCGCAACGGGAGGGGCCACAGCAGTGAGAGGCCTGTGTACAGCAAAAACAAACAAACAAAAAAGTTCAGGTTCCCAACCCATCTACCACTATTCCTAATAGGTAACAGAGTCCATTTCATTTCCCTGGCCTGTGGCACGTGTCTGTCCTCTGCTATGAACGATGTCTGGTATCTCTAAAGTTCCTCTAAGCCCTAAGCTTGAGGACGACCGTTCTCCTACTTCAGTGTGCATCAGAGCCGCCCACTTAGGTGATTTTAAATTTTTTAGGATGACACTAAAAAAAGGAAAAGGAAGCAGGTGAGATTAATTTCCATAATGTATTTTAGTTAACTCATATCCAAAATATTATAATTTCAATAAGCCATTAATATTAAAAAATTAATGCAGTATTTGGCATACTGTTTTTTTCATATCAGGTTGTGGAATCAAAGTGCATCTTACCAGCCACATCTGAAGTGTTCGATGGACGCTGTGACACAAGAGGCTGCCACATAGGACAGTGCCATTGTTGAAGGCTCGTTCAGACACGGTCACTGGTCCCACCCCCAGGGTTTCTGGTTTGGTGGGTCTGGGGTGGGGCCTGAGAACCTGAATATCTATCCAGCTCCCAGGCGATGCTGATGGTACCGGTCCAGGGACATAGTCAGAACTGCTGCTTTAGGGACATGTCAAAGGTAATGATGAGGAAAAATGATTACGTAAAACCAGGTGCATTTGCTACCATTGTTTTAAGTGAGATGAGATTCCTGTTCTCCCAAAGCCTCAGCTGCTTGGACAAAGGGGTCAGAAGGACAGGTCTGCTGATACAACTGCCTGACCCAGGACCCCGTGGCTGGGAACAGAGGCAACCCCTTCTGCTGCTCTTTGGGAGTTGTTCTTGGCCAGCACAGGAGTTATTTGGAGGACTTGTGACTCTAGCTGCATGCAGTACAAGACTCTTCGTGGAGACAAGATGGCTATTCCCCTGCATCGTGGCTTCAAGACATTTGTGCCCTTGAGAGTAATGAGTCCCCAGTCACCTCGATCAGAGAATCAGTGTACAGAGCCAGCCGCTTGCCTGTGCACCTGCTCAAGACCACCACTTCCATCCAGGGGACACCACAGCTGCCTTGGGGCCAGAAGCGAGGGAAGTGCTCACCACAGCATGGAAAGGAAAGGGCTTCTGTGTAGAACGAGGTTCTAGACACAGTGGCTATAGTTGTCAGTTTTAAAGAAATTATAGGCAGGGGAAATCAGTTGTCCACAGTCTGCTCTTTGTGTTATTTTCCTCTCTCCAAATAAAGAGGTGAAAACTACTGTGCAAGAGAGGAAAAGCCTGTTGGTGAGTTTCAAACACTCGAACGCTTGCCTTTTGCAAGAGGCCTGAGCCCCAGCCCATGTGCCCCTGAGGCTGAGATAAGATAAAGAGATGCTGGGAGCAATTAGAGGGGAGAGTGGATTCAGCCTGGCATCCGGAGTCAGACAGCGGGACTGCACCCCTCCCCCACTGCCCAGCTGGTGGCCTGGCCCACGTCCTCAACCTCCCTCTAAGTCTTAGTGACTTTATCCGCAACTCGAGAGGAGCAGAAGTATTTACCTCCAAACTTTGTGGTAGACTAAATTAAATTAATTCCTGTTGGGCGCTTAGCATGCTATCGGGCACCTAAGACACGGTGAATAGGGGCAAGATATCCACCAAGAGGCAACTTGGGTTCAGTAAGATCTGAAAGGTAGAAGGAGGTGATCTACAAGTAACACACGGGGACCCCAAGTTCTGTTCCAACCTCCTCAGAGAGGCTTGTCTGAAATTGAGAACATCAAAAGCAGACACAGAAGTGGAAGGTTCAGGTGAGGTCAGAGGGAGACACACTTCCAGGACCACAGAACCAGGCTAAGGCCTCCTGGTAGCTGAAGGACATGGGTCGTGACGACCTTACCCTTCTCTCACGATGGACTCAACAGGTGAGGAGGGAGGGGCTGAGACTCTGGGGGGCCTTGTCTCTGGAGGGAGATGCAGAGAACGAGCGGCTAAGGGGGAATGTCACCGAGGGTTGGAAGCTCCAGACCCCAATGTCAAGGGGACATTTATACTGAGGTTTCCTTCTGGCTTATCTGATCGCCCTCCCCAGCTGGGACAGGAGATCAGATTCTGAGCAGAAACCTGCTCTAAAAGACGAAAAAGAAAAATGTTTCTTCATGGCAGATTTCCCAGATCCTAGTGGGGCATTAGGCAGACAGGTGAGGAATGTGCTGAAAACCCACAGAACATAAGGCCCTACTGGCAACGAATCCCCATCCCTGTACCTCTGAAGGGGTCTCACCAAGTCTGCATGGCCTTTGATAGGCTGTTGAATGGGGTGCACAGGGCAAGGGTTGGGCTGGAGATGCTCTGTCCAATATGGCAGCCACTAACCCCGTGGGTGGCTACTCTGAGGTGTGCTGCAAGAGTCTAATACATACCAGATTTCAATGACTTGGTAGGAAAAAAAGAATGTAAGTATTTATACTCTTACATTGATCACCTTTGAAATAATCATATTTTTGATACAAGTTACACATGTAACATATAATTGTATGTGTATTACATATATTTTATAATACTTAATAGAATATACTACTTAATATAATTTATGTAATACAGTATTAAAATTAATTTCCCCTGTTTAATCTCCCTGAAAAAGAATTCAGATTAATGATAGTAAAGAGGATCCAAGATCTCAGAAAAAGAAATGAAGGCACAGATCGAGAAGATACAAGAAATGTTTAACAAAGACCTAGAAACACTAAAGAGCAAACAAACAGAGATGAACAACACAGTAACCGAAATGAAAAATACACTGGATGGAATCACTAGCAGAATGTCGCCTGTTTACTTTTTTAAAAATATACATTTATTTATTTTATTTTGGCTGTGTCGGGTCTTCGTTGCTGCACGGGGGCTTTCTCTAGTTGTGGCGAGCAGGGTCTACTCTTCATTGAGGTGTGTGGGCTTCTCATTGCGGTGGCTTCTCTTGTTGTGGAGCACGGGCTCGAAGCATGTGGGCTTCAGTAGTTGTGGCGCATGGGCTCAGTAGTTGTGGCGCATGGGCTTAGTTGCTCTGCGGCGTGTGGGATCTTCCTGGACCAGGGCTCGAACCCGTGTCCCCTGCATTGGCAGGTGGATTCTTAACTACTGTACCACAAGGGAAGTCCCTGCCTGTTTACTTTTAGTTTTTAATGTGGCTACTGGAAAATTAAAATGACAAATTGTGGCTCATATTACAGGCCATTGGACAACACTGGTCTGGAGGATAGCTAAGTGTCAATAATTCCTTTTATGGCACCATTTCCCCAAGTATGTTCCTAAGAATATGAGTCCCGGGAGGTGTTTTCCACCAAAAGAGTTCCTGAGTCAAATAAGCGTCCTCCCTCCTTCGAAGATACACATTTACACATAGTTAAGGACCCTGGTCATGTAATGAGAAGACCTGTCTAACCCAGCATTTCCCCAATAATAGTATTTTTCCATTCTGTTCATGAACACCTACAGAACCAGTGTTCCACAAGACCTACGTTGAGAAGTGCTTTGCCAACATACAGAGAACACAATCACTTAGCAGCCAAGATGCAGCGTGAAAGCCACGTGCAGAATTTCCAAGGCGTGGGAAGCAGCGGAGGAGAAGGCCGCCTCCCTTTCCGGGTCAGTAACCCTCGAGATCGGAGTTAATGCCTGGGGAAGGGTAGACGAGAGCAGGGCGGTGAGCGATCTCATCAGTCACCGACCGAATCACCTTCGTATCTTAATCACAGACTGTTTTTCACGGGCAAGAAAATTACCTTGGGAGCGAGAAAGTATACTAAGCATTGAATACTACACGTTGAAAACACCCACCTATGTGGTCACGGAGCTTGCAATTGTATTTCCATTATTTAGTAAAAAACTATTTGTCTTTAGAGGCCAAGGATCTGCCATTTGAATGGTTTGTCTCTGCCACATCGTCAGCCAGCTGCAGGATCTAACAGTATTCCGCTCTCCACTGTCTTTCTTTTTCTGGGGGTGGGGGGCTGGTTGGGGGAGGGGATGTTACAACGATCGGCAAGTGGTCTGCCGTTAGCACCACCAGCTGCTTCTCTGACTTGGGGACAGCAGCCACCTGGGCCACCCGGGAGTGACTTCACTGTCTTGGGAAGAATCACTTATACCATGGAAATAATGTCATTAACTAGCCAGGGCCTTGGGCAAGGGGTGGCAGGACCCTCTCTGGTGGTTTGAAAGGTCCTGAGACCTGAGCCTTTTCTCCCTGACACATTGGACAGTCGCCTGTCACAGCATCTGCCCGACCAGGAGCTGCCCCCTCTCTGGAGCCCCAATCACATTGACGGTGCTGATTTCAGTGAAACAGGCCTTTTGGACACCACAGACAGAAGCCACGGAAAGGATTTTCTCCACCCGCCGTCTCCTGTCAAGTGTAACTTCACGCTCTGTCCAGAAGCTGCCACACCACCCTGACCTCTCCCTGAAGATGGAGACCTTCAACACTGGAGTGGCCTGAGACCCAGAGGATGTCCCAGAGAGCCGCAGGGGTCACCACTCAGGGAGGCCTGCAGGGATCACAAGGGTCCCTTCCAGCCCATGGGCGGAGGAGGTTCTGAAGTTCTCTATCCACATCCTAGAACAGGAGTCACAAAACCATAGCAAAAGTCCAGTTTTCGGGGCCTTCCCTGGTGGCGCAGTGGTTGAGAGTCCGCCTGCCGATGCAGGGGACGTGGGTTCGTGGCCCGGTCTGGGAAGACCCCACATGCCACGGAGCGGCTGGGCCCATGAGCCATGGCCACTGAGCCTGTGTGTCCGGAGCCTGTGCTCCACAATGGGAGAGGCCACAACAGTGAGAGGCCCGTGTACCACACACACACAAAACAGTCCAGTTTTCACTTCCTTCTTCCCTCTTCGGGATGCAAAAGATAAGTTTCTTCATAACGTGTGCGTGGACACATCCATATAAAAAGAAGAAAGAAAGGCAGTGGGGGAGGGGAGGCGGAGAGGGAGGAAAGCAGGATGTCTAAATAAATTTTCCTCCTTGAAGCACCTATTTCTGGGATGTACTTATCTGACCTCGGTTAGGATCTACAGCACATAGTCTGAAAAAGCGCAGCAGGCTTGACAATACTTGTTCAAGACCAGTGTTCCTGATCTGTTAGGCTCGTCTGTCCCACCGGAAGGTGAAATCATACAGTCCAGGGGTCTCCTAAGGGCCTCCGTTAGTACCACCTGAGGCTCACGGGCGGGAAAAGGATCCAAGGGACTGGCAAGGGGGGTGTCACTGTGGGGAAGGGGTCCAGGAGGGAAGGTCGCCTGGCAGGGAAGAGCGATGCTGGGAGATGCCCCACCCCAGCCCGACTTGGAGCCCCGGAGGGTAAAGTAAAGCACGCTGGACCTACGAACTGGGCAGAGGTCTGTGACACCAGGTCCAGCACCGGCAGCCAAAGCCAGGGTCGGCTCGGAGAGCTGAGATTCGCCCACTTCCCTCCCCAAGGAGCTTTCAAAGCAGAGCTGGCTGCTCAGCAAAAGAACCCCAAGACGCTTGAACAACACAAAGAGAGGCAGAGGTCCGTCTTCCCTTGCAACAGGAGGATTTCTCAACTTTATCTTCAAGGCCGGTAGGACTATAATTATTTAGTGTTAATTACCTACCTGGGCAGGTAATAATAGTGAAGTTCCCTCTAACTCAGGGAAGAGTTCCTGAAGAAGGGTGGGACCATGGCCACTTTCTTCCACAAATGTCCTCTTTTCTTGCTGTCCATCAGCCATCGACTTGTCCGGTGAGAGCAGTAGGGTCTTGGCTAAACGGAAGCAGCAGCATTTTCCTCTTAAATCACAGCCCCGTGGGCCGAGCTACCAGGGAGGATGAAGTCGGGTGGGACTTGGTGGTCAGGGAATTGGCCAGGCTGCTCCAGCGGAGGTTGACCCTGAGCACTTGGGGTCACCACCACCTCCCCTCCGGTGCACCCAGCATTCACAGCTGCCCCCTTCCCAGCCAGGTACTAGAGGATCCCCCCAAAACGTCCTTCGGAATACCTTGTTTTGGAACAGGATGGAAGAGAGACTGAAGGCACGAATGTGGGAGACCGTTTGGCCTCACTGGAGAGTGATGGCTGGCGTGGGGAAGGACCAGGGGCGGGGCTGGGGGAGCCACGCACGCTCCCACGCAGACATCCGCCTGGCCTCCCCCGAGCCGGCCTTCCGCACGCCTCCTCTGCTCCAGCTACACCCTCGCTCCTGTCTGGGCACCTTCTTTCTCCCCCTGTAAGGGCAGCTTCCCGACCACCCAGCCAGGAACAGAACAGGGATAGCAGGTAGGGGGTGGAGGGCTGGACCTGGGTCCGCAGACCCAGGGCTCTGCACGCCCTGTGCACTTCAGCAGCATCCCAGCGTTTCCTCACCTGGGATCTTGCCTCGCTGAGGGAGGAGATACATAAATCAAAAGGTAAGGGGCACGGATGAGCTAATTAGCCGGCAAAGTGCTGGGTAAGGGCTCGCAGTGTTGTTATTTTTAGTCAGGGGTTTTGAATCGTGACACGAGGCATCATTACCGCCGCTGTGTCAGCTTTAACGAGGCACTCATTTAAGTCCAAGGATGCACATTAACACATGCCCTAGGTCGGGTTTCCGTGGGCCTGTGCCATATGGGTCACCGGAGGAAACGGGCAGCCAGCCAGGCAGGGGCAGAAACCAAGATCTCGAAAATTGTCCAAACGCGCCCAATTACCTCATTGCTCTTGGTAGCAAAGCTCTTGAAAAGACTTGTCCGTACAGGCACCTTCAGGCCCTCATCCTCCATCCACCCCTCACTCCATTCCATCAAATCCACCCAGTCATGGTCGCCACCTCAGACAGAAGCGTGCAAGCGGCACTTTTCTTTGGGCTCTGTTCCCACAGGGCCCATTCCCCCATCAGCACAGCCCCGAGCAGTGAGGGGCAAACCCATCCAGTACAGGCCAGGCCAAAGCAATGACCTCCTTCTTGACTCACCTCCCTTCTCTCACTCCTCTCATTCAATCCATCGGCAAATCGTGCTGGCTGCACCTTCAGAATATATCCAGAATACAACAACCCTCGTCCCTACCGCCAGCATACCAGCCCACAGCTCCGTTACCTCCCCCAGGCCAGCACACGCCCAGCGGTGCTCTCTCTCTGCTCTGTCCCCTGCAATCTCTTTTCAACTTAAACTAGATCATGTACTTTGATGCTCAAAAGCATCACATTTGAGTCTCCTCACCTATAAAAAGGCTTTGGCCTATGTTAGCTCTGAAAACGCTGAAGCTTAGCATCCCATGCCTACGTTCTGCTCCTCCTACAGTGTGGGCTGGAAGCGGGCAGAGAAGGAGATTACAGAGGGACCTAAAGACGTCTGCGTCTCAGCTTGGAGTGCTGGTAACAGGACCACAACGAGCGTGGAGGCATGTGGGTGGTGGCTGTTGTCATAAAAGCCACCGAGGTGTCTCAGCAAGGATGTGGTCAGAGAGGAAAGAAGCAGGTCCCCTGGGGACCACTCTCCTCTTTGTACCTCTGCCGGAAAGTGAGGTGGGCCAAGGGGGCTGTTGTGTTGATAATGAGCTGGAATTCTTATGCATTTACCGTTTATGAAGTGCCTTGGAGTAAGGAGAGTAAATGAGGAAATCATGCTTATCACACGTCAGAGAAAACACCTCGGGAAAAAGCTAGCTAGCACCACGAGGAAGAACATCTGTCAATAGCCACGGGAAAATCGGCAAGTACTGTATCAATTTTCGAAGCTCTGGACTAGATTTATTTTTAAGGCTTCACCATCAGCTGTAGGCTTCAGTTTTTGCAAAGAAGAGGAGCAGCAAACTCAATCTGTATGCATTTGCACTGAAGCAAGAGAAAACGAATTTCACCAACATAGGTCCTTGCTCATTTCACCAGCAAGGGAGACAGTGTTACCGTGAAGGGCACCAAAATCACGGTTTAAACACACCCCGAGTTCAAAATGTGGGCTCCAAGCAAAACAAATTATCACATTTTCAAGAGTCATCACCATTGGGAAGCAGAGGGAGGCTGATATAAGCGTGAATCGTTTAAAATGAACTACTTGCCTCTGTACTCAAGTTTAAATAAAAAAGGGAAATAAAATCTACTCCTTTCACAAGTAGGCAGTGCTCAAGGGCAGGAGGCCTGGAACCAAGTCCATGAGGGCTCGTAATTAGCTTGGTAAAAATAGGAAGCTTGGGCTTCCCTGGTGGCGCAGTGGTTGAGAGTCCGCCTGCCGATGCAGGGGACACGGGTTCGTGCCCCGGTCCGGGAATATCCCACATGCCGCAGAGCGGCTGGGCCCGTGAGCCATGGCCACTGAGCCTGCGCGTCCGGAGCCTGTGCTGCGCAACGGGAGAGGCCACAACAGTGAGAGGCCCGCATACCGCAAAAAAAAAAAAAAAGAAGAAGAAGAAGTTTTCCAAACTTTGCTTTAGAGAAGACAGTCTTACCCAAGGCCACATCTCCTCCTTCCTCTTCATTGCCCTATGTTGGCATCTTACAATGGCAGTTTCTTTTCCCATCAGGTCTTGGGCAAACATCCACAGGCCCCTACGGTATGCTCCAGCCACTGTAGAAGAGATGTTGCCCCCACAGAGGAAGGTAACGTCCCTATGGCAGGAGAGGTCACCCCAAACCAGGAGTGAAGGCAGGGCATCCCCACTACTCCTGGCAGAATGGGGTGAGATGTGAAAGAGGAACAGACAGGATGCAATGGGGCTCAGAGGAAGGGAAGCAAAGGTTCCGTTCAGTGACTGGGACGCAGGAAGGTGACTTGAAGGAGATGATGACATCTGGCTTGGGCGGTGAAGGACCGTGAATGTTGGAAATAAGGAGTGGCTCGTGAGGAGCTGGGTGGGCAGGATAGAGTCAGGGGAGGAGGAGCACACTCAGGGAGCAGCAGTTGTCCGGCCTGGCTCCTGTGTAGGGCAAGGAGCAGAACAAGGAGGAAAGGAGGGCGTCTAGAGCAAACTTGCACCAGAGCAGAGAAAATCTTAATGGCGCACTGTAGTCAGAGTCAAAAGACCTTGTCCTGCTGGAGACTGCTGTCTGAGTGTCACAGTGCTGGTCTCCCCAGAGAGGAAGACCCCAGGACGCCAGAAAAACCCACCTTCTGGCATGGGTGTCCTTGCCACACTCTGGGCTCAGCCTGATGCCAGCTCAGGGGCACAGGGCTGTTTCTTTGACATGAGCCAAAATGAACAGAAATGGTCTCTCTCCTCCCAAGACTGTAAACACACCATATTTCAAGAGTTCAACAAATCCCTCAGACTCAGTGAAAGCTACGGGCCCTCACCCTCCCCAGTCACTGCACTTCCGCAAAAGCGGGTGCCCCAACCACAGATGTCCTGCAAGGCGGCACCACCCCTGGAACGGGGACCGATACCACCGTAAGTGACTCACCTTCCACAACAGCAAATTGTTAGATTATATTCGACGTGCCTGTGGTACTGGATCAACATAATCAAGTAAAGTAAAAATAATTATTCAGAGATTCTGTTGCAACGGCAGTAAGTATGCAATTGCTATCCTTATAATTGGCACTTACATGAAACCCAGAGGCAAAAAGCAGCCCCAGAGCATGGCACGGTAGGGACAGCTGGTCTCCGGGAGGTATGAGACGTGGGTGTGATGTCAGTGCCACCAGGCAGGTCCTCCTGGCCCTGCACACCCTGTCTGTGGCCCTGACTCTGTGTCCTGTTGCTTCCAAACTTGTTGACGAAGCAGTTTCCTCTGTCTCACCCACACTTCTCCACCAGGATGGATGGATGCCCCCTCAACTTCTCGGCTCTAGCAGAAATCCAATCTGGCTTCCACACTCCTGCCTCTCTCAAAACCCTCTTCCCAGAGTCACAGGGATCAAGCAGCTCACCTGCACCCGCTCCTGCACCCAACACACCTGCACATTCTTCCTTTGGCCTCCTCCATCTCCAGCCAGCTCCACGCAGCCCCTGCTCCGCCCAGGGCTTCCCAGAGGCAGCTCTGGACCCTGAACTGGTGCAGCAGCAGCGTTCTCACCTGTGAAGGAGTTTAAAATGCTGATTTCCAAACTCATACGTTGCACGACTTGAAACCAGGGAATCATTTCTTTTGGAAGCATCCCAGCTGATTCTGACCTCAGTCAAGTCTGAACACTGGCCCTCCTACGGATCCTGGCTTCCCTGCTCTGTGCCCTCTGGCCTTGCTAGAAAACTGCAGTATCACCTCTGTCCTCATTTCTTCAGCATGTCCTGAGTACTTTCCGTGGGCTGGGTGCTGTGCTTGGTGCCGTGGGGGTGAGGGAGGGAATTAATGAGAAATTGCTAAGACCCAATCCTTGCAATGGAAGAGCTCATTGTCAATTACAAATGACAGAAATATGCATAAATCATTGCCATACACAGTGAACAGGTCTCCATTGAAATGATCATCAAAGTTCCATCAGAGCTCAGCAAAGGAGAGGCTACCTGTCTGGAAGTCCAAGGGGGCTGCCACACGTCCTGCAGAGCTGCGTCCCAGACAAACGAAACCAACAGATAAAGAGCAGGGTCACTTACGAAGCCAAGTGATTTTCTCCTATACCATCATTTTTCAGGGTTACGGTCTACTCCATAAGTTATAAAATCCACCTCCTATTATTACACATTTTGGTTGCTCCTGAGTTTTTCCTGTTCTAAACGTATTTGCAATCTTGCAGAATTAAAAATAATATTCTGCTCAGGAAAATTCCACAACATACAACTGCCCAGTGAGAATACTGGGTTTTAACATTTTCTTTTCTTAATCTGTGTCCTTTTGAAAGGTGAAAATTTGATTATTGCTTTCATTTCTATTCCTAAGAATATTAACGAAGAGGTCCTTTTAAAAATATTTATTGGCAATTTTTCATTTGAAAATTTTTCTTGTCTTTTGATCATTTTTCTATTGCAGTGTTTGTAAAAGAAACTGATTTCAAATAATTTTAATATTATAAAGATACTGACTTTCCATTTCATATATGCAATATATATTTTAAATTCTTTTAATTATTGTTCATCTTTTATTTTTCAGTGTGGCGTGTTTGGGGATTCTAACGTCTTCTTTTGCAAAGTAAAAGCTATCAATATTTTGCTTTACGATTTCTGTTTTGGATGACGGTATCTCATTACTAAATTATATTTTAAACTGATGTGTATCTAACAGCTTCTGCTATGTTGTCCTATATTTTATGTTCTATCAGTATATATCGTAATTAAATACTGATTGAATCTACTCTTAAAGAGCCATTTTTAGTGCAATAAATTTTTGGTCACTATGTAAGAAGCAATAGTTGCTCACAGGAATCATCCTACAAATACGAGAAACTTTCTCCTACTTTACGGACAGGTTCAAATCAAATGTCCCCTGTAACAGCTACAACAATTACCATTAAAGAACACAGGCTTACATCAATCAGCGTGCAGCAGACATCTGTTTTTCCTTCTGTAATGATGTCTTGCAAAAGTTTAGTCACCATTCAGGTCAAAGCAGTAACCAAGAAAATATAATGAAATATAGAAAGAGTTCTCGTTTCATATCTAACCTCATGCCCCCGGTTATGAGAGCAGCCTCTCCTTCACTTCTTTTTTTTTTTTTTTTTTTGTGGTACGCGGGCCTCTCACTGTTGTGGCCTCTCCCGTTGCGGAGCACAGGCTCCGGATGCGCAGGCTCAGCGGCCATGGCTCACGGGCCCAGCCGCTCCGCCGCCTGTGGGATCTTCCCGGACTGGGGCAGGAACCCGTGTGCCCTGCATCGGCAGACGGACTCTCAACCACTGCGGCACCAGGGAAGCCCAAAACAGCATTTCTTTAGAACTCAAATATTTAACTGTTAGGGTCAGTATCACCACTTGGTGCATACCAGTCACGCATGGATTCCTACCTGTCAGACCCAGATGGAATGTTCAGTTGTTTCCAGGATCTCAGCTGCTTGGCCTTATTGCCTCCTTGTGGGAACTCTGCACACTCTTGATTTCTGCGGCATCTTCTTCCTTGGTCCTCTTCCTTCATCCCTGGTGTTTCCTCCTTTGCTTCACTCTCCCTCTCCCCGACCTCGCCCTCATCACTGGCCCACTCACCTACAGCTGTCTCAAATTCTAGTTTTCCTGGGTCCTCAACCCATTCCATATGCCCTTCCTGGAAAAGCCCATCCACTCTCTCCAGGGAAAGGCCAGGCGCCCTCCTGGTTTTATCCTACCCGTACAGGTCATCGGGGACTTCTGGGCTCAGCCTTGCATATCAAACTCCCAGCTGCACATTTCTACCTGGCTTCTCAAATCCACAGACACTTAAGAAAAAGATCACTAAGAGGAAAATAATCATGCACAGGGTTTTCTTAACTAGTTTTGCTTGATTGTTCTTCCCAATGAACTTTATAATCAACTAGTCTAATTCCAGGTGGGAGGTGTGTGGATGTTTTTATTAGGATTACATTACATATGTAAATTAATATGTAAAATCTTCGTCTTTAAGTTGTTGAGTTTTCTATCCAAACACATATACGTCTTTCCATGTATTTAAGTTCTGCTTCTATGTTTCTCAAGAGGGTTTCATAGCTTTCTTTAAGCAGGTGTAAGGCATTTCTTGAGTTTATTCTAGCTATTTTATTATTTCCCTTTCTTTTATACATTAACTTCATAACTGGAAACTTCTCTAAGTTCTATTTTTTAATAGCTTTTTCATCATTTACTTGGGTTTTCCAGATACACGAGCATATCATTTACAAATTAAGATAGTTTTAGTTTTTCCTTCCAGTACTAATGCCTTTTATTGCGTTCCCTTGTCAAATGCAGGGGTTCATAATTCCAACACATTGTTGAATCATAGTGAAAATAGTGGGCATACTTGCTCCATTTAATGGGGAATCCTCAAGTGTTTTCTGATTAAGTGAAGTGCTAGTTTGGAGGCATAAAATATATATGTCTGTATATATATGTGTGTATATATATATTAGCATAATAAGAAAGTATTCATCAAATCTTATTTTATTGAGTGAGTATTGCCTTTTGTTTGTTTGTTTGTTTGTTTTGCGGTACACAGGCCTCTCACTGTTGTGGCCTCTCCCGTTGCGGAGCAACAGGCTCCGGACGCGCAGGCTCAGTGGCCATGGCTCACGGGCTCAGCCGCTCCGCGGCATGTGGGATCTTCCCAGGCCGGGGCATGAACCCGTGTCCCCTGCATCGGCAGGCAGACTCTCAACCACTGCGCCACAAGGGAAGCCCAGTATTGCCTTTTGATAAATGCTTTCTTTCTGGTTTTTTTGTATCTTTGGAGATGACTTTTTAAGTCTTTATCCTTATCTCTATTTGTATGATGAATTATATTAATGGGTCTCCTAATATTGATTCAACATTTCTGTATTTGTTTTCTGTCGCTGCATAACAAATCCTCCCAAAACTGAATGGCTTAGAATAACAACGAACATGTATGTTCTCACATAGTTTCAGAGGGTCAGGAATTTGGGAGCAGGTTGTCTGGGTTAACTAGACATTGATCGGTAACAGCTATTAACATCACACACACACACACACACACACACACACACACACACACACAAAGGCAATTGGGGCATTATATGTCTCCTGATGGAAGACCACACCATCACCTGTAAAGTATTCTTGCCAAAAAAATTGAACTCAGATTTGATCAAATCTTGACCCAACTACCAATTAATTTATGGGAAATACAGAGGACAGAAGAACATGTGAAAGATACCATAAGGAAGAGTCAGCACAGTCCGGACCACAGGAGACTATGTGACAAAACCGAATTTTCCAACATGCAAATTAGAAAGGACAGAGAGAGAATATATAAATAAAAACAGATCTGAGAGACACAGTGTTCAATCATAATAATTGGATCTTATATGGATCCTGATTCTAAGAAACAAGAAGAAAAAATTAGGAGACAGTTAGAAATTTGATCACTGGCTGACTGCCTGATCATATTAAGAAATCCTTGTTAGTTTTTTTGTTGTAATAATGGTATGTTGAATTTTTAAAATTCTTTATCTTATAGAGAGGCATTCTGAACTACTAATGGGTGATGGGATATGATGCCTGGGATTTATTTCAAAATAATATGGGAGTGGGAGGTGGATGGGGTTACAGATGATGCTATATTGGCCATAACTGGTCATTGTTGTAGTTGGGTAATGGGTACACTGGGGTTCATTACCCTACACTGTGACTTTTGTATATATTTGATATTTTACCATATAAATAGCTCTTTAAAAATCTGAACACATCATTTTCTCCCATTCTGAGCTGTTCCTTTTCTTGAAAACCTTATTTCAGTTAAGGGTATCACCTTCCACCCAGGTGCCTGAACCAGAAATCTGAAAGACAGCCAGTTCTCCCTCTTCCCCGCCACTTCACAATGTCCATTGAATCCTGTGTCCTGAAGATTTTTTATCTCCTATTGTTTTTAATTGAGATGAAATTCACATAACATCCAGTTGACCATTTTGCGGTGTGCAATTCAGTGGCATTCGGGGCATCCACAACATTGTGCGACCACCACCTCTCTCTAGCTTCTAAGTTTTTTCATCACACCAGAAAAACTCCCTCTACTGATTTCCCCCTCCTCCCATCCCCTGGTAATCAGCTTTCCATCTCCTTGGAGTTGCTTATTCTGGAGATATCATATAAAAAGGATCATGCAGGGTATTCCTTGGTTTCCCAGTGGTTAGAGCTCTGTGCTTCCATTGCAGGGGACAGGGGTTCCATCCCTGGTCAGGGAACTAAGATCCCACAAGCTGTGTGGTGTGGTCAAAAGAAAAAAAATAGAATTATGCAACCTGGGGACTTCAGTGACTGGCTTCTTTCACTGAGGGTAGTGTTTTCAAGGTTCATCCTAGTTGCAGTGTGTGTCAGTACATCTAAAATTAATTGTTCTCTTCCTTTCCATCTACTTACCAACACTGCTCAACTTCAGGCTTTTCTTCTCTCTTCCCCCGGCTATTTGAACAGACTCTGAGGTTATCACCCTGCCCCTCCAACACATCCTCTCTCTCCTGCAGCCAAAGTGACCTTGTCTTTTACCATCACATCCCGCTCCCTACATGAGCCAAACCATCCTTCCTTCAAGCTTCACACCTAGATCTACTCAAATTAAAACACCGTCCTCTTCTCCACACCCTCTCCAGCATCTATTGTTTCTAGATATTTTGATGATGGCCATTCTGACTGGTGTGAGATGATACCTCATTGTAGTTTTGATTTGCATTTCTCTAATGATTAATGATGTTGAACATTAAAAAACTACAAATAGAACTACCATATGACCCAGCAATCCCACTACTGGGCATATACCCTGAGAAAACCATAATTCAAAAAGAGTCATGTACCAAAATGTTCGTTGCAGCTCTATTTACAATAGCCAGGAGATGGAAACAGCCTAAGTGTCCATCATTGGATGAATGGATAAAGAAGATGTGGCACATATATACAATGGAATATTACTCAGCCATTAAAAGAAACAAAACTGAGCTATTTGTAATGAGGTGGATGGACCTAGAGTCTGTCATAGAGAGTGAAGTAAGTCAGAAAGAGAAAGACAAATACCGTATGCTAACACATATATATAGAATTTAGGGGAAAAAATGTCATGGAGAACCTAGGGATAAGACAGGAATAAAGACACAGACCTACTAGAGAATGGACTTGAGGATATGGGGAGGGGGAAGGGTAAGCTGTGACAAAGCGAGAGAGAGGCATGGACATATATACACTACCAAACGTAAAATAGATAGCTAGTGGGAAGCAGCCACATAGCACAGGGAGATCAGCTTGGTGCTTTGTGACCGCCTGGAGGGGTTGGGATAGGGAGGGTGGGAGGGAGGGAGACGCAAGAGGGAAGAGAGATGGGAACATATGTATATGTATAACTGATTCACTTTGTTATAAAGCAGAAACTAACACACCATTGTAAAGCAATTATACTCCAATAAAGATGTATAAAAAGAAAAAAGAAAGAAAAAAAAAACCACCGTCCTCCATTGTTCTTTCTTCTCTCTCTTATCTTCTTGATCACATTCACTCTAATTATTCTAACATTTAAAACACTCCTTGTCACGTTCTTTGCAGCATTCCTTTCATTAGCCAAACACCAGAACAAACTAAAAGCCCATCCATAGAGGCAGGGTTGGAGTAATTACAGTCCATCCACAGGATGGAATGTAATTATCATGCAGTCGTTAAAAGGAATGAGGCTGAAAGAAGCTAACATAAGGAGCTTCCTAGTGGGATGCACAGAGTAGAACACAGCATCACGTTCCCAGTGTTTCTTCCAAAGTGAATGCCCTGACCATAATAATGAGGGAACGATCAGACAGACTCAAATTGAGGGACATTCTACAAAACAACCGGCCTATATGTTTCATCTCAGTGTCATGAAACACGGAGAAGGATGAGCTACAGTCGCAGGTTTAAAAATTTAGAGACGTGACAAGCAAACGAAATGTGTGACCCTCTGTAGGATCCTGAATCAGAAAAAAATAAATTGCAATTAAGGACATGATGAGGGCAACTGGTGGAATTTGAATACGGACTGTATATTAGACAGTGGTATTATATGGATGTTAAATTCCCTGAGAATGATGTGTACATTACACGGGTAAGGGAATGTCCTTGTTCTCCAGAGATACACCTGAAGAATTTAGTGGTAAACATGATGATGCCCCCTGCTCACTCCCAAACGTGTCTGCAATAATACCAATCATTACATACATAGAGAGAGATACAGAGACAGAGCAAATATGGCAAAATGTTAACAAAATGTTGGCAAACTGTGTAATGGGAATATGGAAATGCATTGCCTTATTTTTATCATTTTTCTGTAAGCTTGAAATTTTTCAAAGTATAAAATAATGAAGAAAAAATGAAGTAAATCATTGTATGCTGGCATGGAAAAATGTCCTTAATATGTTGTTAAGTTTCAGAACACAGTTATGAACTCGACACAGAAGCAGCCTGGGGTAATGCACACATCCCACACTCTATTCCCAGCAGCTGCCCCGGGGCAGTGGCTCCTAGCACTTATCCCGAGATGTGATACTTTCCCTCTCTTGAGTGTTCCTTTATAGATGATAAATCACATGGTCCATGAGCTATAGGAATGGGTTGAAGAGCATGGAGATTTTTACTTTTTATTTCATCCCAACCTGTAGAGTTTTAATATTTTTACTGGTGAGGATCCATCACTTTATACCGAAATACTCTCTTAACAAGTCTAAACTATTCATCTTATAAATTGTCTCTAATCTATAGGCATGGGCTTTGAGTTGCTCGTCAAAAAGTATTATAAAAACCTAAAAGGGCTTCCCTGGTGGCGCAGTGGTTGAGAGTCCGCCTGCCGAGGCAGGGAACACGGGTTCGTGTCCCGGTCTGGAAGGATCCTACATGCCGCGGAGCAGCTGGGCCCATGAGCCATGGCCGCTGAGCCTACGTATCCGGAGCCTGTGCCCCACAACGGGAGAGGCCCGCGTACCACAAAAAAAAAAAAAAAAAAACCTAAAAGATAGGGACTTCCCTGGTGGTGCAGTGGTTAAGAATCTGCCTGCCAATACAAGGGACACAGGTTCGAGCCCTGGTCCGGGAAGATCCCACATGCCGCAGAGCAACTAGGCCTGGGCGCCACAACTACTGAGCCTGCGTGCCACAACTACTGAAGCCTGCACACCTGGGATATGTGCTCCACAAGAAGAGAAGCCACCACCATGAGAAGCATGCACACCACAACGAGGACTAGCCCCCCGCTCTCTGCAACTGGAGAAAGCCCTTGTGCAGCAATGAAGACCCAACACGGCCGAAAATAAATAAATAAAATAAAATAAATTTATTTTTTTAAAAAACCTAAAAGATATGCTCAGCCTCAATAATTATTAGTGCAACCTAAAAATTGAAAGAGCATGGTATCATTTTTATCAGACTGGCTAAAATTAGGTAAATTTATACATAGCATTAGTGAAAATGGGAGAAGGGCAGTTGGCCATCTCACACACTGCTGGTGGGAAAAATAAATGAGCTCAGCCTTTTGGAGAGTATTTTGTAACACCTATTATAATGGAAAATGTGCATGCCTCACAATGCAGCAGTTTAACTTTTATATCCGTATCCTGGGGAAACTCTGTACACGAAGAGACACGTCAAAGTGTTCACTGTAGCATTATCTGTAACAGAAGAAACTGGAAGCCAACACCCACCAGTAGGGGAATCGGGCAAATAAAATAAGTGTAGCCCTATAAGTTTCAGCTGTTAAAAGAGATGCACTGAACTCATATATGGCAATGTGCATAGATTCAAAAACTTAAAATCGAGTGAAAAAGACAAGATACAGAATGATAAGCTGTGCCATTTATATGTAAAGTGTTTTAAAACACACAAACATATATACACATATATATTTACACTATTTATATATACATATGTATTTACATTATTTATATGCACATATGTATTTACATTATTCTTACATGGAACACAGGAATATGTACCAAGCTCATGAGAGGAGTTGGCTTTGGGGAAAATGAGAAGGATATGGAATTAAAGTGGCAAGAGGACCAACCTGACAGGTTCAAGGACATTAGCTACATCTGTAATGGTTTCATTTTTAAATTAAAAATCAGGGGAAAAGTTGTGTCAAAATATTAACAGTTGTCAATTCTAGGTGGTACAAAAATGAGTGAATATTTTTAAATTTTTCAAATTTTTTTCAAAATAAATATGAAGATTTTAAAGTATGTGAAAGAATAAGTATTTTCATAATATTCTTCTGTCACCCAGGGGTTGGGGTCCTTGACAACATAAAATAAAGCTTATTCCCCCCAAATACCTACATCAATATCTTGACAGCATCTTGATTCTAAGGAATAAAATATAACCAGAATGTTGAAGAGTCTAAACAGAGCAGCACTCAGACATGTAGTTAATCAAAAGTAGCCAGAGATACAACCCACACGTAGGATTGATTCATTCTGGAATTTTACACCTGCCAACATGTTCTTGGGAGAAATCATGGCAGCCACTCAAATGCATCTCTTTTTGTCCCAATTTCCTCTTTGAGTTAGTGAATAATGAAGTGGGAAGGGAGGACTAAGTCTTTTCTTTGTGATATAAAAGTGAATCTACTAATTTCAAAATGTGAAGATCAAGATCCAAAACAAATCTCTTCATACCTATAGTACATCAGAGCTCTAGGTATACTCAGCATACACTAGGCAAGAGTTCTCAAGCTAGCATTCATCAGAATCACTTGGGAAACTTACTAAAAATCCAAATTCCTAGGCACCACACTCAGCAATTATGATTCAACAGGGATGAGGTGGGGCTGAGCATTCTTTGTCTTTAGCAAACTTCCCAAATGCTTGAGATTTATATAGTCTGTAGAACACAATCTGAAAAAGAATTAAAAAGATTACTGATTAGGGGATCAAGCAACAGCTTTGGTTATGCTGGTTTGTTGGTTGGTTGGTTGATTTGTTGATTGGTTGGCGGTTGGTTGGTTGGTTGGTTGGTTGGCCAGTGGATGGTTGATCGGTGGTGGTTGATAGGTGGTAAGTTGGTTGGTTGGTGGTTGGTTGGTAGGTGGCTGGTTGATTGGTTAGTGGTTGGTGGTTGGTTGGTTGGTTGGCGGTTGGTTGGTTGGTTGTCCAGTTGTTGGTTGATCGGTGGTGGTTGATAGGTGGTAAGTTGGTTGGTTGGTAGGTGACTGGTTGATTGGTTAGTGGTTGGTGGGTGGTTGGTTGGTTGGTGGTTGGTTGGTTGGTTGGTTGGCCAGTGGTTGGTTGATTGGTGGTGATTGATAGGTGGTTAGTTGGTTGGTTGGTGGCTGGTTGATTGGTTAGTTGTTGGTGGGTAGTTGGTTGGTTGGCAGTTGGTTGGTTGGTTTGTTGGCCAGTGGTTGGTTGATTGGTGGTGGTTGATAGGTGGTAAGTTGGTTGGTTGGTGGTTGGTTGGTAGGTGGCTCGTTGATTGGTTAGTGGTTGGTGGGTGGTTGGTTGGTTGGCGGTTGGTTGGTTGGCCAGTGGTTGGTTGATCGGTGGTGGTTGATAGGTGGTTAGTTGGTTGGTTGGTGGTTGGTTAGTAGGTGGCTCGTTGATTGGTTGGTGGTTGGTAGGTGGTTGGTTGGTTGGCTGGCATGTTGTTTGGTTGACTACAATGTTTGTTTTCTCATAACTATGGGCAGAATTTCTGCCCATTTTCTCCCATTTGGCTCCTGCTCTCCACATTAGAAACTTGGCGTTTTCAGTATCCGTCCCACCCTTAACTTTCACATCAGAATAAGGTCTCGGATGGTTAACACAGGAGAAGCACTCTGGAGTCAAATATTTTCTCAAATCCATCTGTTCTAGAAACCTGTACTGAGCTACCTTAGGACCAAGAACAAACCTAGTGTTTCAGGCCTCGGCTTTCGTGAGACCTGCAACATAACTTGCTAGGGGGCTGGTGAGTAATTGCAGCATAAAGCACGTTTCTCAGGTAGAGTCACTGTGAGGTGCCAAAGGGCCCAGACACCTGGTCAAGCATTCTGAGTGTGTCTGTGTTTCTGGATGAGATTAACATTTGAATCAGTAAACTGAGTAAAGCAATTGCCGTCTTTAATGTGGGTGAATCCCATGCAGTCAGTTACAGGTCTGAACAGAGCGAAAAGTCTGACCCCTCCATGAGTGAGGGGAGATTCCTGCTGCCTGACTGCCTTTGAGATGGGACACTGGGTTTTCTTCCTGCCTTTGAACTCAAACTGAAACACTGGCTTTTCATGGGTCTCAAGAATGCCAGGCTTGGGAGTAGAACCATACTATTGGCTCTGGGTCTCCAGCCTGCCCACGGCAGATGTGGGGACTTGTCAGCCTCCTCAAACGTGTGAGCCGATTTCTTATGATAAATCTCTTTGCATATGTTTATACATACAATACATGCATGCACACGTGCATACACACACACACGCACGCATACACATACACAACATACATCCTCTTGATCTGTGTATCTGGAGAACCCTGACTGATACAAGGAGCAATAGGAAGTGAATACACTCGTTCGCAAAAAAAGAGATCTGTTGTCTAGAGAAACAAAGTGAACTGGACAAAGTTCACACCGGATGTTTCAGGACCAGGATTCACCAGATCTCCTCTGATCCATCATGGACTCCACCTCCGTGCTTGGTTACCACGCCATGCTGCTGTCACTCCCTCGTCCCCTCAGTTACCTTGCTGTGGCTAGTGACTGATGTAAGATGATGACTGAAGACAATGGGCTAACGGTGCCAGCAGACCCAGGGAGAGAATGTAAAGTTCTTTAATGGCAAAAGCTACCCCACACGTGGAGTTGCTCTGATGTGCTCCAGGTGCCGGTGGCTTCTCACACCTGGCAGAACCCTCACTCCTCGTGGGTGCGGTCAGCGCCGCGCCCAGCCCAGTGCATGCAACTCTGGGCTTCTGGAAAACACATACCAGGTTATCTCCTGTCTTATGTCGATACCTGGCTCCTGTGTCCTTTTCTATTGACTGTGTCTGTGATGTCCTTCTGTCGGTCAATCCCTGTTCCACAGTGACCAACATACACACTCAGCTATTTAGTTAATAAAGAAAAGGTCCCCAACTCTTGATGAGGGGCTGGAACTCTACCACTTGGATCTCTGCAAGACACATCCTGTTAAAGTCAGAAAGAAGGCCAGCAGCCCAGAGTTGCTGTCCCGAAACCCACATCCTGCCACGTGCCAGGGAAAGTCCCTGAGGCGCCCCCAGGATGAGGACAGGCTAGCATTTGTCCTCTGAGGATGCAGGCTGCACGAAGGCACAGCTGCTGGCTGAATCCCACAGCCAGGGTTGGACACCTGCTGAACATGGGCGGGCCGGCGCTGGGTCTACAGCATAGGACATTCAGACCATTTCAAATCAGGCCCTCTGCAGAGTGACAGGTCACAAAGAGGAGCCACAGCCGGGAAGAAAGGTGACTGTCTGCCCCTGGGAGAGGGAGGGAGGAGGAGGCCAGGCCAGGCTGAGGGCTGGGCTGTCACCAGACAGTGATCAGAGAAGGAATCGCTTTCATGTTGGGGCCGGGGCTAGATGGAGTTCTCCGGAAGGGGCAGAATTTCCAGCTGGGTAAACAGGTGGGACATAGAACAGAGAAGGGTCATTGTTGACGCAGGGGAAGAATCATTAAATTTGGAGATAAAGGATCTGTCAAGTAATGCGACTTTGTGAACATGTTACTGAACTATGCAGGTTTCGATTTCTTCATCTGTAAAATGGGCTGATGGTACCCACATCATGGTTGTCAGAATGCAATCTGAACCCTTGCTGTGTAAACTGTTGTGGCACTGTATTCACCGATGTTAGGATCTAATTGTCTGTCCCAGGCATAGAGAAGAGACCTGTGGTTGCCAGGGGAGGGGGAGCGGGCAGGAAAGGAAGCACTGGGAGTTTGGGATTAGCGCATGCAAACTCTTATATACAGGATGGATAAACAACAAAATCCTACTGTAGAGCACAGGGAACTATATTCACTATGCTGTGATAAACCACAATAGAAAAGAATATGAAAAAGAATGTATATGCATAACGGAATCACTTTGCTGTACAGCAGAAATTAACACAACATTGTAAATCAACTCTACTTGAATAAAAATTTTTTTTAAAAGATCTAATTGTCTGACCCATGGTAGAGTGTTCTGGAAGAGTTTGCAGACTCCTAGCTTTTACTTTATAATTGGATCCTATAGTCGTCCTAGGAGGTGAACATCGCGGTCTCCAGTTACAGTAGAAGCGTCCCCGGGAGCTTCGGGAACGCATCCATGTACACCCCGGCCCCCACCAGGGCACACCCAGCGCTGCGGACTCCTGGGCCCCTGCTCTGCTCTCACCCCGCACTACCTGCCCTTTGCTGGCTCCACCCCCTCCCTACGGAGGTGTGAGAGGAAACCAACCCCCGCTCTGCTGATACCCACACACAGAGGGGGTTTTGTGTGGCCGTCAGTGCTCTGGACGCGGGCTCACCCTCTCCCACCCGCTCTTTTTGTCTCATCTCAGCCGGAGCCAGCCCCGTGCGCCTTCCCCTGCTTTCCCAGCCTTTGTCCCAGGCCTGGCGGAAGAGAGCCTTCCCGTGCCCCGCGCAGTCCTGGAATGTGTAATGAAGTCACCAGCCTGTGAAAGAAAAGGCCTCTGTTTCTGTGGGTGATGGGGCTGGGTTCCGGGACGTGATGATGCAGCTCTGATCCTTAAAAAGGAAGTGGTGACTGTTAAGGGCACGTCATCTGGCCTGGCAGCTCTGAGAAGGAACATTTCATTTCTGCTCTGTGAGTTCCCTTCTGCCCTCTTAATGGCTCTGTGGCTGTCTGACCACATGATGGCCGTTGCTTTTCTGCCAGGATGGTATGTGCCACCCGGACGGAAGAGCCCCCATCTGTATTTTCCCCCACTGGCCATGCAAACCGCACAGTGTCTGCTGTGGGCAGAGGGGCTCCTGGAGCTGTCTGGGCCCATGGTGGCTCTCACGCCAGGCCCAGATGACGTGCCCTCACCTGCAGTGGAGACCAGAAGTGTCACCCTGTCTTGGCTCCTGGGGATGGGGCCACAGGAGCTGTGGCTACTAAGCTGGGGTGATAGCCATCATGAAAGCCCAGGAGGCAATCAGTCGGGGGCCAGAACCACATCCACTGGGCAAAGCCAGAGCGAGGGCCAGGCCAGCTATATGATCAGCACAAAGCAGATGACAGATGCCAGTGGGGCAAGGGTGACTGAGAATCCACAGGCCAAACGGAGGCCAAGCCCCACAGCACTTGGCAAGGAGAGGAATCATCTGAGCCAGGGAAGGTGAGATCTTTCCCGCTCGGTTCCTCAAGCGGACCACAGGCCACCTCCGTCAGAAGCACAAAGTGAGGCTGTTCGTTCAGAATCCTGGTTCCCACCCCAAACCAATCAAAAAAGAAGCCCTGAAGCTCTGGGCCAGGAGCCTGCAGTGTGAAAAGAGCTCCAGAGGGGCCACTTGAGTCCATTAAAATTAGAGTCTCCACAGGGTCGGAACAAGTTCGCAGGTTGCTTCTTCTGGGAAGTGGGGAGAACAGAATCTCATAAATTATTTTTAAGCTTATCTCCCTCCTCTCATTTTATTTATTGATTTTGGCACATTTACACTCCTGTTTCAACCACCCCCATAAGGCTCCCATGCCAATGGGTAGGTGTAGACATTGTTTAATTTAGATGGTTCCTTTAAAAAAGAGCCTATTTCTTGGTGTGTGCCTGTATTTTTGACTTCTGTAAATAAGGTTGCCTTGCATAGCTGCTTCTTACATTTTTCACTGGACTTAAGATGCATCCATGCTGCTGAGCGGGCATCTCCTCCATCATTTTTAAGTCCTGCACAGACCTCCACGGCGTGTGTGTGCCACATTCTGCCGCTCCACTCCCAGTGATGGGCACTGCAGTTGGCTTCATCTCCCCCTGCCCCACACGCACTGCCACCGATCTCCTGCTTGTCCATAAGGGCATAGCCAAGGGGTGTGGGGAGTGGTACCCAGAAGCAGTGATCGATGAAGACCGTAGTGTTCATCAGTTGAACTCTGCCAGATGGCTCCCCCAATGGACGTACCCATCTCCACTCCCTCCACCAGTGCACAAGAGTTCCCACACCCCATATCCCTCCCAGCATTAGCAATAGTCAGCTTCTAATATTCTGATTTTTGCCTAATAGACTTAAAGCAAGGTCTCACTGTGGTTTTAATTTGCATTTCTCTCTTTTTTTTTTTTTTTGCGGTACGCGGGCCTCTCATTGTTGTGGCCTCTCCCGTTGCGGAGCACAGGCTCCAGACGCGCAGGCCCAGCGGCCATGGCTCACGGGCCCAGCCGCTCCGCGGCATGTGGCATCTTCCCG
Organism: Delphinapterus leucas; assembly: GCF_059928025.1. NCBI lineage: Eukaryota > Metazoa > Chordata > Mammalia > Artiodactyla > Monodontidae > Delphinapterus > Delphinapterus leucas. Next base: position 5,515,348 of record NC_143136.1, on the reverse strand, counting down.
TACTGGGGCACGAACCCGCGTCCCCTGCATAGGCAGGCGGACTCAACCACTGCGCCACCAGGGAAGCCCTGAATTTCTCTTTTTACGAAAGAGTCCGAGTGTCTCTTCGTATGATGGTTACTCTTTGAGTTTCCTCTTCTGTAAATTGCCCATTCATATCTTCTTCTTATCGATTTGCAGTATTTCCTCATTTATCCTAAATATCACTTCCTATTCAGTTTTAGTTATTACAGATGTGTCTTCTTTCACATTTATATATTTTTATTAACTTGATGGTATACTGTTAAAACAACTTTATTGAGGTATAAATCACATAGGGTGCAATTCACCAGTTAAGGTGTGCAGTTCACTGGTTTTCAGGACATTCACACAGTTGAGCATCCATCACCACAGTCAATTTTTTTTTAATAATTTGTTTTGTTTTTGGCTGCGTTGGGTCTTCATTGCTGCATGTGGGCTTTCTCTAGTTGTGTTGAGCCGGGGCTACTCTTCGTTGTGGTGCGTGGGCTTCTCATTGCGGCGGCTTCTCTTGTTGCAGAGCACGGGCTCTAGGTGCGTGGGCCTCAGTAGTTGTGGCACTTGGCCCAGTAGTTGTGGCTCATGGGCTCTAGAGCGCAGGCTCAGTAGCTGTGGCGCATGGGCTTAGTTGCTCCGCGGCATGTGGGATCTTCCTGGACCAGGGCTCAAACCCATGTCCCCTGAATTGGCAGGTGGATTTTTAACCACTGTGCCACCAGGGAAGTCCCACCACAGTCAATTTAATAACATTTCTGTTGTCCCCCAGAGAAGCCGCATACCCACCTGCAGGCAGTCACTCCTCACTACCTACCCCTCCAAGCACACCAGCTCTAAGCAATCACTGATCTCTTTCTGTCTGAGTAGATCTGCCTCTTCTGGACTTTTCATGTAAGTGGAGTCATACACTACGTGGTCTTTAGGGACTGGCTTCTTTCACTTGGCCTAATGGTTTCAAGGTTCATTTGTGTTGCAGTACGTATTAGTGATTCACCCTTTACTACAGAGTAGCATTCTGTGGTATGGATGTATGATATTTCGTTTATCCATTCACTGGGTGATGGACATTTGGGTTGTTTTTACTTATTGGCTACTACAAACATTGATGTAGGCCAATTTTTGTATGGGCATGTGTTTTCATTTCTCTTGGGAATATACCTAAGAGCGGGGTCATATGGTAATTCTCTGTTTCGCATTTTCAGGAAAACGTTTAACTGTTTTCCACAGGGGCTGCACCATTTTACACTCCTACCAGCAACACCTGATGATTCCAGTTTCCCCATATTCTCACCCGCACTTGTTACAACCACCTTGATTACAGCCTTCCTCAGGCGGATGGAGTGGTAGCTCATTGTGATTTGATTTGCATTTCCTTAATGGCTAATGACGTTGGGCATCTTTTCATGTGCTTATCAGTCACTTGTATATCTTCTCTGAAGAAATGTCTATTCAGATCCTTTGTCCATTTTTCAATTAGGCTAATTATCTTTTTATTATTGAGTGGTAAGTGTTCAATGTACTTTCTGAACAATGAAAGATAAAATCCTTAGTTTGATATAATCACATCAAGTTTGCTTTGTTTTGTTTTGCCTTATGGTTTGTGATATAGAAGAAGTTTGTTTAAGAAGTCCTTCCCCTCCCTGAGTCACAAGGATGGACACACACACACACACACACACACACACACACACACACACACACACCACTCAATTAACGTTTTAATTTTCCTTTCACATTTAGGTCCAAGTGGTTTCCACCTTTGTGTGTGATGCTGGGTGGTAATCTGATTTCATTTTTCTCCATTTAGTTGGCCAGTTTTCCCAACATCATTTACAAAGCAGCCCGTCTTTCCCCAGTGATTTATGATGCCACCTTTATCATATATTAGGTTTGCACATATACCTACTCCTGTCTCTGAGCTCTTTATTTCTTTCCTTCAGTCCATTCTGCTCCTTTAGTCTATTTGTCTGTTTTCACACCAATTCCACACTGTTTTAACCAGCCAGGCCTCTTGTGAAGGTCCTAGGGCCCCATCCTCATAGAAGGCTCTCTCAACCTTAAAGGTGCAATCCTCTGATCCCTGGAAAGCTTCTACTCTTCTTGACCTGTGCCTCTATCATTACTTGCTTTGGAGTTCCTGTAGGACTTTGACCATTGTGTTGCCCTCCAATTTTCTAGTTACCCCGTAAGCCAAGGCAAAACTACTGTGATTTATGCTTAATGCTCTCCCAATCAGGGTCCTTTGACTGCGCTAATTGTCTTAAAAAGCCAAATCTCCCTTCAGAGAGCCAGGTTCCAAAGTCCTTTTTTAGGGACTTCTGTAAGCATGACTTTAAGGATCGGTGTCTAGAGATGGCAGCTCTGGTTCCATCATCACAAACATCCATGCCCTCCATCCACCTGGGGTCCTGGGTGTCCCCGAGTTCAGTATAACACACCACCTCTCAAGCCTCTAGCTTATAAAAATATTGCCCTCCGCAGCTATCTAACACTGTACAATTTTAAAAGAGTGCTTACTTATTGCATTAGAACCTTAGAACTTTCTGATAAAGTGTTCAAGTCTCCACACTGTTGACTCCATTTTAAAGGTGGAGAAGGAATTCCCTGGTGGTCCAGTGGTTAGGACTCCATGCTCTCACTGCCGAGGGTGCAGGTTCAATCCCTGGTCGGGGAACTAAGATCCTGTAAGCCGCACGGCGCGGCCAAAAAAAAAATTTTTTAATTAAAAACACACACGCGCACACACACACACATACACCTAAAGGTGAACAAACTGAGGTGCAGAGGTGATTTGTGATCACCCATGATCCCACAGCCCATAAGTGATCCACAGAACTTGGGAAAGACCTTGGCTTTTCTGACTTATACTGTACAACTGCATTAGTTTGCTAGGGCTGCTGCAACAAAATACAACAGGTTGGGTGGCTTAAATAACAGAAATGTATTTCTTGTAGTTCTAGAGGCTAGAAATCCCAGATTAAGGTCCAGCAGGGTTGGGTTCCTGGTGAGAGCCCTCTTCCTGATTTGCACATGGCCACGTTCTTCAAAAAACCTTTCCTCTGAGGGTGCAAGGAGAGAGAGAAAGTGTGCACAGTCTGGTGTCTTTTCTCATAATGGCACATCCTACTGGACCAGGGCCCCACCCTTGTGACCTCATTTAACCTAAATTACCTCCCAAAGATTCTGTCTCCAAATACAGTCACATGGGGAGTTAGGGTCTCAAGATGTGAATTTGGGTGGGGATGCCATTTGGTCCACAGCACTGCTGTAACAAGTTACCACAAACACGGTGGCTTTAGGCAACACACATTTACTATCTCGCAGTTCTGGAGGGCCAAGGCTAAAATCAAGGGCTCAGCGGGGCGGCGATCCTTCTGGAGTCTTTACGAAAGAATCCGCTTCCTTGCATTTTCCAGTTCTGGGATCTGCCTGAGAAGATTTGTAAAACCCTCATGGACTACCTCCCGCTGTGGCTTGTGGGAAGCCCTGCTCAGACGGCAGTTTCTGATCTGCTTCACGTATACACATCACCTGCCGGCCGTGCTTCCCTAGCTTAGTGCCCCAATCAGGTTACGTCTCTCTTAAGTCATAGTGTTTTTCCTTGGACGATATTTGTGCTTTCTTGGCTCACGCATATGTCAACGCTTTTGTTCATCAACATTAGTTTCCAGTTTTAGGGAAACTTCAAAATGAATACATTTTGCTCAAATATTAGACAACGTTCCATCTGTCAGAATTTCTAGTTTTTTCGCAGGCATTGATTAGAGTGTGTGCGTGCATTCGTTCAGCCATCCCACAAATGTTTGCTAACACTATGTGCCAAGCACTGTAATAGGGGTTTATTGCAGAGATGCCCACACAAGTCGACATGGGGAAGTAAGAAAAACCTGGATGGGGGTCCAGGACACGTGGTGTGTCCATCAGGGACCTGGCAGGAAACACAGTTCAAATGGAAAGACTCTGGTGTGGGCAGGGCTGGGGGACCACACAAGCGATGCTGGGGAAGCCAGAGACTTGCCACAGAGGACAGTGTGCCATCCCTAGGGCCAAAAGGGTGACTGCACACAGGTGACAGCTGGAACCATACAGGAGGGAGCTGTCATTGTGATGGGTCAGAGCTACAACCAGAGACAAGATGTCAAACAGGGAGCGGGTGGGAGGAATACCCCAGCTTCTCTCTCTTTCTGCCCCCTCATCTAATGCCAATGCCGCCCAATGGTCAAATCCAAACAGAAGCCAGCTGGGAAGGCAGCTCAGGAAATGCAACTACGGGGATTAGTCTCCAGGGACAAAGAGAGAAGAGAAAAGCAGAGAATGGACCCTGCTAGGGTGGGGGCAGGGCAGGGAACCAAGGCTAACCAGCCTTCCTGTTTCTGGCCTGGCTCTGTCACCAAATAGTTCTGCTTCTTTGAGTAAGACATTTACTTTCTCCATGTCTTTGTTTTTCTCACCTTAAAATGAACCGTAGAACTGAAATCTATGAGTTAAAGGATGATCTCTATCATCTATTTCAACTTTAATCAGCTATGGTTTGATATATAGACATAAAAAATAGAAAAATATATATATATATAATTTATATCCAACACACCACCATGCCATATTTTTGTTTTCTGTAAATATATGAACTACTGTGAAGATGAGGCTTTCTAGGCACCCCTAAGTATAAATACATCAACTGGGTTTCCCTTGGTACACATAATTCAAAGTGGATATCCACAAAGTTAAGAGGAAAATCAACAGACCAGAGCACATTGTAGCATTTGATCTGGCCTGATTTCTTTGATGGGCTGGTGACGGGGTACGACTGTTCAAACGTCCTCAGGATTTTCATCTCTTCATGGACAGCTGTCATAAAAATAGCGAAGCTTCGTGAAGTAAACTGTGCCCTCACAAAAGCCTTCTCTCCTTACAATCTACAAATTCACTGATGAGACAGTTACCAATGTGCGCTCGAGGAGGAGGTTTGCAAAGAATAAGGACTGGGTTAGTATTTCCCCCGTGCCTCACAGGCGAAAGGTTATGAAACGAAGCCGCCCTGGTCGTGTCCCAGAGATGGCAGTGGAGGAATCCGACAGTCCCCAGCATAACACTATTTCAATCTGGAGGATAATCTAATAATACCTTTGAACAGAAGGACACAGCCATCGGCAACAAAGGCAAATACAGTGACGCGTTTGGAGAGCGTCACCGAAACCAGCTTTCCACTGTTGGATGACGTTCTCAGTTGTGAACCCCTGCGCCCTTGGCTCAGAGCTGCCGCCCTGGCTAGTGGTCACCTTCTGGATTCATGCCACTGGGACATTTCCTCCCTTGTCACTGAGCAGGGAGGTCTTCACCCCTCCCCTGGTGCCACGGCCTGGTTCCGAGGTCGAGTCACTGGAGAAAAATAATAATAACTGATTGAAAAATGTTGGCCGTTGAACCTAACTGTCCATCAACAGATGAATGGATAAAGAAGATATGGCACATATATACAATGGAATATTACTTAGCCATAAAAAGAAACGAAATTGAGTTATTTGTAGCAAGGTGGATGGACCTAGCGTATGTCATACAGAGTGAAATAAGTCAGAAAGAGAAAAACAAATACCGTCTGCTAACACATATATATGGAATCTAAAAAAAAATGGTTCTGAAGAACCTAGGGGCAGGATAGGAATAAAGATTCAGATGTAGAGAATGGACTTGAGGACACGGGGAGGGGGAAGGGTAAGCTGGGACCAAGTGATAGAGTGGCATGGACTTATATATACTACCAAATGTAAAATAGATAGCTAGTGGGAAGCAGCTGCATTGCACAGGGAGATCAGCTCGGTGCTTTGTGACCACCTAGAGAGGTGGGATAGGGAGGGTGGGAGGGAGACGCAAGAGGGAGGAGATATGGGGCTATATGTATATGTATAACTGATTCACTTTGTTATAAAGCAGAAACTAACACACCATTGCAAAGCAATTATACTCCAATAAAGATGTTAAAAAAAACAAAAGGTTGGCCGTTGATTCAGAAGTGGGTACATGCATGGAAATTTCTGGAATGCAATGGTGTATCCCCCTGGGAAATGACAGGAGCCCTGCTGGGAAAGAAAATTGAACTCCTGGGGTAGAATGAAGAATTTTATCTTTGTTATCTATCCTTTAGCGCTGTCTACACTTGTGATGTGTGTGTATTACTTTTTTAATTAAAAAACACTCTTGTGGGCTTCCCTCGTGGCTCAGTGGTTAAGAATCTGCCTGCCAATGCAGGGGACATGGGTTCGAGCCCTGATCTGGGAAGATCCCACATGCCATGGAGCAACTAAGCCTGCGCACCACAACTATTGAGCCCATGTGCCACAACTACTGAAGCTCATGTGCCTAGAGCCCGTGCTCCACAACAAGAGAAGCCACCACAATGAGAAGCCCATGCACCACAACGAAGAGTAGCCGCCACTCGCCGTGACTAGAGAAAGCCCACGTGCAGCAACAAAGACCCAACACAGCCAAAAAAAAAAAAAAAAACCACACTCTTGTGAGACGTTCAACTATTCTACAAGCTCTGATCCTCAGGTTTCAATGAGAAGGTATTTGCAGAGGATCTGTGATGTGCTTGCACAGATCACAAAACCCAGGAAAGGTGTGATGAATGAGTTTACTTAGAATTCATAGAATCATATTAAATAAAATCAAAAGGCTATAAAACATCTGAAGAAGGGCCATCTCCAAGTGCGCCGACAGGCTCTCAGATGGCTTAGGCTATAGCAGTAGCTGATCTCCAGAGTGGAAGGTCCTGCAAGCCGTTAGTTAAGCAGGAGGATGGATGTTTCTCTTGCAGGAGAGGATGTCATTATGGGCAGCGTGGCCACTGCCAGCTCCTTCTATCTGCATGATATTTCTGCTGGTAGCTTCCCTTTGGTTTCAAGGCCTCCCATCAGCCCCTGACTTTCTTCCAAGAAGTGGAAAGAGGGCAGACGCCACCTCTGGGAGCCTGTACCAGCCCGGGATTTAGATACTGTCAGGCACTCTCTCCACCATCTTATTACTCAGGGACACCGCCATGGGAAGGAATTTATGGCCTCCAAAAGCCATGGTTTTGGAAATATTCCACCATGACCCTATAACCTTTGGACCAAGTCTATGATGGCCTCTGCTCTGATGTTTCTCTTGGTCATTAGTTCCAGGTTCTGATGGCCCCCTCTGTGTCCACTCCCGTTCCAACATCCTCACTCCATCCTCTTTTTCTAGCTCTCAGACTCCAACTCCTGTCCTAACTCTGGAATTTGACCACATCCTCTCCCTGGTTTTCAGAAGCGACCCCTCCTTGGAGCAAAAGGTCTAGGGCACCTGTGTTCCTCAACTCCAGTTAATCTGGTTAAGAAAATTCTTCTGGAAATAAATTCAAAATGTTAAGTCAACAGAATGATGAAAGAAATCTGGGGGAAAATTTTACCAAAAACCTGCAAAACCATCTTTGTGTTGCCCCAAAACTACCAAGACTCAAACTATTGTGGACTTGCATTTGACAAAACTGTTGTCTCAAGCCAGTGGTCATGTTGACTGATTTGTTCTCTGCCAGACTGCTTTCAGGCAAGTTGTTTGTAGCTATATGGTTTGCTACCCTGTCCCTCAGCCAGATCTTCACACCACTTTGTCCTGTCACACTGTCACCTAGAACACTGCCTCACCCACCAGCCCAACCTCCACTCCCACCCCTTCCCACCACAAAGCACCCTTCTGAGGTCAGACACTAACCAGTAATTAGGGAAAGTCCATTCTTTGCAGGGGAACCTGAAGGCCACTTGATAAGGTGTTGAAGACTTCCACAAAGTCTTGGCCAATGAACTCCACTAGCTAGAGGACCAAGTGAATGCAAAACCTGGAAGGGATCCCCTCCTACCCCATCTCTACCAGCCCTGCTTCCAGCTGGGGTAAAACACCTGAGTCCATCCTTCCTGCGGTCACCAGCCTCCTCTCCTCTCTTCCAGCCCCTGTAATAAAAACTCTGAGCCTCCACTAAGCTTGCCTACACCCAACCCCCATCCTACCCTGCTATTCAATGAATCACTTGATTTCTCTCCTTTGGGGACTTCAACTCTCTCCTCTCCAGCTGTACGATTCTGAAGATGGCCATTGAGATACCAAAACTCTTGGTATCTACTCTCACATGGGACAGCTTCATCTTCCAAAAACCTTTCTCAATTTGGGGGACAGGTCCCAGAATAAGGATTTTCTGAAGTCATCTAGGTTTGGAATCCATCTACATAAATTGCAAGCTGGAGGGTGAAAGTCATAGTAGAGAGAGACAGAAAACTACATTATTGGAGTATCTTTGTCAGAATCTCAGATACACAAATGACCTGAAACATCATAGTCCCACTTTGCCAGGGGTACAAATGGTCTCTCCCTGAGCCTCTGCTCAAACACCTGGAAAGGCAGGCACTCACTTCCCCATCAAGCACTGCCCCTGCTTGGATTCTTCATGTCTTCCTTATTCTTTTGTTTTTTCACACACAAAATGTCTTTTCCATTGCAGTTTTCTTCCTCCTCCCTTTAACAGACATCTTATTTATCAACTATAGTTCTTTTTACACACTTAGTCTTTATTTTTACGTATAAATGGTATTACTGAAGATTATTTTACTTGTTAGCTACAAAAACCTACTAGCTTAGGCAAAAGGGAGAAATACGGGAAGACTGATAGCTCGTGTAATGGCAGGAGGGGTTGGCCAACCCAAGCCTGGAAAAGTCGGGGTGCAGCTGAAACCACGGAAACAGGACTCAGACGCTGCCTGTCTTTCCCACTCTTCTCTCATCTCAGCCCCTCTCTGCCTCCCAGCCTCATTCCCACCCCCCAGGCTGCTTTCCCCACGTGGCTGGAAAGGTGGTGGCCAGCACCTATCGGGTTTGACATCTTGGGTCTCCACTATCAGAGACAGATTTCCTTGGGTGTGGGCAGAAGAGTCTAGGGAGGGATGCTGAATGGCCTGGCTTGGGTCAGGCTCTCATACGAGACTCAGCCTTCGAGTCAGTTGCTCATTAGCTCTGGGCCCTGACCTCTGGCTCTAGAGACTGAGCCCCACCCGACGCTGGAAGGGAAGTGCTGTCACCCGGAGACAGGTAGACAGACAAAATGATAGGTGTCCCCTACAAGCGCACATGTTATGTGATAGTAACAGGAACAGCTATGACCATAACAGGGAACATTGGCTGAGTAAGGGGAGACCAAATTCCTAGTGTAGACAATAGGGCATTCCACCTGAATTACTTGCATCTAGACTTGTGCAGAATAACAGCTCCCTAGAAATCTGGGAATACCGTATGCTACCCGGCAAAGGTGAGTTTAGATCGTTCTTCAGCTGACCTTCGAGTAGGGAGATTATCCTGGATTGTCTGAGTAGGTCCAATGTAATCACAAGGACCCTTAACTGTGAAAGAGGGAGGCCGGAGAGTCAGGGTCAGAGTGATGTGATGTGAAGTGAGAAGTATGCAATTGGACATCACTGGCTTTGAGTATGGAAGAGGACACAAGGCAAGAAAACAGATTTTCCCCTAGAACCTTCAGAAGGAACGCAGTCCTGCCAACACTTTGATTTTAGCCCGTGAGACCCATTTTGAGAGTTTGGGGGGTTTTTTGGTTTTTGTTTTTTGATGTGGACCATTTTTAAAGTCTTTATTGAATTTGTTACAATATTGCTTCTGTTTTGTGTTTTGGTTTTTTAGCTACAAGGCATGTGGGATCTTAGCTCCCTGACCAGGTATGGAAGCCACACCTCCTGCATTGGAAGGCAAAGTCTTAACCAATGGATCACCAGGGAAGTCCCCCAGTGAAACCCACTTTGGACCTCTGACCTCTAGAACTGTAAGATAAAAAATTGTACGTTGCTTTAAGCCACTGAGTTTGTGATCATTTGTTACAGCAGCAATAGGAAACTAATCCACAGTGTTATCTCTCTATGGTCATTGGGAAGACTTTGGTTTAGGGAGAAGGGTCAACAGAGCAGATAAAAGAGAAGGAAGACTAATAGTGCCCTGTTCCCTTCTGCAACCCCTGTGCCTTGAACTAGGTTGGAGGCTCTATATTTAGAGAGCTTGGGCTGGGAGCTAGTGGAATTGCTTTTATGAAAGAAACACATGAGCCTCTGGACACAACAGAGCATTGAGGGACCATGTGACAAAGTGTGGCACTGAACTGGGGGAAAGGCCCTTCTTCCCACCTTTGTCTTGAACGCAGTTCCACTCTTGACACACGAAGAAACTTAGCTTTGAGGCATCTGGAGGCTACTGCCTTGGCATGTACGAGATCTCATGGGAGTAGCAGCCAGGAGGTGGAGGCCAGAGGAGAACAGGACAAAAATACGATGGATACATACACAAAATATTGCAAACAATTTTAGGAGGTTCCCACGGAGTCTTTCCATGAAGCCAGTCGAAGAGTCCAGATTAAGGACCACTGGAAGCATGCCCTGCTTGTATTTTCACATTAAATCTGCTCATCTCAACAGGCAGTAGGCACCAGTCAAGAAAGAAAAGCTGTGGACATGCTAAGATGACCGTGGCACTCACCCTGACTTTCTTATGACCCTGATCTCATGCTGAAGTCTACACTCTTGACGTCACTATCCTGATTTCAGTGCTGTCCCTCCCATTTATGCCTGGAGTTTAAGTCCTTGACCACCCAATCCTGTGAATCTCGGCTTTCCCCAGAGTTGCCTTGAGTGAGAATCTTCCCCCTACCCAATACAATTCCCTGTCCTCAGACACTTGATGGGTACCCCCAGTCATGCAAGCCTAGCTCTCCCATAAAATGGGCATTTGGATTCACCAGTGGGCTTTGACGCAGGTACTAGCCACTACCTCAGTTCCTGAGCCATCAGAAGTAATGGAGAAAAATTTCCCCAAATTCCAAACAGTCCACTCCTTTTCTCCTTCTCCAGTAACGGTTACAATTATAAAAATGTCTGATTATAATTTGGTCCGTTCATCAGTATTTCTAAACTGCTGTGAACCAATTCCCACTTTATCATGCAGAGACATGGATCAAAATCTAGCTCTGTAGTTTACAACAGTTAATCCTTTCTTGAATTCGATGCTCCAAGGCTAAACCTGGATTTGTGACATCACAACTGATTAATGACAATAAGCTAATTCTTGCTGAGTATGAAAATTTCAGTTCATTTCTGCAACTGTTCTCCTTTGGCTTTTTTTCTTTTTTTTTTTTTTGCCGTATGTGGGCCTCTCACTGTTGTGGCCTCTCCCGTTGCGGAGCACAGGCTCCGGACGCGCAGGCTCAGCGGCCATGGCTCACGGGCCCAGCCACTCCGCGGCACGTGGGATCTTCCCGGACCGGGGCACGAACCCGCGTCCCCTGCATCGGCAGGCGGACTCTCAACCGCTGCGCCACCAGGGAAGCCCTCCTTTGCCATTTTTATCGAAAGTCATCGCCCAACAGTTTTTCCATTTTGGTGGTGAGACTTAATACCTGAGTGTCTGTATCGGGCCAAGTTCTGCGTCACAGGTGTCCCCATGTGGCTCCTGGTTTATTTCCCATCTCCATCAGCACTAACCCCTCTCACTGGCTCTCCAGAAGGCAAAGTAGACATTCTCTCCTGGTACGGTGAAAAAGAACTGAGCCTGGATCTCTTCTAATCAGCAGAAAAGAATGCTTTCCTACCCATAAGAGGAATATGGCATTTCCTTTCTCCCATTCATCACTGCTAGTAGATTTCCATTAGAGTCTTGACGTTCCTTAGCAACTCCCTAGCAACAGAAGCTTACCTGAAATTGAATAAGGCTTTCCAGAAATTGTTTTTTAAAGGCCTCATTCCTTCCCAACATTTCTACCCTCAAGGAAATAATTTCTCTTTATTGCTTTTTCTGATCACAAAAGTAATACAAACTTGCTTTAGAAAACTCAAGCAATATACAGATATGAAAATAAAAATTCCCAGCTGGCACGACTCCCCAGGCCCCAACCCACCCCCTCCCAGGAAAATCTCCCAACAAACGTTATTAAACAAGGTTGGTCTGTTGTTGTTGTTCTTGCTGGGATTTTTTGGTTTTTGGGTTTTTTTTTGCGGTACGCGGGCCTCTCACTGTTGTGGCCTCTCCCGTTGCGGAGCGCAGGCTCCGGACGCACAGGCTCAGCTGCCATGGCTCACGGGCCCAGCCGCTCCACGGCATGTGGGATCTTCCCAGACCGGGGCACGAACCCGTGTCGCCTGCATCAGCAGGCGGACTCTCAACCACTGCGCCACCAGGGAAGCCCCCTGCTGTTTTTAAATAGAGTTTAAGTTACTTTCAGGAACTATAAATAACAAAAGTATTTTTCGGTGTCAAAACTAGAAAATGACTTCCCTTATTTTTAAGTAAGGTACCTACTACCAGAATGCCTGCACTCTAGGTTGATTTGTTCTCCTTTCTTTCCTATGCAATAAACATTCCCTTTCCCCTGAATTTCAACTTTCTATCCACTAGAAATTTTATTCAGTGAGAATAGGTCAGAATGAGACTCAGGAAAGCATAGACTAGGTTGAAAGAATCTGAAGAAGTTTGCCCGATCCAATAAACTGTGTGATAGTGTCAGGTATAAAGGCTGAAATGAATCAATGTAAAGGACAAAGATAATGTGGTTACTCTCACAAAAAAAGATGAGCTGGAATCTTCTATACCTGAACACAGCAAAGCTGCTTTTCAAACCTGAGTGAGGGTCTAACCATATGTAATTAACGTTGGAAAGAAAAATAAGTTATATCGACCCCATGTACACCCTAAAACACTCCAGAGCTGTTCTCTTTCTAACTGGGAGAGGTCTGAGCTGGCAGAATGTCATATTAACTAGCACTGGGGAAGTGTATATGTTTTGGGGTCTGGCCTCTATCTTTAGAAAAGCTAAGCGTCTTAAACTGCCATTCTCCATATCTGAAATTAGTCAATCTTAGAGGTTATTTATCCTATATTGATATAGACACGATTGACGTAATGCATAAATTATCAGAGATTTCTCACAAGAAAGAAAAAGGCTACATTCCTATATTCATTCATTCATTCATTCATTCAAGAAATGTTATTAAGAATGAATTCTTGTGTCAAACTTGTCACCCAGACGTGTGAGAGTAATGTGTTCATAAAACGTGGATCTTGCTAAAAGAAAAAAAAAAGAAAAAAGAATAAATTCTTGATCAGACTCTTTGCTAGACTTTGAATATTCCAAGATTAAGAAGAAGGGACAAGTAAACAAATAATATTACACAAAATGAAATGCATGCTGTGGTCCCTGAGAGCATTTGCAAGGGCGGTGGGTATATATATAAATATAAAATATTTATATATATAATATATATATATAAATATAATATATAATATATAAATATAATATATATAATATATAAATATAAAATATATATATAATATATATAAGTATATATACTATATATATAAGTATATATATAAATATAAAATATATATATAAATATAAAATATACTAAATATATATATATAAAATATATATATATAAATATAAAATATACTAAAAGAATGTACCAATCTCAAAAACATCAAGGAGCATTTTGTCATTAGGAACAGCTACAAGTCCCACTTCAAATTACCCACTTAGCAATTTTTCATTAAAAGAAAAAAGACAGTTTGTAAATTAGTTTCCCGTGCCTGCTGTAACAAATTACCACAAACCAAGTGACTTAACAACAACAGAAATTTATTCACTCGCAGCTCTGGAGGATGGAAGTCCAAGATCAAGGTGTCAGCAGGGCCAGGCTCTCTCCAAAGGCTCTTGGGGAGAATCCTTCCTTGCCTCTTCTGTTTCTTGGCCTGCAGCTGTGTCACTCCAATCTCTGTCTTTACGTGGCTTTCTCTCCTATTTGTCTCTGTGTCCAAATTTTCCTCTTCTTATGAGGATAACAGTCATAGTGGATTTGGGGTCCACCCTAATCCAAGATAACCTCATTTTAGCTTGATCACATCTACAAGACCCTACTTCCAAGTAAGGTTACATTCACAGGTTCCAGTGGACATTAATTGTGGGGGAGGGGACACTATTATTATTAGTGTTATTAGTTATTATTAGACACAGCATAAGATCTACCCCCTTAGACAATTTTAAATATACGATAGGGTATATTGCTAACTATATCAAAACTCTCCTCAGTGCAAATGCCCTGCGGGAGAGGCAGTCCTGTGATTATAAACTGCACACTCGGGCTTCCCTGGTGGCGCAGTGGTTAGCAACCAACCTGCCAATGCAGGGGACACAGGTTAGAGCCCTGGTTCGGGAAGATCCCACATGCCGCAGAGCAACTAAGCCCGTGCGCCACAACTACTGAGCGCACGTGCCACAACTACTGAAGCCCACGTGCCTAGAACCCGTGCTCCACAACGAGAGAAACCACCACAATGAGAAGCCCGCGCACCGCAACATAGAGTAGCCCCTGCTCACTGCAACTAGAGAAAGCCTGTGCGCAGCAACGAAGACCCAATGCAGCCTAAAATAAGATAAAATAAAAAAGCTTTGCCTTTAAAGTAAAAATAAACTGCACACTTAGGGTACCATTTACCCAGAGTTCAGTACTATGAAGGGCCCCAAGGGAAGAGCAGAGGCAAAGAAGCAGCCTGAGAAACAAAATGTTTAGACCAAGTACAGATTCTAATATACAAAGTTAATATAAGCAGGCCTGCTCTTGTTGGAGCAGGTGGAAGAGTTTGTCAATCCCTGGAATGGAAGAGGATAAATAGCATTTTTAAATCCCAGCTCCTGACTCTGACATCCATTTTATATCTTGGGGCTCGCAAGTCACTCGATCTCTTTGGACTTCAGTTTCCTCACCTATAAAATGAGGGGAAAAAAATCTGTTCCTCCCGAAGTCACAGGGTTCATTTGAAATATATTAAGTCCGGTGAGTCTCGAAAGCACAGTTTAAATATAATGTATTATTATGAGAAGAACAGAGAGGAAACAGTATTTACTCTGCAGCCTGCCCCCAGCACAGCCAGAACGGGTTATCAACTCATGACTTAAGACATTCAATTTCACTGCTTCCAACACGCATTACAGTCCTGAAATTGTAGATTCCTTCTCTAGATGAAAATAATCTTCCTAATACCTGTATCTTGTTTAAGCCTTTATTCACACGCGGTTTCATATTAAAAAAGAAATACCCTGTATATGCTTATTATAAAAATTTCAGGTAGTAAAGAATACAGATAGATATTAACCAAAAATAGAAATCTTTTCCAGTTCTCACCTCTTACCCACCCCCAAATTATCTTATGACTCTTAATAACCAGATGTTTATTACCAACTCTAAAAATGTTTAAGTAATATGCAGAATTCCTTATCTGAGGGGCCTGCTAAAAGGCCTCTTCTAACTGCCCTCACGTTCGAGGGGGCTGAAGTGTGGATATGAAATCACACACAACTTCGCACAAACTCTCTGGGTTTTGCTGCCTTTTCTGCAAGTCATGGAAGCGTGAGACGGAGCCACGGTCCGCCATGCACATGGGAGGGTTCATGTGACCAGTAGCAGGATGGGCTGGTGACTCATTACTCTCTGGGGGCGCAGAGCTGGGGCGGCTAGTGTATCCCCCCTGGGCCCTAAACACAACAGTGTGTTTCTGCTGAAACTGTGTGGACACCAGTGTTGGACTCCTAAACACGCAGAGCTCATCACTCCCAAGAAGGAAGAGCCTAGATGAGAGACTTGAAACCTTGCACAAATAATTTATCCCAGTCTCCAGAAGGAAAAAGCGGTGCCCCCAAATGCAGCAAGCACCAGCCTCCCCACAAGTGGTCCTGAGTCACCACTCTCCTAGCTGGACCCCTGATACTGACCTAGAGGGATGGTTTTCAAGCATCACTTCTTACTGTGTCTGTCCTTCCCTCCCTTTCTTCCTCTCTCGCTCTCTTTCTTTCTCTTCCTTCCTTCCTTTTTGAAACCAGTGGAGCTCTTCCTTTAAATGAAATCTTATGTGGGAGCCCCTATGCCTTCTTCCATCCCAACCCGCCTTCCTGGTATGAAAGAGAAAAAGCACAGGCCTAAAATGGCATCCCTTGTGCTAAAGCCCATGATATCAAACATAGATTTAATACCTAATCTATTCCAGTGATTATAAAAAAAAAAATGCCCAACCAAGTAAATTGGAAGGTCATCAGAAATGGGATCTTAATCAACCAGCCTGGAGTTTTCTGCTCAGCACCAAAGAAGCCACCTGTCACTTGGGCCTTCTCTTTCACTCTCCACACCCCACCCCAACCCCGCCCTCGCCCCCAGGAAGAAGAGGCAATCTGCATGATAAAACCCTTGCGTTCCTTTCCCCCCAAAAAGAAGACATCCTGGCCTAAAACCAGTCCTTTCTTTTCTTTGCTAATGCTCCCTTGTCCCATCCTTCTTCCTAGAAAAACCTTCCATTTTATACCACCCCTGGAAGTGCCCTTCTACAACAGTTGCTAGATGGGAGGCTGGCTGATTCATGAATCGCCCAATAAGGCCGATTAGACCTTCAAATTTACTCAGCTGGATTTGGCTTTTTAACACTGCAAAGACCACTTTCTTAACAACAGAAACCTTGTTGGCCTCTAACTCACTGACTTGAAGTTATGCTCTGACAGTCGACCAATATCTATATGAAGAAGGGTTGTTTGCCTTGCAAATATTTCAGTCTATAGAATCTGAAGGACCTGAAGTCTCCTCCAAGGACCCACGAGGACAAAACACAGCTGTGGAGAGACGGAGGGGAAGAAAAACAGGAAAGGGAATGTGGAGAAGAGTAGGTGCAGGTCAAGGTCCATCAGAGGCCGCCAGGTGACCTGGGAGCCGGGCTGTGAGGGGCTCTGTTGAGACCCAAGATTGGAGAGCATTTTGTCAGGAGTCCCCTCCCCACCAGGAAGAGACAGTGCAGGAGGTGCCATCCATATAGTTCTTGGAGAAACACAATGCCCTTTTGGCCTAAGGCCAGTGCTCTGCAAACAACTCTGTGGGCGTTGAACTCCTGGAACTTTGAAGAGAAGAAATGACTGTTGTTAGTTTGAGAATGTTGCCCGGGGCCAGGAGTTGAGACTATCATTTCAGAATAAAACCTTCAAAGGCATCTTTCAAAAGTCACCTTACTCCCTTTTGCATGTTCTTATCATAGGTAAAATGGAAGAAAAACAAAAGACAACCCAGTTTCTTAAATGGATAAAAGTCTTGAATAGACCTCTCTCCAAAGAAGGTATACTAATGGCCAAGAAACGCGTGAAAAGATGCCAACATCACCAATCAGTAGGGAAATGCAAATAAAAGCCACAGTGAGCTACCAGCTCACACCCATTAGGATGGCTACTATCAAAGAAAAACAGAAAAGAGCAATTGTTGGTGAGGTTGTGGTGAAATTGGAACCCTTGTGCTCTGTTGGTGGGAATGTAAAATGGTGCAGCCACTGTGGAAAAGAGTATGGTGTTTCCTCAAAAAATTAACAGAATTTACTGTATGATCCAGCAAACCCAATTCTGGGTATACACCCAAAAGAACTGAAAGCAGGGTCTCTGAGTGATATTTGTACACCCATGTTCACAACAGCATTATTCACAACAGCCAGAAGGTAGAAACAATCCAGGGTCCACTAACAATGAATAGGTAAACAAGATGTAGTATATCAATACAACGGAATATTATACAGCCTTGAAGAGTACGGAAACCCTGTCACAGGCTACAGCATGGATGAACCTTGAGTACATTATGCTAAGTGGCATAAGCCAGCCACAAAAAACAAATACTGTATGATTCCACTTATATGAGGCACATAGAGGAGTTAAATTCAAAGACAGAATGTAGAATGGCCCGTGCCAGGAGCGGGGGGAAAGGGAGTGGAGTGTTGTTGTTTAATGGGTACAGAGTTTCAGTTTGGGGAGATGAAAGGGTTCTGGAAATCTATGTGAGTATATTTAACATTACTGAACTGTATACTTAAAAATGTTTCAGATGGTACATTTAATATTCTGTACGTTTTACTACTATTAAAATCTGTTAAATCTTTTGAAAAAAAGCCAAAGTCTAAACATTACACGAAGATAAAGGCACAATGATTTACAACAAAAGGGAATACAATTTATCAACAGTTAGTCCTATTTAATGAAAGATATATAGAAAAATGGAAGGCTAAATTTTGCCTAGTGATACAGAACAGAGGGAAATAATACGAACCACAGCAAAAAAGGAAGAAACACAGACCACAGAGAGGTTTTTCTGTTAGCTTTTGAGAGGTTTAAATGTCATGTGCCAAATGGTCATTCTTGCAAGCAGTGTAAGTTGACGCCCACAAAATAGAGGTTACCAGCTTCTCTGTGCTTTCACGGTCCCCACACCTTATTCTTATCACATTTATCAAAGCAAATAAAATAATTTACATCTATCTCCCCATGACACTGTCACCCCCGTTAGAGCAGGGGTTGCCTCTGTTTCCCTCAACATGGTACCCACAGACCACCTGACACGTAAAAGACAACTCAATAAATATTTTGTTGACTGAGTGATTGATTAATTGGTTGATTGATTGAGTGCATGCACGCATGAATGAATACAAAAATTGCATTGATGTACCCTTCTTGGGAGTGTAAATTGGTGTTGCATTGGAGAAGCACAATTCAGCAAAATCTCTTAGCATTTCTAAAGCACATACCCTTTGACTCAGAAATTCTCCTTCCAGAAATTTATCCTGCAGAGAAACTCCCACAAATGTGCAAAAATGTAAACATGGATGCATGATTTGCAACTGAAATATTCTGAAAACCATATCAATGTTCAAATAAATGACAGTATAGTCACATGATGGAATATTATGTTGTCATTTATTAAAATAGAGCTTCATGTAAAGATGTTCAAAATCTACTTTCAAACTTAAAAGGCAAATTGTTGAAGAACATATGTAGGAGAATTCTGATTGTGATTGTTTTTAAGTGCTTATACTTAAAGAGAAGTGCTATGAGAAAAACTAGCTCAGGGACAGGACTGTGTTTAAGAGGGGAAAGTAACTTCTACTTTTCAGGTGATGCCTGTCTGTGCTCTGAATTTCTTTTTTACTATAAGCAGGTATTAATTTTATCATATAAAGAGTAGTATAAAGCAACTCTCTAGCCTGGAACATTAAATTGTAGAAAACATACCCAGTGAAAGTTAGGACGCTGCACAAATGTATATGACACATTCACTCTGAAAGCAAGAAGCCACTTCAGCATTGTCTGAAGGCCAAGCGGACCGTACAATGAAAACTGACCCTTTTGATATTGGCCACCAGCCCTTCAAGGTCATGTCAATGAAATGTTATATGAAGGGTTTAAAGTCTTCATTTTTTGGTAGAGAATGCCTTATTTGGGGGGAAGGGGGTTGGGTGGGGGTAGCGGTAGATAAAACTTGAGGAATTCCACAGTGCCTGAATTTGTCAGGATAATCTCAGCTATGCTGCAAGAACAAAGAAGCCCTCAATCAAGGTTGATTCATCACAGTGTAGATTGGGGAGCCCACTTACTTCTCTGGCTTCCACGATCATTGTGGCAGGGGAAGAGAGAACTGGAGAATCTGGAAGGGTATTCTTACAGTCAGGCTTGGAAGTGGCTCACACAACTTCCATCCACGTGCTGTGGGCTGGAACCCAGTCACAACCTAACTTCAAGGGGGACTGGGAATGGTAGAGAAGAGGAATGTTGGGTGATCACTAACAGTCGCACCCCGGGGACCCGAATGTGTACCGGCTACTGTCCCAGTGAAGTAAAAGGGAAGATGTTGTCATCCCCTTTTATGAGACAAGGAGATGGGTAGCTTGCTCAGCATCACGAAGAAGCTGAAGGGCAGGGCATCCACGCTGATTAAACTTGTACCACATGCCAAGTGCTAGGTGCCAGGGGCTCGAGGTATGTGATCTTATGTAAGTCTCACAGGGAGTTGCCATTCTTCCCATTTTAAAGGCGAGGACGCATGCTCAGAGGTGGGTAACTCCTCGAGACCAGCAGCTGCCGAGGAAACAGCTCTCGTGAGACCCCAGGTCTTCAGACCCTGGATCTGAGTGTTCCTGCCACTCCAAGTGGGACCCCGTCCCCCAATCACCTTGTCACTGCCAGCCCAGCCCCACGGCACACCCCCAGCTCCGAGCCAATCCTGGTAGGGGAAAAAGGAGCCTCAGCTCTACCAGTGGGAAGGGACCAGGGTTGTTCTTTGCTCTCTCAGGGTACCCCTGCCCACCCGCTTCAGCCATGACTAAGCAGAAACTCACCCAGCTGTCCTGATTCAGAGGCAAGTTCTCTGCTGAGTCCCAGGCCGATCTCGGGATCCCATTGGCTTCGGGGCCTAAAAGGCTGTAAAGATTTGTCAGTCGGCTCCTCTCCTGCAACCCCCACCATCCAGCCCCCCATCCCGCCATGACTGTCATTTCTGGACCGGCTGAAGGCCGGGGCCCTGGACTCCCTGGCCCATCAGTCTTCCATCCTCAATCTCTAGGTAGCAAAGTCTTACCTCCCTCGGGCTCAGCCCAGCAGGATAACAGGGCTCGTGATCCCTCACGGATGTGGTCTGTGTCTCATCACCGCTTAAGTCCCGGGTTGCAGGGAACCAGCCCTAGACATGCACGGAAGCAGTCAAAGCTCTTCCGTCTCCTCCTGTCTTGTTGACCAGATATCCCACCAGACTTCGGATTCCAACCTCAATCCACCGTGGGGAATGCAGGCCCACTTTGGATGTTGTCAGGAGGTCTGAGGTCTAACACCCCTGCCTCATTCCCTGAGCCCGCCCACTCTTTCCTACCACTAGGAAGAGCCCCGTGCCTCCAAATTATCTTCATGGAAACAACTTTTCCAAGGGTTGCCTATAAAATAATCCATATTGCAATGCAAAAGATTTATAAAGTGCTAGGGAAACTAAATGGCATTTTTAAGGAAACAGAGCTGAGTGGAAAAGGGCAAAATTTAGGCAAATTCCAGTGTGGTTGTGGGTTGTGCTGAGGACCCTACTGTTTGCTCAGCAGCCCCTTCCTCTGCTGGGACCAGCTTTCCCCGACTTTGTCCATCTGCATGACCCCCTGGGAGCATCCAGGTTCATACATCATGACGCTGGGAAGCTGACCCAAGCCAAGACAGAGATCTTTGTGTGGGGAGAAGACTCAGAACCCATTAGCGTACTGAACTCCTGGTATTAAAGGGGATGCTTTTAATCTGAAATTTACCAAGATTACATCTAATGTATATGTAATTTGGAAGTGAGACTTTCCAGGTCAGCCTGACTCTTGTCTTGAGGGGAGCCAAGGCCAACATGGAGCTGTTGGGGGCATCATTTTGACCTGTGTTGAATAGGACGCTGAGATGACCCTTCAAAGAAACCAAGGGACAAAGAAAACAGAGCCCTTGGGAGTGGTCTCCCTGAGGGTCCCAATGAGCTCTCAGGCCTGGTTCCATTCCATTCTGAAACTCAGTAGCCTCCAGGCTTTGGGTTCACAGAGGCTCCCTGTGCCTTTAAGATGGATTTCCCTTCTTATTTAAGCAGCTCACATGACTTTCTGGGCTTTGCAACCAAAATTCCTAAGTAATACAAGCTGTAATTGAGGAAGACCAGCATTGATCAGTTAGGAATCAGAACTTTCCATCAATATTGTCAAGAACCTATAAAGAATTCATCTAAATTTTGAACAGATTCATTTGGCAGCTAAGCAGCAATTATTTACCTTCCTTGAAATTATTTACTATTCTGACCAAGCTTTCTCCGAATTGGCAAACAAATTATTAAATTAAATCAATTTGGTTTATTGTATACACGGCAAAATATGTTGGTAGCACAAAGTAAGTTGTTATTTTTAAGGTAATTGCCTTTGACTTTTTGGCACTCTGAAATTCTAGAGAATCTGCTGGCCTTTCTCAGCCCTAAGTAGCCGAGCCTCCAGTTTCCTAAATTTCAAACCTGGCTTGTTGTTTTTTTAACCACAGTGAGAACAGGGTATACCTGATCACTTGCCTGAAATTTAACAGGAAGGAGGAAATTGGCTGAAGAGAAATTCAGTGAACTTTGCCTGGGCTTTTCCCCAGGGATGCGTGTTTCTGGAAAGTGTTTGTGTGGGCATGTGCCCTTCACTCCGCAAGCATCTACCTCACCCCTGCTGTCTGCCAGGCCCTGTGCCAGCTGCTGGGTACTCATAGAGAGATAAGACAGTGTCTTGGCCTCCCAGGAGGGTCATCAGGGTCACCAGGAAGATGGACGGGTAGCCAGGAACCACGACACCACGTGACACACCCAAAAGGAGCACAGTCTTTGGGCACAGAGAAAAGGGTAAGGCAAGCTGCCAGTTGATCTGCGAAAGCCCCAGGGAAGAGTGCGTGTGGGGAAGAGGGCCCTGATGGTGGAATAGTAGGTCTGCCCAGCAGACAGGAGAGGGAGGGGCATTCCAGGAAGGGGAGAAGGAGGAATAAAGGCATGCTGTTAGGAAGGCCCTTGAAGGACTCAAAACACTTCGAGGAGGCAGGGTCCCTGAACGAACCAGACCCCACGTCCTATAAGGACAGGAAGTAAATACCTTTCTCTCTCTCTTTCTTTCTTTCTTTCTCTTTCTTTCTTCCTTCCTTCCATCCTTCTTGTTTGTTTAATAACATATTTATTGAAATATAATCCACATACCATATAATTCACCTATTTAAGTGTACAATTCAATGGTTTTTAGTACATTCACAATGTTGACAACCATCTCCATTATGTAATTTTTAAATATTCCGTCACCTCAAGAAGAAATTCTGTATTCACTAGCAGTCTCTCCCTCTCCTCCCCAGTCCCTAAAACCACTAATCTACTGCCTGCCTGTTTGCAGTCCCTAAAACCACTAATCTACTGCCTGCCTGTTTGCAGTCCCTAAAACCACTAATCTACTGCCTGCCTGTTTGCAGTCCCTAAAACCACTAATCTACTGCCTGCCTGTTTGCCTATGTTGGACTTTTCATATAAATAATATTATACAATATATGGTCTCTTATGACTAGCTTGTTTTCACTTAGCATAATGTTTTCCAAGTTCACCCATGTTGTAGCCTGAAGCTGTACTTCATTCCTCTTTATGTTAAATGATATTCCACTGTATGAATAAACCACACTTGTTTATCCATTCATCCATTGATGGACATTTAGGTTATTTTCACTTTGGGGCTATTATGAATAGTATTTCTATGAACACTCACATACAAGTGTTGCTGTGGACATATGTTTTTATTTCTCTTGGGTATATATCTATGAATTGCTGGGTCATACAGTTCCTCTTGTTTAACATTTTCAGAAACTGCATGACTACTTTCCAGAGTGGATGCACTATTTTACATTCCCACCAACCACAGAATATATGGTTCTAATTTCTCCATATTTCCTATCTTTGATTATAGCTATTCTACCGAGTATGAAGTGCTATCTCATTGTGGGGTTTTTTTACTTCCCTGATGATTTATGACAGTGAGCATCGTTTCATGTGCTCTTTCTTTCTTTTTTAAAATTCCTCCTCACAGCTCAATAAATGCCTGACTTCCTGACCTCAGAAGGGACATGAAGGAGGTGAGGGACATCACTTCAGATTCAGGTAAACAGATAAAATATTGCCAGACTCAGAAAGGACATAGGCGTTGGTCACAGCTGTCGAGCTGGGCAAAGACCCCCTACATTGTCAAAGGGAGAAGCTCTGAGGACCCATGAATGTATTTAACCCCTGATTTATTTATTTATTTATTTATTTTGGCCGCGCAGTGCAGCATGCAGGGAACTAAGGTTCCCCTACCAGGGATAGAACCCATGACCCCTGCAGTGGAAGCACAGAGTCATAACCACTGGACCGCCAGGGAAGTCCCTAATCCCTGATATTAAAGAGCATATTTTCATCTGAAATTTACCATGACCAATATACTTATATATGCACAATGCTTTGGAAGGTTCCTTGATATAGGAAAAAGCATAGACTTAGAAATCAGACAAACCCAAATTTTCTTCCCTTTGCTATCACTTGTTAATTGTGTGGCTTTGGGCAGATTACATAATCTCCACAAGGCTCAGCTTCATCTGTACTACTGGAACACAAATACCTAATTCATAGGCTTATTGTGAAAATTAAATTAAATAATATGAAAAGAATCTGGGACTTCCCTGGTGGCGCAGTGGATAAGCGTCCACCTGCCAATGCAGGGGACACAGGTTCAATCCCTGGTCCAGGAAGATCCCACACGCCACAGAGCAACTGGGCCCGTGTGCCACAACTACTGAGCCCTCTAGCCACAGCTACTGAAGCCCGCACGCCTAGAGCCCATGCTCCACAACAGGAGAAGCCACTACAATGAGAGGCCCGCGTACCACAATGCAGAGTAGCCCCCGCTCGCCACAACTAGAGAAAGCCTGCGCACAGCAGCAGAGACCCAATGCAGCCAAAAAAAAAGAATCTGCTGTCACTCGGTGGTCACTTAATAAATTTTGGTTCCTTTCTCTTTCTCTTGATACTTAACTGGGGACAGTTTCACAGTTGCACGTCGTCATGAATTTCATAACTAATAATGTTTCATAACAATGACAGAATGCCCCCCAGGTCTAGGGAAGAACTTTCCAACTGCCTTTGCTCTGGTTTTTGGCAAGAGCTAAGATCTGAGGGCCTGATGCAATCAGCAAACATTCCTGCACCTCCTCCTAGCCTGGTTCTCAGCAGCTGGGCAAGTTCAAAGAAGGATCTGATTGTATTTTCCCCTGACCTTAGAGACCTCAAAATCTCTGTGTTGATACCTGAGGAATCTGCGAGATGTTTCAGGCGGTACGGAGACTGTGTGCTGTGTGGTCATGGAGAAGTTGGTCCCTGAGCCAAGGATGGAGATTCGGATGGTTAAAGGTGGGGATGGGGTGGGGATCACTTTCCCCCAAAGTGGAATTGACACGTGAGCCGGGCCTAAGCTTGCCAAGTATCTGGGGGCTGGGAGGCGAGTAAAACTTAGCAGAATACACGTGGAAAGGAACAGGATATCCAGTGGTGAGAAACGGCCTCTCGGAATTCCTGCTACTCCACCATCTGTGGCTTTGTTTGGTTAAATGTGATTGTCAGAGACCTCCTAGACGGCTGCACCAGCCTTCCCCACGACCCTCTCATGGTTTGTGTGACTTTTCTCATCTGCAGGCAACTCATGGACACAGGGAAAGAGCACTTTCTAACCAATACCACCGACCCCCCCTCCCACTCCAGGTGTGCTGCAGGGCTGGGGGGTAAGGCTGAGTCCCCGCAGAACTGGTCATGAAGCAGTGCCACAAATACCCACTCCCAAGCCAGGGCAGGCTCCCTACCGGGCTCTGTGTCCCTTTGGTGCCACTCACCTCCTCTTGGGCAGCCCTGGCGCTGGCTGGGTATCCCTGACTTTCCCGGCTGCTGGACCTCAGGGCAGCAGTCTAAAAGGTGTATATCTTTTGAGTAAATAAGTATACAAGAGTACATATATATAATAAGTGTTATAAACTGAATGCTTAGGTCCCCCTCCCGAATTCATATGTTGAAGCCCTAACCCCCTCCCTGCAACGGGATGGTATTTGGAAACTTACCTTGCTGGCGCCTTGACCTTGGACTTCCAGCCTCCAGAACTGTAAGAAAATACATTTCTGTTGTTTAAAACCACTCAGTCTATGGTATTCTGTGATGGTAGCCCAGGCTAAGACAATAAATACACAAAAATATTTGCTTCTTGGCATTACTCTTGAAGAAAGTCATTGCAGTTGTGTAAAAAAAAAAAAAAACCTATTTCTCTTTATAAATAGTTTATCAGCTTTTATCAGTTGTTTTCGAAGAAACCCGTGTACCGTATGGTAGAGACTTCTGCGACCGCAGTCCTCAGTGAATTAATTTCATATTATCACGATTAACTCCTTGCTTCTGGAGCCTCCCAGGTCCTCTAACTTTCTAGAGAAAACACATGCCTTCTAACACATTTTCAAGTTCTTATTCTGTGTGAAGCACTGTGCTTGTCCTTATTTACATGGAAGAACACTGCAACATTCAATAGTTTTCCTTTTGTTATTTTGCAACTTCAAACTAACATCCAAAATATTAGATTGATTTTGGGGACTTCCCTGGTGGTGCAGTGGTTAAGAATCCACCTGCCAATGCAGGGGACATGGGTTCGATCCCTGGTCCGGGAAGATCCCACATGCCGCAGAGCAACCAAGCCCAACACGTACTGAGCCTGCGCTCTAGAGCCCGGAAGCCACAACTACTGAGCCCACATGCCACAGCTACTGAAGCCTGTTTGCCTAGAGCCCGTGCTCCGTAATGAGACAAGCCACCACAGTGAGAAGCCCGTGCACCACAACGAAGAGTAGCCCCAGCTCGTCGCAACTAGAGAAAGCCTGCGCACAGCAACGAAGACACAACACAGCCAAAAATAAATCAATTAAATAAATAAATTTATTTTTAAAAATATTATATGATTTTCTAATTGGGGACATGTATTTTTCCAAGCAGTATAATTTTTTGAGTGTCTTAAAGAAATGTCTCCCTGGTGAGTCTGTTTGCTGCCCAGCAAGTCCAAGAAATGTGGAGCTGAACACCAGCTTAAATCACTCCTTGTAGAGAAAATTTGAACATTAGGTGGGAAAGAGGATGGTGGATCTAAGTCCTCTTTGAAGCTATAGATGCAAAATCTTTTCCCATGGGCCCTACATATTGTCTGAGTGTGAATGACATTATTTGCCTACATTGAACCTACATTATTGTTCGGCTCCACTTTGATAGCAAGCAACTTAATCAGGCCACACAGAGTTTACATGTGCCTTTTCCAAGGCACAGCTGCTTTTAGGAGATGTGCTTGTATGTGAGATGTGCAATACTGAACCTCAGTAGAAAAGTCTTTGGCCTAATTACTTGCACAGGAGGAGATTTTCATAAATGTCCTCGATAGCTACGTTAGTGGAAAACTGGAAAAATTATGTAATTAAGTACCCGGATGGCTTGAGAATTTTAGAGCACTGGGGGACCGGCCAGACCTGCACTTGCACGTACGTGCTGTGTCAAGACAGTGTCACTAATGCCCGCTGACCTCAGTCATGCCCAAGCCTCCACCAACCGTGCCTAACTCCAGAGTCTGTCTTGTTCCTTCGCTGCTCTGCCCTCTCAACCAGAGAAAGCTAGAGCCCGAAGGAAATCACAGACCCAAAATGTCAACGAGGAAATGAACCTCTGGGGTCACTCATTCAACCCATTTATAGGTGAGGATGTTGAATTGCAAAGATGTGACGTGACCTGCCGAGGTCATTGAGCAAGTTAGAGGCTGAGCTGGGGCGAGGGGTACCACCTGGTGTCCTGAATTCCAGGCTACTGCCCTTCCCCCCCCCCCAGTGGCCTCCTGGCCACTTGCACCATCCCCTGCATCGCGGGGCACAAGAGAATGGCAGTGGTCAGGCACAGCCAGGCTGCCCTCAGCGTTCCAGGGCTCATGCTTCTTGTACTTTCGGCTGTAGCTGGCCCAGCTGGGGCATCCATTGCATGAAGCTCTGTTTAGCCAATAAGTGTCCTAGTCACTTAATTAAATGGGAAAACACAGCTGCCACCCTTGTCCTTCAATTATTTCAATACATTCTGTTTCTATGGTGTTTTGTGTTTTTTTTAATTTTATTTTTTTTTTTATACAGCAGGTTCTTGTTAGTTATCTATTTTATTTATGTTAGTGTGTATATGTCAATCCCAATCTCCCAATTCGTCCCACCACCACTACCCCCGCACTTCCCCCCTTGGTGTCCATACGTTTGTTCTCTACGTCTGTGTCTCTATTTCTGCCCTGCAAACCGGTTCCTCTGTACCATTTTTCTCGACCACGTGGTGTTTTAACACCTCATCCCTCCCCCTGCTCCACCCAATACCCACACCCACCTCTCCAGCAAGGAATTCATGTACACATGGGAGCTATTGCCCATTAAGAAGGCAAGTATCAGAACAGGAGGTGCAGTTATTTAAAAAAAAAAAGAGAGAGAGAGAGAATGCTTTTGCTGCATCAGAAGATCCAGAGCTGACACAGACTCGTGCTTCGTGGGGAAGAGTATGGTGTAGCTCTTGATGGAGATTTATAAAGAGAAAGGAACAGTCAGTCCTTTGTGGGAAGGGAGAATATTTTACTTGGGCTTTCCAGCTCCAGTGAACAAGTACTCAACCAGCACCTACTGTGTGCAAGTCCCCGGCTGTGATGAGCAATAAAAGATGAAGATATGTTATCTCTAGCCTCCAAAGGGCATATGGTTTTGAAGAGGAAGAAAGCATGTATCCAAATAAAGTGCATTTATTAATGGAAGGCAGGAAGGATTCTCCTGCAGACCCGTGGCGCAGCCCATGTTTCATCTGCAGGATGGAGTTCCAGGTCTGCAGAGCAGGATGGGGCCCTGAACCCCTGGAACACAAAATCGGTGCACCAGTGCTGGCCTGTGTGGAGGGCCTCCCACTGAATGCTCAGTCATGGCTTGGGTAAAAGTTGGGGCTCTCCTTTGGGGTCTGATTGGGGCTCTGGGATGTCCTGAAGCCACATTTGCATAGGGAGCCCTAAATTGCATGCAGAGGGTCTTCTAGAAGGATTTGGAGCTCCAGTTAAATTTAATTTAACACCTGCATTAATTTGATTTAACACCTGCATTTAGGTTAAGATACTCCAAGTCTGAAAGGGGAACCCTCCTGCACTGTTGGTGGGAATGTAAATTGGTGCAGCCACTCTAGAAAACAGTATGGAGGTTCCTCAAAAACTAAAAACAGAGTTGCCATATGATCCAGCGGTCCCACTCCTGGGCATATATCCGGACAAAACTATAATTTGAAAAGATACAGCCAGACACAAAAGACCACATGTTGTTTGATTTCATTAATATGAAATATCCAGAAAAGGCAACTTCAGAAAGACACAAAACAGATTAGTGTTTGCCAAGACCTGGGGAGTAGGGGGATAGGAGTGACTGCCTAATGGGTAAGGCCTTCCTTTTGGGGTGATGAAATGTTCTGGAACTTTTTAGTGGTGATGCTTGCACAACTTTTTGAATGTATTAAATGCCTCTCTGAATTGTACACTTTAAAATGTTTAAAATAGTAAACTTGATGTTATGTGAATTTTACCACAATAAAGAAGAAAAAGAAAACAATATGGAGGAGGATCCTATAGATTAAAAGGGACTTAAGAGACATCTCTACCAATCACGAAAGAAAGAAAGAAAGAAAGAAAGAAAGAAAGAAAGAAAGAAAGAAAGAAAGAAAGAAAGAAAATGAAAGAAGGAAGGAAAGAAAGGAAGGAAGGAAGAAAGGAAGAAAGGAAGAAAGAAAGAAAGAAAAAGAAAAAAGATACATGCATTCCTATTTTCATTGCAGCAATATTCACAATAGCCAAGACATGGAAACAACCTAAATGTCCATTGACAGATGAATGGATAAAGATGTGGTACACATATACAATGGAAAAAAAAGAATGAAAAAGATAAAAGAAGAATGAAATAATGCCATTGCAGCAGCATGGATGGACCTAGAGATTACCATACTAAGTGAAGTTAGAAAAAGACAAATATTATATGATATCACTTATATGTGGAATCTAAAATATGACACAAATGAACCTATCTACAAAACAGAAACAGACTCACAGACATAGAGAACAGACTTGTGGTTGCCAAGGGGGAGGGGGGCGGGGGAGGGATGGATTGGGAGTTTGGGGTCAGCAGATGCAAACTATTATATACAGGCTGGATAAACAACAAGGTCCTACTGTATAGCACAGGGAAATATATGCAGTATCCCGTGATAAACCATAATGGAAAAGAAAAAAAATACTCCAAGTCTGAACAACCAGCAGGAGACTGGCACCTCCCAGCAAGACCTGGGTAGGACACTTGGAGAAACAAGCGGACTGACTTTGAGTGGAGGATTCAGGGCAGCGGCCAGCTTACCTGGTCCCTGGGGCTGTCCCCTGACACCCCCCGCCCATTCACAGACTCCATCTTTGTCAGTCCTGAGCTGACTTGCTGTCACACCAAACTTACACTAAACCCTCCCAACGCCAACCTGGTGACTCGCCCGTCAGAGCCTTGCCCCCTCCCTGCCTAATCCCACACCTGGTGCCTTCCCTCCTCAGTCAGTGTTCCCTGCAGGGGCACCACCTGGGCCACCACTGCATAGCTCTCACCCAATCTGGTCCAGGCCCCAGGGTCCCCAACCTCTAAAAACGCTCAGCTGGATTGAGCTCACCAGAATCGGCAGCAACCAAGAGTGGCCAGCTGGAGCCGAACGAGAGAAGCTGTGGCAGCCACCAACCAAGAGTGGAGACCACAGCGTCTTGGAAGAAGAGCTGTGGCTGTATCCTTGGGGGAAGGGCAGTGGTGATGGGGTCTGGGTCAAAGTGGGTGCAGCAGGCTTAAAACGGACTGGACCCACCAGAGCAGGATAGGTGGCAACCAGCCTGCCTGCCGCTGTCCTGAGGAGCGGGGAGGGGCAGCCAGAACATCCCAAAGGAGGGGCAGGGTGACCTCAGGGGGCTCTCCTGCAGACACATGGACACCCACCTCTGCAGCCACAGTCACCTCAGCACAGGAGGAAGACAGAGATTCTGGGTCTCTTCCAGACAAGAGCTTCTCAAACATCATTTTTGTCCATGCAATAAAAAATACATTTTCCATGGTGACCCATTATGTACACACATTCACACATACACACACACTCACACACCTATGTACACGCAAACACACGAAAATACACAAATGAAACAACAGTTTCATAAAATGTTACTCTTACTTAGTACAATGCACTATGTAATTTTCTCTATTCTATCTCATTTTTTTTAACGCAGATTATAACCCTTCAAATTCATCGCATGACTCCCAGAGGGTCATGACCCTTAATATGAAAACCACACCTCTAGGTATCAGGTGCCTTCTGAGGTAAGAGAACAAATGATTAGAGGCCAGAGGGAGGGGAAGGTTGGGGGGATGTTGGTGTGATGGGGGCTCAGGCCACACTCAGCTCTCACCATGTGTAGGCTTTTGATGGCTCAGAAAGGGTGCAGTTTTCAAACCGGGAGTGACAGCTATTCCTCCAGGGTTTCCACCTATATAGGAAAAGTGAAAGAGGAGAGTGAGTCACTATTGTTAACAAACAAGAGAAGAATACGTGCTTTTACGCATGACTTTCCATTATAAAATAATCGTATAGGAACTACAACCAACCGAGAGATTTTAGTACACACACCTTGTGAGTAAGTTGCAAAGTATTGAAACATCACAAATTCGTGAATACTCACCGTATATTACCACATCCAGCTTAGCAATGGGGGTAGGGATAATTCACATGTATTAGAATGCATGCCTGTTTAAAATTACTGAAACGCTTCCAGGCTGAAAAAGAATTCCTGAGGAAATATATACCACTACACAGAAGCAATACCCGAACCGCCAAACAGCCCACCACTTTCTAAATGTATTAGGAGAAAGGTCAAATAGCTGGAATGTATAATTAGAAAGTGAGAAGAGCTATAACTGCAATGAGAAAGGATAAAATTCTAACAAGCAACACAAATCATGTCACAGGTATGCTGAGAGAAAGTCAGATACCTCAGAATGCGTACTGGCTGGTTCCATTTTTCTGAAATCTAGAGCAGCTACAACTAACCAGTGGTGATGGACATCAGATGAGCAGTTACCTGGAGGGGTGAGGGTGGATCATGAATGCAAAGGGTATAATGGAACTTTCTGGAGTGCTGGAAATATTCTATATGTTGGTTGGGATGGTGGTTTTATGGGTCACACATGTCAAAATTCATCAACTTGCACACTGAAAATGGATGCATTTTGTTGTATGTAAATTACACCTTAATAAAGTCGATTTTTAATCGCTAAGATTAATCACTACGCTGAATTGAGGATAACATGAAAAACGTGCTGATAAAAAGGAAAAAAAAATGAAACAACCTGCCCCCAAATAAGAACCTCGATAATGCACATGTACACAGGCTTGGTAGAAATGTCTAACTCCCCACAGCAGCCAGTTTTCCCAGAAGCCAACTAAATGAATCTTGGACACGCTAGTAACACATCAATTGTGGTTTATGAAGTACTCCATTTTAGAAGCTGTTGATAACTATTAGTAAAGGCCCTGGGTCAGAAGTAACATGCAAGTCCTTGGTTATTGTGCGCCTCAGTCCACGAGATAGAAAAAGTAACCTGCCTCTGGGCATCCATGTGAGGCCCAGTAGGGGACCTCAGCAGCCAGGGTTCACAAAGCATTCTTTGAGAATCACTGTGGTACCCACGCTTCCTTCCACATCAGGACCACACAGAGGACTTGCATCTGGTCCACCTCCTCGATGGTGGCAAACCTTGATCTCTCCCTGTGCCTCACCTGTCTCCCACCCAGCAGAGCAAGCAAATGTTTTCTGTGAGGTCTCTTCAGGCATCTCAAGTCCATTGCAGATACGCATCACCCAGCTCGTGACCTGACCTTAGGTAACCTGGTGGGCGCCCATTTTCTGTCTCACCTGAAGGCCATCTTCTCTGCCCCAAGGAGGAGGATGGACCAGGTCTCCAGCAGGTGCTCTCCCCCAGGCAGCTCTGCCCTCCTGTTTCTCCACCAGGAAGTTACAGTCCGGGCCCTCAGACAACCACAGGGCTGGCCCCTGCCCATATTTTCTCTCTTTGTGCATGATAACCTACAGATCACAATGAAGGCTGGAGCTGGTGTCCCAAGCCTGTCCAGTCAGACAGAGACAGGGGATTAGGGGGGAGGTGGAAAATCAGGCATCTCTTGTACCCAGGAGTGAATGCACATGTGGAAATGGAGGGCCCCAAACCACAGTGATCCATCAAGCTACGTTTACAGTCTGGCCCCCCTCCTTTGCCCCCAGAATTGTCCATATGACCCGGAAGCTAAACCAACCCTAAGTCACAGCACAGATCAGCAGGGCTAAGCCCAGAACTCCTGGGTGATGACTGGTCCTGTCCAGCTCCCCCAGGACCCTGGGTGGAGGCACCCTCCTCCACCATGTCTGGATTTCTGTTAGTTCCAAGGGATTCCTGAGCAAAGAGGGCTGGACCGGGGGAGAGCACAGTGGTCTGGGGAGCCCGGCTGCCTAGACACCACCATAGGTGATTGGGGGCAGCCGACTTGGCACAAAAGCAGCCCCCCTTTCTCTGTGTGATGCAGAGGGGCAGGGTGTGTGGAAGGGAGAAGCTGCCGGTGCAAGACAGAGCAGCCACCACTGTGAACCTCCTGCAAAGACAGGAGAGATGGACCTCCCCTGATGGACCCTGATGCCCAGGAAGACTGACCCAGACAAATGGAGGGAGCCGGGAGGATACGTGCAGTTGCCTGAGGCTGAGGGGACTCTGCGGTGGGGCCGGCTTATCTGCTGGGGGAAGCAGCAACCATTCTGGAATCAGTACTATCAAAATATAAAAATTAAAAGTATGAACACATGTTTAGCTGTCCAGCAGGTCCTTTTCTGGGAAACCACTATTCTTCTCTGGGCGACTTTCATGGGACTTCAAATCAAAGAGTCATTTCTCCTCACTCCCAAGGTTGGTATGAGACTCAAGCCACAATGCAAAGCCACCCTCAGGACTTTTCCCAGGGCTATCAGGGAAGACACAATTGCAATCTCTATGGACATTATTAGCCAAGAGTGGACTCTATTCCTTTTTGACACCACATTGGGAATTCTCACTTGAAAATCAAGCCCAGACAGGGCAAAGCAGGGCAACAATAAAAAGAGCCAAAGTCAGTGCCCTGATTATATTATTTGAACCCCTGGATCCAGCTGTTCCTGAAACCACCCCCACAACTTTGACTTCTCAGTTAAATGAGCCAATTTATTTCCTTTTTTTTTTTTTGCATTGTGCTGTTTGAGCTAAATTTCTTTCACTTATAACCAAAGAGGTCTGATGTACATTCATTATCCCAAAAATACCATTTCTAAATAATATACCCTAAGGAAATAGTTAATTAAGAAGGGGTGAGAAATGATTTCTTTGTTATATTGAGGTAAGAAATGATTTCTTACATGAGATTCTGAAAGATAAAGCCATGAA
Source organism: Delphinapterus leucas (assembly GCF_059928025.1). Taxonomy (NCBI): domain Eukaryota; kingdom Metazoa; phylum Chordata; class Mammalia; order Artiodactyla; family Monodontidae; genus Delphinapterus; species Delphinapterus leucas. The sequence goes on along the minus strand of NC_143136.1, from coordinate 5,481,306 downwards.
AGGGAAAATTAATGGTTTAAAGCCAATTGAAAGGCAAAGATTTCAATTCAGAGATAAAGTTAATCAGCAAATAAGTGACTGGAAGATGATACTTCAGCACATGTAATCCAGAAAAACTCTTAAGTTTTTATATATAAGGAAATATATATATGGAAATATATATGTATATATATAAAGGAAAAATAGAAAATAGGAAAATGCTATGAATAGTTTATTCTCATATTGGGGAAAAAAATCAAATAGCTAAAAAACATAGACTGAAATAGCCTTGTTAATAATCATAATTCAATCAATAAAAATTGTCACTTGCATCTACAAGACTGGCCCAAATTTTAAAAGGAGATAATACTGGGGGAGATGAGAATCCTCACACACCATTAGTAAAAGTATAAACTGGCAAAGCTTTTTGGCAGAATAAGTTGAAAATATTTAGTGAAAATTACTCTGCATATGACATCACCCCAGAAATCCCACTGCAGGACATACACTTGAGAGAAACTTTCACTAAAAGACACACATGAGGGCTTCCCTGGTGGTGCAGTGGCTGGGAGTCTGCCTGCCGATGCAGGGCACACGGGTTCGTGCCCCGGTCCGGGAAGATCCCACATGCCGTGGAGTGGCTGGGCCCGTGAGCCATGGCCGCTGAGCCTGCGCGTCCGGAGCCTGTTGCTCCGCAACGGGAGAGGCCACAACAGTGAGAGGCCCGCGTACCGCAAAAAAAAAAAAAAAAAAAAGACACACATGAGGATGTTCCATGCAGTGTTGTTTATAACGGCATAGAGCTGGGAATAACCTAAAAGTCCAGCATCAGGGATGAACAGATACATAACAGTGGATGCCCATGACTGAGTACTCTCTACCTGGGAAAGGGAGGAACAGAAGCTACATACATCAAAGAAAGAAAAGCTCAATATGTAATGCTGAATGAAAATTAAGAAGTGCCAACTTTAAAGCACATAAAGCAATAAATGCTTCACCAAATTACATATATGTATAAATCGAAGTCTAGAAAATAGTTCAGAAGGACACACATAAAATATTCAAAAGTAGAATCTATAAGGGAAAAAAATGGAGTGAGACTTGGGTGAAGAAGAAAATAAAATAATATGAAATATTTTTGTGGATGAATGAAGATAAAGTGTCCTGAGCTGGAGGTAATGCACAATCCATTTCTGTGCACCAAGATACAAAACAAACTAAAAATGATGAACGTACACAACTTTTGTTACAGGAATAGTTGTGAGAGAATAGAAGCTACTTAGCTATTAAAGAATTAAGGGACCAATCAAAAAATTATGGTATATTCATTTGATAAAGTAATATGCAACCATTAAAAATTATACTGTAGTGTGATATTGTGATTTATAATAAGAAATATATATATCTGGACTTGGGTCCTTTTCCTGGCACAGAGCACCTGAAACTCTTGGAATTTCCTGTAAGGAGAGTATTAAAGGTGCCTTTTGTGTTATGTTAATGAGTGACTTTGAGAAAACCCCTAAGTCTCCTAAGGATGGGGGCTGGTTGCCAGGGTAGCTAACCATGTGATTAGAGGGTTGGAACTTTCAGCTCCACCTCCTAACCTCCAGGACAGGGAGAGAGGGCTTTGAGATTGAGTTCAATCACCAATAGCCAATGATTTAATCCATCATGCCTGTGTAATGGAAGCTCTCACAAAAAACCAACAGACAGGGTTCAGAGAGCTTCCGTGTTGGTAAACACATGGATTCTGGGGGAGAGTGGCTTATTCAGAAAGCACAGAAGCTCTGTGTCCTTTCCCCATACCTTGTCCTATGCATCTCTTCCATCTGGCTGTTCCTGAGTTATATCCTTTTATAATAAACCAGCCATCTAGTAAGTAGAATGTTACCCTGAATTCTGTGAGCTGCTCCTGCAAATTAATTGAACCTCTGAGCTATAGCCAGCAGGTCAGAAGCATAGGTAACTATCAACCTGGACTTATGATTGGCATCCGAAGTAGGGGGAGAGGAGCAGGCTTGTGGGATGGAGCCCTCAACCTATGGGATCTGACATTATCTCAAGGTAAATAGTCAGAATTGAGTTAAACTGTAGGACCCCCCACCCCGTATCCCAGAATTGCTTGGATGTATGGGGGGAGGGGGGGAACCCACACACTGGAACTGAAACCAGAACTGTAGTTGCAGAAATTAATTTATTGACATGGAAAGTTATTCATGTTGTATAATAAGCAAAAAGTCAGGTTATAAAATAGTATGTATGATTGATTCATACTAAACGTAGAGAACATTCTGAAAGGGTGCACAACAAATGCTTAAGTGTGGTTACCTCTGGGGTTACAAGTATTTTTCTCACTTTCTCTCCTGGTGTATCTGTATCTCCTGATAGCTCAGCAATGAACATATATTACTTATATGATAAATACAAAATTTTCAAAACAAGCTTTTATTCAGTAAGAAATAATGTGCTCACCTGCCAACTCCCAAGCACGACTCCTCCAGGGTCCTTTAACATATTTCAGTGGTTGCAAGTGTTGGACTATTTTTGTGTCATTGTAGCATATCAACCCCTAGACATGTTGATTTTTGGAGGAAAAATGATCAGCACCTTGAGATAGAGTGTGGGTGACCTGCAGGTGTTTCCCTCAATGAAGGAAAAGCCTAGATATAGACAATGCAAGTGTGAGAATGAACCCACCCTGTTCCGTGATGGGAATGTGAGCAGGTTTTCTTCCTGTGCGTTGCTCAGGCCCACTGAGCGGAGTGCAGCGGTCTGGTGGATGTCAGGATGTAAGGTACTTTTCCACTCTGCGCTCAGCTTGCCGCCTGTTTCTGGGTCTTTTGGCACCGTGTGCCCACTCCATCCTGTTGGAGGGGGCCCAAGGGAAAGACCACGTGGTTAGGGGCACAGAAGCTGGTCTTTGCTAAGAAAAACACTCCGACTTCACAGGATGGGGCTGGACCCAAAGAGGCAGGCTCTCTCCCCTGGTGGAGAACACAATTGAGAAAAGTACAACCTGCCCACCACTCCCAAAGACTTTCCTAAGACATATAAAAATAACTTCCAAAGTTAGAAGGGACATTACTTCAACTGTGTATCCTACTCCTAATTAAAATCCAAATCATGGGACTTCCCTGGTGGTGGGTGCAGTGGTTAAGAATCCGCCTGCCAATGCAGGGGACACGGGTTGGAGCCCTGGTCTGGGAAGATCCCACATGCCGTGGAGCAACTAAGCCCGAGCACCACAACTACTGAGCCTGGGCTCTAGAGCCTCTGAGCCACAACTACTGAAGCCCATGTGCCGCAACTACTGAGCCCACGTGCCACAGTTACTGAAGCCCGCATGCCTAGAGCCCAGGGCAACAAGAGAAGCCACCGCAATGAGAAGCCCGCACACCGCAACGAGGAGGAGCCTCCGCTGGCCACAACTAGAGAAAGCCCGCACGCCACAACAAAGACCCAACGCAGCCAGAAATAAATAAATAAATTTATTTTTAAAAGAAAATCTAAATCATGGCTCAGAACATAATCTCCAATGTGACTTTAAAATGCTTTCTTGTACATTCATGACCCTTTTGCAGGTTTAAATGTTCCAGGGGAAATAATTTTGGAATTGTAAAAAAAGGTTGAGGTTCAGACCTCAATATTCCAAGATTTAATTAAGAATTCTCATTTTCCATCCCAAGGGGAGCTGAGCCTTCATTAAACCCTGTTGGCTAAATTAGGCAGAATTGGGACCCCTTAGATATACCTATAGAGGAGGGGAAACTAATCTGGGGAAGGAAGGAGTGAAGGAGAAGAAGACTGACCCAGGCAGCAGAAACACCCCCAGGAACCATCCTAATTGAGAGGAAGTGTGGCCTTTCTCTCAGAGGAGGTATGTGATTCCACCCTACACCTAAATCATCCCACATCAAAGAATCTGTTATGAAAGCAAACTGTGGTGTGAAACATATGGAAGACTTTGGTGTCCACTGGATGGCTAAAAGCAGAGTCTCCGAAAACATCTTAGCTATTTTTAAATTTATTTTATTGAAGTATAGTTGATTTACAAAGTTGTGTTAATTTCTGCTATACAGCAAAGTGATTCAGTTATACATATATATACATTCTTTTTCATATTCTTTTCCGTTATGGTCTATCACACTATATTGAATACAGCTCCCTGTGCTACCCAGTAGGTCCTTGTTGTTTATCCATTCTCTATATAATAATTTGCATCTGCTAACCCCAAGCTCCCAGTCTATCCCTCCCCCACTCCCTCTCCCCCCTGGCAACCACAAGTCTGTTCTCTATGTCTGTGAGTCTGTTTCTGCTTCATAGATAAGTTCATTTGTGTCATATTTTAGACTCCACATATAAGTGATATCATATGGTATTTGTCTTTCTCTTTCTGACTTACTTCACTTAGTACGTTGATCTCTAGATCCATCCATGTTGCTGCAAATGGCATTATTTCATTCTTTTTTATGGCTGAGTAATATTCCATTGTGTGCACACATGTGTGCGTGTCTGTGTGTGTGTGTATGTAGATACATATATATATAGAGAGAGATTTATTGTGTCTTCTTTATTGGTTAATCTGTCGATGGACATTTAGGTTCTTTCCACGTCTTGGCTATTGTGAATAGTGCTGCTATGAACGTAGGGTTGCATGTATCTTTTCGAATTATAGATTTGTCTGGATATATGCCCAGAGTGGGATTGGAAAACACCTTAGCTAGCTTTAATAACAAGTTCATTACTAAGAAGGCAGCCAAGGTTATGAGAAGAACTGGCTAATAACAGGCTGAGCAACAAGGAAGAGCCCATGAGTGCTGCGGACATGATGCAACTTGGGAGACAGGCCACCTTGGCATTCATGATGGCCAAGAAGCGAACAGTATGCAAAGTCAGTCCCATGGCTAATCTGAGCTAAGGACTGTGTCTAGGACAAAAGTCCCCAAAGAGGAGTAGATCGCCGCAAATGAGTAAGGGGCTTCGGGCTTTTTAACTGTTGACCAGGACGAGGTGAAGCACTTACAGGAAACCATTCTTTATGTTGACATTGGTCAATTCATCAACATTCTGTGGGTATAGTTTTTCAGCAGCTATATGTATGAACCGTAATCCAGAACACATGGCGAGCTTCTCACCCCAGTGATATTATGAAGATTTTAGGAACCTCCCGGGGATGACCCCGGATTCCATGACCTGCTCACCTGCTCCTCCAATCCCCCTACCAGCAAAAGGCTTAGTCGTGAGAACACCATGACCTGTGAAGTGGATGCCTGCTGGTTGCTCATGGCTGCCTCACAAATAACTCTTTAATACGATCTTACATTTTTCAGGAAGCACACTACATTTTCTATAATCATATGTCGCTTCTCTTTCCATTTCAAATGTTAGTTTGTACCCTCTTGGGTCCTCAGGCACGCACCTGATTTTCATCATCACTGCCAGGGTTTGTCAGAGCAGTTCACCTTTGCCAGTTATTTCAATGCTCTGCAGTGCAAGTCAACTTTATTCTGTATAATTCACTTCCATAAACATTTTATTGAGTACAAACTACATGTCTGGTGCTAAGCTGATACTTGGAGATACAGAAGTGTATAGAGCAGGGGTCCCTGTTCTCAGTAAGTTTACAGGAGAGAGATTCTCCATATACTTGGGTGGGCTGTTTCAGAGACATGAGTTTCTCAACATCCCGTGTGAGCTGGCCTCCGGGGGATATGCCCTGTGGTGGACTGACCCTAAGAGGACCTCCATGACCTCAGCTTCCTGGTGTGGCACCTTCATGTAGCTTCTTCTGATTGACTGTGGGTAGTACCTGTGACCTACTTCTAACCAACAGGATGCAGTAAAAGTGATGGGATGTTACCCCATGATTATATTATATTATATAAGACTCCATAAGTAAACCAGAGCTAGAGGCTCTGATTAGGGGTTGGCCACACTGCGAAAACCCACATTGTAGGGAACTTCATGTGATCTCTAGGAGCTGAGCACAGCCTCAAGCTGACAGCAAAAAGCCAGGGCCCTCAGTCCTACAACCACAAGAAATGAATTATGCTAGCAACTCGAATGAGCTTGGAAGTGGGTTCTTCTCCAGTCAAGCCTTCAGATGAAAACACAGCCCAGCTGACATGTTGATTGCAGCCTGTGAGAACCTAAGCAGAGAACCCTCTTCCCAAGTCATGCCAGATTCCTGACCCACAGAAACTGTGAGTTAATAAATGTGGGTTGTTTTAAGCCACTCAGTTTGTGATAATTTGTTATGAAGCAGTTGATAACTAATATGCACTCCTGGCCAACATGAGGCACTGACAGCTGGAATCTGGTGAAGTTACTGTTCTTCTGTTGAGTCTTTCCATTGGAACATTAGGAATGGAAAAGCCCTGATAAAAGACACCTTAGTCTACAAACACACACACACACACACACACACACACACACACACAAATACATGTGCAAAGCCCACTGTCAATCACTATTTTTGCCATGGTAGGAAGGGAAGCAATCCTTAACCAAAGACCTAGTGCTATGGCATTTTCTTTAGTCTGCACATGCAATTAGAACAGAAGATTCAAGACGCCCAAGTAGAATAAATTGACTCATTGAAACACAGTGTTTTAATCAGGAACCAGAAGATCTGCTTTGACCTTAACGTGGGATTTTAATCTCTCTTAGATTTACCTCTGTTAGTTTCACCCATTATTCTAGCTTATTGGGATAATGTTGAATCTCTAATCACTCAACCAAATTATCCTTCTCGGATCTGTGTCATCAGCTATGTCCAGCTGTGAATTTTAAAGTCATCTTCATGGGTAGAAGATGGATGAATACGATTTAGCAACTCATGTTGGAGAAGTTGAACACAAACTCAAGGACATGGCTGCCTTGTATCCAAGTATCATCTTGGGCTGTAAATACTGGAGTACTGTGTCATATCAAGGCAGGTAACGGTATTTGGTGTGGTCAGACCACATCCGTCCCAGTTCTAGGAAAGAGGTTTGAAAGGAGACATTGAAAGAAACCAGGAGTGTTTCTTAGGGAAGTATAATCTGGGATGGGTGAAGCCTCATTCGAATGGAAAATGACTGTGAGAACTTGTAAGGAACCAGGAAAGGACAGAATAACTCTCTTTAAACACTTGCAGGACTATTCTTAAAGACAGAATTCTAACCAATGAAAAGAAATTGCCTACCCAGGGCTTCGCCTGCCCCACCATTGCACCAGCTCTTTCCTTTGCCTGCAATGTTCTTCCCCAGGAAAGCAAAACACTTCTTCCTCACCTCCTTTTGCATCTTTGATCAAAATGTCACCTCTCAGTGAAGCCTTTTCTGACCACCGCAAGCCTCACACCCTCCCCACCTGGGACTCCCTGTCCCTTGCCTACCTTACTTTTCTCTGCAACACCTGTCACCATCTGACACACCAGCGTTTGTTTACTGTGTGTCTCCCCAAAGAGAGTACTAGTTCCCCGAGCAGGGATTTTATTTGTTCACAGATGTTTCTCCAGTGCCTCCGCCTGTGTGTTGAATGTCCATCGTAGGCACTCAGTAAATATCTATTTAATTATTAGGTTAATTAATTGATTAATCAATATTATTCATATTACTCTGTCCTTCAGTGGAGCCATTGGTCATGTCCTTCATCTCTAGATTATAGGTTCATAAAAGCAGAGACCCTAAGGGAAAACATTTTGGATTCCCTAAGTACAAACACATTGATGAATGAATGAATGAATGGATGGATGAACAAAGAAACAAGCTATCTAGGGTCCAAAGGACAAATGGCACATTAGAAGAGGGAAGCCATTAGGAAGATTTTGAATAGAAGCTCGGAATTTCTTCTTGCAGCAAGAACTCAAGTTTACGTTTATACTGCTTGTGAAGCAGGAGGCCCAGTTAAAAACAATATTATTTCTATTTATTTATTTATTTATTTTTGGCTGCATTGGGTCTTCGTTGTTGCACAGGTGCTTTTTTCCTGTTGCAGCAAGCGGGGGCTACTCTTCGTTGCAGTGCACGGGCTTCTCATTGCAGTGGCTTCTCTTGTTGCGGAGCACGGGCTCTAGGCACACGGCTTCAGTAGTTGTGGCTCATGGGCTCTAGAGCGCAGGCTCAGTAGTTGTGGCTCACACGCTTAGTTGCTCCGCGGCATGTGGGATCTTCCCGGACCAGGGCTCGAACCTGTGTCCCCTGCATTGGCAGGCAGATTCTTAACCAATGCGCCACCAAGGAAGTCCAGTATTATTTTTATTTATTCAGTACAATTCAGATTTTTTCAAATTGATCGAGAATTCTTAAAGAAAATTTTTCCAGAGTCAAATAAGCTTAAAAAACTCTAGGTTTAGCAATTTTAAACAGACTTCTTTATGGCAAAACTTAAAGAAGCCTTTAAAATGCTAGTATCTATTCTACGTGAATCACCAATATTCATAAATCCTTTTAGCAAATATTTTAAATCACAGGATGCTCTGACCATGGAATGGCCATGAACACCTGCCAGTGTTCCACAGAACAGAATTTGGGAAATGTTTCAATGTATAGGTTAGAAATTAGCACTGACACCTATTTCCTTGTAGCCCTATTACCTTGAAAACTCTATGTTAACTTTTCTTTTTGAAAAGAACTGACATGTAAAAGTAAAGAAAAAACAATAAGAGCTGGTCATGACCTCTGTTAGGTTGTCAGGAAGGATCCAGTGTTATTTAAATAATAATAACAGTAAACTTTTTTAAGTAGGTTTCAAGGTAAGGGGAAAATGAAGAGAGGAAAGAAAGCCTGACGCCCCAGGTACAAACAAGCAGGAGGGAGAAAAAAAACCTGTCTCTTTTGAAGGTAGAGCATGTCTGACCTGTTGGGAAATCTTGTTCTCTCTCTTTTTTTCAGGCTCATGCAGCAGCTAAGGTGGAGAATGAGCTTCGTGCCCAGTAGCCTGGGCTGTGCTTCAAACCCATCTGTGCCCATCCTCAGAGCCCACTAGAGTCACCTTTCATACCATGTGCCCCCCTTGGCACAGGTGGCCAAGCCCTGAGTGACATAATGATGGCAGAAGGTAAAAAAGAGGAAAGAAGCCTAGCAAAGGTCTTTTCCCTTCCAACTTGTCATTTAAAAAAAAAAAAAAAAGGGACTTCCCTGGTGGTCCAGTGGGTAGGATTCCTCGCTCCCAATGCAGGGGCCCCAGGTCGATCCCTGGTCGGGGAACTAGATCTCCCATGCCGCAACTAAAAAAAGATCCCACATGCCACAAGGAAGATCTCTTGTGCCACTACTAAGACCCGGTGCAGCCAAAATA